>NC_079224.1:44787427-45022427 GCF_029633865.1 Lampris incognitus | reverse complement strand
GCAGAAAAGTATGAGAGAGAATCAGACAAGAAAAGAAGGAAAGAGAAGGAGAGAGACAGAGAGGAGAGAAAGAGAAACACAAGTGCAACCTCCACCCTTTTTCTTGCTGCACAGAGAAAAATCAAGGAAAAGAAAAAGAAGGGAGAGAAACAAGAAAAACCACACAAAACGGAGAGAGAGAGAGAGAGAGAGAGAGAGAGAGAGAGAGGAGAGAGGTAGAAGGAGGGATGGAGGAGGAGGTGCCTGTGTGGGGCTCCAGGTCGGGGCTGTGCATGTTGTGTCTCCTTCCTGTCCAGAGACACTAACAGGACTGTTTGTGTTCACTGTGATGGAGGTGCTGCTGAGAGGCAACCGTCCTCCACCTCAACCACACCTCTCGCCGAGCGACGCGAGGGGCGAGCGGAGCACGACGGAGGAAAAGGGAGGATGTTCGAGACGCTGCTTTGAGAAAAGGTTAAAATGAGAGTGGAAACCAGTGGTTAGTGCGGTCGCCTCACAAGAAGAAGGTCCTGGGTTCGAGCCCCGGGGTAGTCCAGCCTTGGGGGTCGCTCCGGGTCGTCCTCTGTGTGGAGTTTGCATGTTCTCCCCGTGTCTGCGTGGGTTTCCTCCGGGGACTCCGGTTTCCTCCCACAGTCCAAAGACCTGGAGGTCAGGTGGATCGACCTGTCCCTAGGCGTGCGTGCGTGTGCGCGCGCGCCGGCCGGCCATATGTGATGGTCTGGCGGCCTGTCCAGGGTGTCTCCCCGCCTGCCGCCCAAGGGCTGCTGGGATAGGCTCTAGAATCCCCGCGACCCTGAGAGCAGGATAAGCGGTTGGGATGATGGGATGGATGGATGGATGGATGGAAGCCTCAGAACACGTTAGCATGGTTGTGTTTAGGTGTTGGGTTAGAGATGGTTGTGTGTGTAGCGAATTCGGGGGGCAGCCGGGAACTGCCGCAGCCGGGACGCGAACCGGGGCTCCCGCACCGACCGCGCTAACCAGGCGACTAAAGGGTCCGCCCGTGGCGAGTCTCGTCATCCGTGGTTGCCACAGTGTGCTTGGCGCCCGGAATCTGGGCCGTCCAATGTAAATCATAACCACTGGTGACCGCCGCGTCTCCCAGTAAGCACGCCTGCGACTGGTCAACGGGGCCACGTGACTCGTTGTGTTCTTGTGTCACGTGGGCAGTTTGTTTTCGGTTCAGCGTCTCTGAACGAGGACAAGTCTCTGGGATCAGACTAATATTTCCCGTTCTAAAGACGTGAAAGGGCGTCCACTGCCCAGAGCTATCTCGCTTCTGTAATGTGGCGTATATCCGAGTAAAACAGGATATCCGGGCGGGACCAAATGTAAGGAGGGATGTGATTTGATTGGACGGTGCAGAACATTCTATGATATTGTAACGACCGCGATTGAGTAGACTCGCTAGCCCTTGGCTAAGGGGTCAGACCCCTTAGCGCGGGTTCGCGTCCCGGCTGCCCCCTGAATTCGCGACACTGGTATCAGAAGTGGTACGGTGAGACCAGCGGAAGTGCGTACGCCCAGGGGTGTGAGGGAGCTGGCATGGTGTAGTGTGGGGTCACTCTTCCTGAAGGAGGGGGGGGGGTAGTGTAACAACCACAAATGAGTAGCCTCGCTAGCCCTTGGTTAAAGGGTCGGACCCTTTAGTTGACTGGTTAGCGCAGTCGGCTGTGGTGCAGGCGACCCGGGTTCGCGTCTCGGCTGTGGCGGCTCCCGGCTGCCCCCTGAATTCGCTACAGTGTTACTGTTTGGAGCGTCGTGACCCTATCTGTTAAATAGATAAAGAAAAACAAACACCATGTTTTTGGCACAAGTGCTGGATTAGATGCGTAGTAATACTGGAAATGAGCTAAGCAGGGGCGGGGGCGGCGGGGGGATCTGTTTTTATTCGTGTTGTGCTTAACTCTGCCGACTCCGGGGTCACCAGCAGCATTTGTTATGCTCAACATGTTGATCCTGGACGTGGCTTTAACATCACGACAGGCGTTCACAGTCCCACCTTGTTTTGTCTGTGAACGGCTCCTTACCGAGTTCAGAGGAAGGGCGGGCGGACTGCCGCAGTTTAGCAACGCACCCGTCCACGTGTTCACAGGGGTTCCTCCTTTGTCTGCGTGGATAAAGTCTCGGGGAAGTTTCACAACTGATTCTGCGTGTTTACACGGCTCGGACATGCGAGGGGCAGTCAGTGAGGGGTCTTTTCTGGATCCTTGGACAGATATGGATGAGTGTTGGTGACCTTTGGCCCCTCAGCCTGGAATGAGTCTGCAGAAGGAGGTGAAACTTGAGGAACTGGTCGCTCTCTGGGAGTGTAGAGCAGCTGTTAAGTGCTTTTATTACAGTTTGTAGGACAGCGCCACGTACTTTCCTCCCTCCTTCCTTTGTCTCCAGTAGTGTTAGCTGTTGTTTGGCTAGTAATATTAAGACCAGATGAAGTAAACCTTTATTTATCCCAGGGTGGAAAACGAGTTCTCTCAGTAACCACGAGGAAGTCACACAGTTACAGGGCAGAAAATAGATAAGAATAACATATTTACATATACAGAATGAGAAGAAAACACAAAATATACATATAAAATATGAGGACAATACAAAATGAGCAGGATGTAGAGGATGTATTAGTAAAGGGACAGAATGTACATTATGCAACACTAATAAGCAAAAAGTATAAACGAAAATATGGACAAAGTATGCAGGGTGTACAGTATATAACGGTAGTGGGAAAACGCACACTAATAAATCTAATGAGCCAACATAGCATATGAAGAGTAGTATGAAGAGTAGCATGAAGAGTGGTATGAAGAGTAGCATGAAGAGTAGCATGAAGAGTGGTATGAAGAGTAGCATGAAGAGCGGTATGAAGAGTGGTATGAAGAGTAGCATGAAGAGTGGTATGAAGAGTAGTATGAAGAGTGGTATGAAGAGTAGTATGAAGAGCGGTATGAAGAGCGGTATGAAGAGTAGCATGAAGAGTGGTATGAAGAGAAGTATGAAGAGTGGTATGAAGAGTAGTATGAAGAGCGGTATGAAGAGTAGTATGAAGAGCGGTATGAAGAATAGTATGAAGAGTGGTATGAAGAGTAGCATGAAGAGTGCCATGAAGAGTGGTATGAAGAGTAGTATGAAGAGTAGCATGAAGAGTGGTATGAAGAGTAGTATGACGATGAAGAGTTGTATGAAGAGTGGTATGAAGAGAAGTATGAAGAGTGGTATGAAGAGTAGTATGAAGAGCAGTATGAAGAGTGGTATGAAGAGTAGTATGAAGAGTGGTATGAAGAGTAGTATGAAGAGTAGCATGACGATGAAGAGTTGTATGAAGAGTGGTATGAAGAGTGGTATGAAGGGTAGTATGAAGAGCGGTATGAAGAGTAGTATGAAGAGTGGTATGAAGAGTAGTATGAAGAGTAGTATGAAGCGTAGTATGAAGAGTAGTATGAAGAGTAGCATGAAGAGTAGCATGAAGAGTGGTATGAAGAGTGGTATGAAGAGTAGTATGAAGATGAAGAGTGGTATGGAGAGTAGCATGAAGAGCGGTATGAAGAGTGGTATGAAGAGTAGTATGAAGAGTGGTATGAAGAGTAGCATGAAGAGCGGTATGAAGAGTAGTATGAAGAGTGGTATGAAGAGTAGTATGAAGAGTAGTATGAAGAGTAGCATGAAGAGTAGCATGAAGAGTGGTATGAAGAGTGGTATGAAGAGTAGTATGAAGATGAAGAGTGGTATGGAGAGTAGCATGAAGAGCGGTATGAAGAGTGGTATGGAGAGTAGCATGAAGAGCGGTATGAAGAGTGGTATGAAGAGTAGTATGAAGAGTGGTATGAAGAGTAGCATGAAGAGCGGTATGAAGAGTAGTATGAAGAGTGGTATGAAGAGCGGTATGAAGAGCGGTATGAAGAGTGGTATGAAGAGTAGTATGATGTCAGGAACTGGAAGTAGAGTTATGTACTGGGGCGTCTTGTCAACCTTTTCACACTCTTTTATATATCTTGGTATCAATCACGATATTGTTAAAAACTTGCATATCAAATGAAAGAACAGTCTCGGGCATGTCTTTCGTATTCATTTCATTTTCATATCTTGTTTCAGTACAGCGTTATAGGCATTTACATACCAAGTGTGCCTATGTGACAGGTTGTCCCATCAGCAGACGTCACACTGGATTTTGCAACAAGTAAAACCAGAACCAGTTCATTGGTGGGTTATTTATTTTTACGTCAAATTCAAAACTAAATTCAGCTAAAGAAAAAAAACCTATTGATTAATCATTGAATTCGAATCAATCCTGGAACGTGGCCATTAAATCAGTCCCAACTACAACAACTGGAAATTCAGTTTCAAACAAACTTTCAAATAAAACATGTCAACCAAGTCTCAAACCTCACTAGTCTGACTCATCAGAATTGCAGTTCTGGCACACATAAACAGCCTTGCCAGGGGTGCACGCTCATGAGTCCACTGTTCGCATATCCGGCACTGGACCCAAGTCCCTCTTGAGTGGCTGTTCACACATGGTTCCACACAAACAAGGCACAGGCACTCATCTTCATCTGATGAAGAGACATGTGGAGTCTTTCTTTTTATACCTGCCTTCTTTTTCTTTGGTGTTTTAGATTTGGTTCCCCCACGTTCCTTTTGGAATGGGACCAGCTTTTGGGTATGGCCAAATGCCCTCTGGAGTTGCCTGGTGGGGGGAGCTGGCATTACTAGCCAAGGGTGAGGTGGTGCTAATGGGCAGGGCTGGGCTGGTGCTGGGGCCTGAAAGAGGCAATCTGAGACATAGAATGGTGCAAATTCTGTCTCCAAGAAAACATCTCTGTTGAAAGGTTGAACTCCTGTCACCCAAAAGCTGGCCTGAATATTCAGTAGAGTTGCAGCCAGAGGATATGCAACCGCCACAATCCCAGGGATGTCATAGATTGTGAATGTTTTCCCGGGGTTGTTCCTTATCCAGGAAACAGAGTTTATGTGCCTCTTCAGTGGCCCATAAACGGTTCTGTATAAAGGTTGCAGCCTATGTGAGTAGTTGGGTGGGAAGGAGAGCATAATTACGCCGTTTTCAGAGGAGTTTGCTTCTCCTTGCTGCCAGGCGGGCCACCGATGAGGAAGTGATTGTGGAAGTTCACCCAAGGGAATATGAAGTAGGGGGGAATATTGTTCCCTGTTGCTGAGATCAGACTAATATTTTTCGTGTACACCACCCCCCCTGCACATGCTAGTGTCACTAGCACGTGCAGTCTCAGCATCTCTTTCACAAAATGCCAGTGACCCTACCTGTTTCAACCTGTGCCTGGTCACCAATCAGTCTGGTTTTTGCAGTCATCACACCAGCTTCATCCATATTCCAGATGGTCCCAGTGAATGTCGGCCTAACACCTTTTACAGATATTCAAAGAAGGCGTTGACATTCTCTTTGTTAAAGGCCCTTGCCCTGGCAAGGATAGTTGGGTCTTGCTTTCTGAGAGTCAGTGTAGGGTGCTGCTTTTGAGCGACAGGCATGGGTGCAAGTCCATGAATACTGGGATGGCATCCAGCACATCACCTGTGCCCCCGTCCATGGGGTTGGTGGTTGCGTCAGGAAAAACATCTGACGTAAAATTTTCCCAAATCAGTATGCAGATTGACAAGATCATACCGGATCGGTTGAGGCCCAAGTTAACAACGGCCGCCATCGGGGCTGTGCCCTCACAGGGTACTGATAGAAACAATAAAATCCGCTGCGGTGACCCCTGAAAAACAGAGAACAAGCCGAAAGAAGTAGTAGTAGTAGTAGTAGTAGCAGTAGCAGTAGTAGTAGTGTAGGGTGCTGCTTTAAGGAGCATGTGAACCACTCGCTGCTGGCTTTTACTTTTTCAGCCCAGGATGGTGAAAACTGCAGCTTCTGTGCCAATACAAACTCGTCCGTTAGCTCTCTCACCTCAGCTGGCGATAAACCAAATTAGATGTCAGCTGATCTCATAAGGTACTGCTCAAGCTGCAGCTCCATGTCCGGGCTAAAGCCCTGCCGTGGAGATTAATACCCAACCACCGTAGCTGGGACGGCTGTCTGACTTTCTCTTTCTCTTTCTTTCAGCTGCGGTGAATGTCTGCCAGTGTCGAGCCAGCGTACGGTAGTTAAGGTCACAAGACTTCGCTGTACTCCTGACTGTTTTATTTGCTAACGTCACCTGTCTCACTGCCCTTCACATCCCGTCAGGTGGTGTGCTGCCATTTTGTTTTTCTTTCCTAATTCCTGACCATCACTTCTCCCTTCCTTCCTTCCTTCTTTCCTGCCTGCCTTCCTTGTCTTGTTTCTTTAAAAACACATTCACAAAATTCAAATCACAAAATTACACCTGTGTCTATGTATACTGGCAACTTGTCTCAGTGATTTTGGGGTAAATTGTCACATGTGATAACTTTCAACCCCAAAATACCGAGACAAGTTGCCCCAGACTGTCATGTTTGCTAATGTGTGCGATATCTTAAAGTTAGCTTAAAACATTAGCAAAAACATGACAAGACACGTTATTCTCTCCTCTACCAAGTACAAGTGTATCGCAGTGAAGATTTTCAACTAAAAGATTATTACAACAAATGTCAAGTTCAATTTTTTCCCTTTAGAATGCGAGACGTGTTAAATCAGTGCTCACCTCATTAACAGTGTGCTCTGCTTTTCCCAGACAGGATACGACACCACACCACCAAGTAGATGCACAGAATTACTATTTGACTTTTAAGTAGCGCCCCCTGATGGTGAAAATATTAACGCTATGACAACTTGTGACAAGAAGCCCCGGTCTCCCCTGCTGTGTATTACAGTAATGTGTTAATGTTCCAGCACGGTGCAGATAATGTGGCACAGAATGTGGTAACGTGAAAGCACTATACGTCGCACACGTGTGTATGTGTGTGTGTGTGTGTGTGTATCAACGAGGTAATATTTCAACACTACCAACACAGGATCGCTGGTTCGAATCCCCGTGTTACCTCCGGCTTGGTCGGGCGTCCCTACAGACACAACTGGTCGTGTCTGCGGGTGAGAAACCGGATGTGGGTGTGTGTCCTGGTCGCTGCACTAGCGCCTCCTCTGGTCGGTCGGGGCGCCTGTTCGGGGGGGGGGGACTGGGGGTAATAGCGTGACCCTCCCACGCGCTACGTCCCCCTGGTGAAACTCCTCACTGTCAGGTGAAAAGAAGCGGCTGGCGACTCCACATGTATGGGAGGAGGCAGCCCTCCCCGGATTGGCAGAGGGGGCGGAGCAGCGACCGGGGCGACCCGGAAGAGTGGGGTAACTGGACCGGTACAACTGGGGAGAAAAAAAGAAAACGAGAGGCAGCAGCGGCATTAGGACGCATGGCGGCCTGGATCAGAGCTGCGGTAAAACGCTCAAAACTGACGTAAAGGAACACGTGCTGGCCATTAAACGGACACGCCACGACAGAAGGAGCCGCGCTGTTTTACGGCAGTCAGCCTTCCTGAAGGGAACGAGGCAACAAAAAAACCAAAAAAATAACCCCTTAAACTGGATGGTGAACCCGTTCCCCGGGTTCACCATCCTGACTGGCTCTCAGTGAGACCAACGACTTCCTCCGAAAACACACACGAGTCTTTTTGAAGTCTGGCAGAGCAAATAAATAAAGCCGGCAGATGAGTCCCCGGCCTTCGCTTACTTCATCTGGGACGTCATGTGTGTATTGGAAGAGGGGCCCGAGAGTAATTACATCTGATGTACGACTCCGAGATAGGACAACCACACTCACTCGCACACACACACCCCTCCTGAAGATGTTTACTTTTCTTAAATGTTTGGACGCGGTCTCCCAGACGCCACCCTTGATCTCGGGGGGGTGGGGGGGGGGGCGCTGCCATCTCCCAGTTCTCAGCAGACGGATAAATAATCTGGGAATATATGAATAAATAAATAAGAAGTTTGTTTCAAAAAGGAGGGGGGAAAAAAACTGCCTCTGTTCTGCAGGGGGGAGGACGTCCAATAATGTGCAGTGATGGACAGATCGTCTGTGAGCGGGTGAAAGGGTGTCTTTTTCACATTCAGAACGTCTTCAGATGACGAGGGGAGCCTCTTTTTCTGCAGAAAGGGACGTGTTGTCCTTCTCTACACGATGAAGATAAAACACCGCGGCAGTGAGCACGGGTCCACCACGCCGGGGCTCTGTAACAAAGGCCTGGTTTCTTCCTGGGCGGCACGACGGCGCAGTGGTTAGCGCGGTCGCCTCACAGCAAGAAGGTCCTGGGTTTGAGGCCCGGGGTAGTCCAACCTTGGGGCTCGTCCCGGCTCGTCCTCTGTGTGGAGTTTGCATGTTCTCCCCGTGGGTTTCCTCCTTCCTCCTGTGTGTGTGTGTGTGTGGGCCCTGTGATGGTCTGGCGGCCTGTCCAGGGTGTCTCGCCGCCCGCCGCCCAATGGCTGCTGGGATAGGCTCCAGCATCCCCGCCACCCTGAGAGCAGGATAAGCGGTTTGGATAATGGATGGATGAGTCTCAATGTGGAAAGTGTACTACCACCAAGGCTCTTAGTCGGAGAGGAGACTAGCACGGTGGCTCTGGCAATGGCCAGCGAGCAAATATTAGTTTTTGGGAGTGAGTGTAGATTTAGTGCCAGTGAGGAGTAGCCCAGTTTTACTGTTGTCGAATCTCCGATGATTGTTAGTCATCCAGGGCGGCACGGTGGTGCAGTGGCTGGTGTGTGGTCGCCTCACAACAAGAAGGTCCTGGGTTTGAGCCCAAGGGTAGGCCAACCTTGGGGGTCGTCCTCTGTGTGGAGTTTGCATGTTGTCCCAGTGTCTGCGTGGGATTCCTCCGGGGGCTCCGGGTTCCTCCCACGGTCCAAAGACCTGTAGGTCAGGTGAACCGGCCGTACTAAACTGTCCCTAGGTGTGAATGTGTGTGTGTCGGTCTTGTGATGGACTGGCGGCCTGTCCAGAGTGTCTCCCCACCTGCCGCCCAATGACTGTTGGGATAGACTCCAGCATCCCCGCGACCCTGAGAGCAGGATAAGCGGTTTGGATAACAGATTGGATGTTTAGTCCTTTAGTATTATCATCGTTTCTGTTGTACAGGTTACAGTGAGTGTGTTCTCTGCATGTAACCCATCCTATTGTGTAGGAGCAGCGGGCAGCTGCAGCACCCGGGGACCAACTCCAGTTCTTCTTCCCATCGCCTTGCTCAGGGGCACAGGCAGGAGTATTAACCCTAACATGCATGTCTTCTTGATGGTAGGGGGGAAACCGGAGAACCCGGAGGAAACCCACACAGACCCGGGGAGAACATGCAAACTCCACACAGAAGGGCCTCGTGTATCAGTCGTTACTAGGGGTATATGTGTTCTTACACGCCCATGGGATTCTCTAGCCCTGACGTTTGTCTGAGAGACCAGTGGAGAACCTGGGTAACTCCTGAATTTAGACACATATTGGCTAACACTGAAGTCTTTGCAGGCCTGGGTGATTGCTCACTGCAAGAGGTAGACGATACACGTTAGGAGGAAGGAATGACAAATAACCATCATGCTTTGCCGCTGACTGTCAGACAATCCTGAGGGCTAAAAAATTCCATGGGTGTGTACGCACAAACTTGCCCACGGTAACGATTGAGACATGAGGCCTCTGGGACGGCCTGCGGTTCGAACCCAGGACCTTCTTGCTGTGAGGCAACAGTGCTAACCACTGGGCCACCGTGACACCTAAAGTGTTTTATTCCATCCATGCTCGATGTGGGACAGTGATGTGGGACAGACATAGCAGCATACATAGCATGGGCTCTGGTACCAGACTCCTGGCGAGGGGCTGGACTCATCATACAGGGTGCAGTCATAGGGAAATGCATGATTCCCAGTACGGATGTATTTCCAGCTTCCTGTGTTACATTAGCTCACAACAACTTTATAAATGTTCTGATGGGGGGTACCCAGAGCATTGCAAAGTGACGAAGAGGGGGGTCCTGACCAAGCGTCCATATGTGAGGAGCTGGGAGTGAGACTGGGCTGCCATATCGGTGTTGTCTGAGCTCCGTTCAGAGTGAATGAGAGTCAGAAACCATCATAAAAACCTGGCTGAACCGGAGTAACCCGAGTTTTACTGAGTGGTGTAGTACTATCTGTAGTACTATCTGTAGTACTATCTGCTGGTGAAGTTCTTCTACCAGCTCGCTCTGTCATATCTGCTGGTTAGACACAACGCCTTCACTTCTTCTTCATCCTGGTAAAGTCCTACCAGACAGCAGCTGTTCACATCAGATACTGCTGAGGTCTGCAGACACGACATCCACTTCCTCCGACACTTCGCCGACAGGAAGTATCAAAATCAACATGCAAAACCTCCAGGAGCTTTCAATTCATTTGTTTTTTTTATGTAAATATTGAGAAACTTTTATTAAAAAATACACCACAGGGCGTCCGGGTTGCATAGTGGTCTATTCCATTTCCCACCAACACGGGGATCGCCGGTTCGAATCCCCGTGTAAACTCCGGCTTGGTCGGGCGTCCCTACAGACACAATTGGCCGTGTCTGCCGGTGGGAAGCCGGATGTGGGTATGTGTCCGGATTGCTACACTAGCGCCTCCTCTGGTCGGTCAAGGTGCCTGCTCGGGGGGATGGGGCGCTGGGGGGAATAGCGTGATCCTCCCACGCGCTACATCCCCCTGGTGAAACTCCTCACTGTCAGGTGAAAAGAAGCGGCTGGTGACTCCACATGTATCGGAGGAGGCTCGTGGTAGTCTGCAGGGGGAGCAGCAACGGTGAGGGCTTGAAAGAGTGGGGTAAGAGTGGGGTAAGAGTGGGGTAAGAGTGGGGGTTTTTCTCCCCGATACAACTGGGGAGAAAACCCCAAAGAAATAAAAATATACAGTACAGCACGGTACGGTACTGTTTGAGTTTAGATTATATTTAAAACGCTACTGTCTCGTCACATCCGTCCATCCATGATCCGGACCGCTTATCCTGCTCTCAGGGTCCAGGGATGCTGGAGCCGATCCCAGCCGTCATTGGACGGCAGCTGGGGAGACACCCTGGACAGGCCGCCGGGCCATCACAGGCCGACACACACACACACCTAGGGATCATTTAGTACGGCACCCGGAGGAAACCCACCCAGACACGGGGAGAACATGCAAACTCCACACAGAGGACGACCCGGGACGACCCCGGGGCTCGAACCCAGGACGACCCCGGGGCTCGAACCCAGGACCTTCTTGCTGTGAAGCGACCGTGCTGACCACTGCGCCGCCGTGCCGCCCCTCCTCACAGTCAAACACATGTAATGAGTGTCAGCAGAGTGAAGTAGCTGAGACGTGAGGGCCGCCGCGCCTCCTTCACCGCGGCAGGAGCAACGCCAGGCAGGAGTTTCATCACCCGGGCCGAGCGACACCGCGCTGCAACACGGACGCGATTATGTTGAAACCAATTACTCATCCAGTGCAAACAAGGACTTCCTGTACTGTTTGCAGGAAACATCACTAACACACACACACACACACGTAGACACACACAGTGAAACAAAAACCCATCTTACAAATCAGAACGTTTTTTTTTTTACGACTCCGTAATATATCCCATAGATGTTCTGCAGAACTGAGCTGTGTGTGTGTGTGTGTGTGTTTCTACTGTTTGCCCACCAGAACCATCTGACTGTACACACAGAAATGATTAACCACAGACGGCAACAAGTGACCTGGCCGAATAACTCTTCATCTCTTGTCATGTGTGTGTGTGTGTGGGTCAGTTGCCGCTCATGTGCACTGATGGAGGACAGTTCTTCCTTCCTCCCTTCCTCCGCTTGTTTCCTCATCTTCATTGTCAGTGGTATTTGTTTAGGGATTGACCACTAATCCCCTTCAGGTGGGTTGTAGGGCGCCAGGTACCCACCCCGGAACACACACACACACACACACACACACACACACACACACACGCATGCTCGGCTCTACTCTTAAAGAGATACACACACATACAGCCACCCACATATCCTCACAAACAGACACTGGTTCCGGTGTGGGGAGATGACGGCACGAATTCCCGTCTGTGGCGGTCTCACCCGGTACCGTCCATGCAGTGTCTTTGTCCACGTCTAAGTGTGTCTTCGTTTGATGGCTGGGAGAGCTGGCGCTGGATCGGCTGGGAGAGCCTGGTCTGCTGCGTCCGGTGGGCCCAGGGACCACGGCCCTGACCAGAACTGTGCCCAAAGAAGAAACACCGAGGGCGGTTTGACAGGCCGCGGAAGCGGGGCAGGCTAAGCTAACTGCTAGCCCATGCAGACCGGCAGCTCTGACGGTCATGCTGGCTGGTGTGGATATGTGTGTTAGTGTGGATATGTGTGTTAGTGTGGATATGTGTGTTAGTGTGGATATATGTGTTAGTGTGGATATGTGTGTTAGTGTGGATATGTGTGTTAGTGTGGATATGTGCGTTAGTGTGGATATGTGCGTTAGTGTGGATATGTGCGTTAGTGTGGATATGTGCGTTAGTTTGGATATGTGCGTTAGTTTGGATATGTGTGTTAGTGTGGATGTGTGTGTTAGTGTGGATATGTGTCTTAGTGTGGATATGTGCGTTAGTTTGGATATGTGCGTTAGTTTGGATATGTGTGTTAGTTTGGATATGTGCGTTAGTGTGGATATGTGCGTTAGTGTGGATATGTGCGTTAGTTTGGATATGTGTGTTAGTTTGGATGTGTGTGTTAGTGTGGATGTGTGTGTTGGTGTGGATATGTGTGTTAGTGTGGATATGTGTGTTAGTGTGGATATGTGTGTTAGTGTGGATACGTGTGTTAGTTTGGATACGTGTGTTAGTGTGGATATGTGTGTTAGTGTGGATATAATGGTGTTAGTGTGGATATGTGTGTTAGTGTGGATATGTGTGTTAGTGTGGATATGTGTGTTAGTGTGGATACGTGTGTTAGTTTGGATATAATGGTGTTAGTGTGGATATGTGTGTTAGTGTGGATATGTGTGTTAGTGTGGGTATGTGTGTTCTTGTAGTTCGGATGTGTTTTTGTCTTTGTGTTGCACTGTTGTGGGCTGGGGAGACGAGGTTTCATGTCATGGGCACAGTTACATTTCATGAAACGACAAAAGTGTTTCTAATTCTGATTCAAACGCAGAAGTGTGTGTCTGCCACACACCCACGCAGGGTGTGCGAGAGAGACAGAAAAAGTGTGTGCGAATTGTATTAGCTAACCTCCCTTCCGCTCGTTAACCTGAACAAACACTGACACACAACCTGCCCCTCCCAACAACCCCCCCCCCACACACACACACACATCACACCTCATTACACGTTTGACCTTTGCTCTCCACACAATAGATTAGTTTTTCCGTTTGCTGCGGAGGAATCCGGCCTCTTCCTCTGCCCGCGTGCCTTTACAAGGCAAACGTGAAGCGAGGTTTCCGGCCGTTTCCTCTCACAGATAAATGAGAATGTGTGTGTGTGTGTGTGTGTGCATGTGTGTGTGTGTGTGTGTGTGTGTGTGTGTGTGTTTGTCACTCATGTTGGGTCAGACGAGTGAAGCACATTTACATTTCCTTCCTCGTTCATCCTCTGTAAGGATGGTCGAGGGTCTGATGGCTCAGCGTGTTGATTTAAACGTGTCAGAAGATGCTGCTGTGTAAGCTGCTGTGTGTGTGTGTTGAATGTGTGTGTGTTGAACGTGTGTGTGTGTGTGTCTGTTGTCAGCCACCGACGCAACAGCATCACTGAGGAATCAGACGGAAACACGTTTTTAAAGCACCTTCTCTTTGCTCCCCAGTGAAGCACCCTCGGAGGGCAGACCGCAGGGCTTTCTGCAGCCAAGATGCTTCATGCAGAACACATGAGAGGCTTTTTCACCACGACGCCAGAAGAGGAAGAGTTAGAACCACAAATCTTCCTCATCCTAATTTAATTTCATGCACTTGCAGCCAGGATGACTGTCGGAACTGCCGGTCTGCATGGGCTAGCAGTTAGCTTAGCCTGCCCCGCTTCCGGGTCCCGTCAGACCGCCCTCGGTGTTTCCTCTTTGGGCGCAGCTCCAGGCAGGGCCGTGGTCCCTGGGCCCACAGGACGCAGCAGACCAGGCTCCCTCAGCCAATCCAACACCAGCTCTCCCAGCCAGACACTCTCAACACACCTCCCCGCCCTCCGCACGACGACACCAAAAACACAGTCGAGGCTAGGCGAGGCCGCCGCCAGACGGCCCTCGGTGTTATCGGAACTGCCGGGCTGCATGGGCTAGCAGTTAGCTTAGCCTGCCCCGCTTCCACGTCCTGTCAGACCGCCCTCGGTGTTTCCTCTTTGGGCAGAGCTCCAGGCAGGGCCGTGGTCCCTGGGCCCACAGGACGCAGCAGACCAAGATCTCCCAGCTGATCCAGCGCCAGCTCTCCCAGCCATCAAACAAAGACACAAACTTAAGACACAGACATGGACAAAGACACTGCACAAACGTCAATTCGCGCCGCCCAATGTGAATTTGCGCCGCCATTATTGACTGACACAAAGCACAAGTCTATAAAGTCAGCATGTTGTAATCACTAACGACAACAACAAAAATAAAATAAACAGCAAAAGAGTCACAATGCTAACAACACAACCGCACCACTGCTAAAGGAGCAATCTGCGATGTTCTGGAGCAGACCAGTTGGAGGTACTATAGTCACCTTCACAACTGAAGAGTTCGAGTTGTGGATGTAAAACAATCATGCTGTGTCTCCTCGTCAGATGGTAATAGAACATGTGGGTGTGTTTTACTCCAGTCTTTACAACCTGTAGTGAATTCAGGGGGCAGCTGGGAATCCGCCACAGCCGGGAAGCGAACCCAGGTCTCCCGCACCACGGGCGACTGCGCTAACCAGTCAAGTAAAGGCACCGACCCGTTAGCCAGCAGGCTAGCAAGGCTAGTCATTGGTGAAGGTTACAAACCGTTGGTGATGTGAACAAACCTTTTACACCATCAGAACACACTAGAAACTCAGATTTAGTTGCTGTTTACTGTTAGTCCTCGTATTGAGACACCTGTCAGTAGGGGCGTCCGGGTGGCGTAGTGGTGGATTCCGTTGCCTACCAACATGGGGATCGCCGGTTCGAATCCCCGTGTTACCTCCGGCTTGGTCGGGCGTCCCTACAGACACAAATGGCCATGTCCGTGGGTGGGAAGCCAGGTGTGGGTATGTGTCCTGTTTGCTACACTAGCGCCTCCTCTGGTCAGTCGGTCGGGGCGTCTGTTCAGGGGGGAGGGGAAACTGGGGGGAATAGTGTGATCCTCCCACGTGCTATGTCCCCCTGGTGAAACTCCTCACTGTCAGGTGAAAAGAAGCGGCTGGCGACGCCACATGTATGGGAGGAGGCATGTGGTAGTCTGCAGCAAATGAAAAAAGAGACCCGTCAATCAATCTGGGAGTGGCAACAGCTTCCTGTGCTGTGGTTTGTAGTTTGGCAGCGGGGCGCCCCCCCCTGGTTGACATGTGGGGTACAGACTGTGGCTTTAAACATCCATCCATTACCCAAACCACTTAACCTGCTCTCAGGGTCGAGGGGATGCTGGAGCCTATCCCAGCAGTCATTGGGCGGCAGGCGGGGAGACACCCTGGACAGGCCGCCAGGCCATCACAAGACCCAATTCCTGCAGCGGCGTGACGTCAGCGGTGTCGCGTCACGTCCGCCATGTTTTACAGGCGGCTTGCGGCGCGACCTGCTGGTCAGAGAAAGCGTGTGTCAGGTGACAGCACCACGGACAGGGGAGAAAGACGGGGATGCTGAACACCGCAGAAGTTTCTTTTTCACTTATTTCTTCAGAAAAGGACGACAGACAAGTCAGAATGAAGTGAAAATGTACCAGGACGAGAAAGAGGTGGCGCCAGTTTACCAGACCACGTTTTGGACTGTTGGGGGGAACAGACTCCGGTCCAGCGCAGAAGGCCTGAATGTAAATGTTTAAATGTAGAGATAAGTGGTTTCCTTCTCTTCTCGGGGAGTTGGCACAGCAATCGTGGAGACGGCCTCAGTTTTACTGTTATTTCTGTTGTGACCACCGGTGAGGCTGTTCGCTCCTGCTCCATCCCCACGCCGAGGCTGGGAAAGCCCTTCCGGGGCGGACGTCAGATGGTATGTCATGTGTTTTGAATTACACCGACCAGCGGTGTAAAGCTGCAGACTCGCGCGTCGCTTCCAGGGAGGTTTAGGGGGCTCGTCTGGTCATCTCCCACCAGCGAGCTGCACAGGCTGCTGCACAACTAACAGTCACACACAGACAGACAAACACACACACATCACACACATCTGCACAGACAGGTAAATAGTCAGTCACACACACACGGGGTTGACCTGCACCAGGCCGACCCCCCCCCCACACACACACACACCTCTAACCCTCAGTAAGACCACCTGACCACCCTAAACCCACTGTAAACCCCGGCCCTCGGCCAAATGCCCATTACCCATGCCATGCCACAATATGACATGACATAATATGACATGACATAACGTGATACGGCAGCACTGTGGCGCAGTGGTTAGCACGGTCGCCTCACAGCAAGAAGGTCCTGGGTTCGAGCCCCGGGGTAGTCCAACCTTGTGGGTCGTCCCGGGTCGTCCTCTGTGTGGAGTTTGCATGTTCTCCCCGTGTCTGCGTGAGTTTCCTCCCACAGTCCAAAGACATGTAGGTCAGGTGACTCGTCCCTAGGTATGAATGTGTGGTGTGGTGCGGTGTTGTGTGGTGTGGTGTGGTGTGGTGGGGGGGGGCCCTGTGATGCCGCCCAATGACTGCTGGGATAGGCTCCAGCATCCCCGTGACCCTGAGAGCAGGATAAGTGGCCTGAATAATGGATGGATGGATGGATGGTGATACTGCTAAACCACGCCTCACATGAATCCACTTGATTTACACTTCATCACGTCTTTTCAATAACACAAACATCTCTCCTCTCCAGCAGTGACACTTAAAAATGTACTGCAACTACAACCACTGCCAACGACGCATTTCCACACTACAGCAAACAGCAGCACCAATACAACAGACCACATCCGATGCACTGCAAGCTGCATAAACAGTCTGCAGCATGTTAACTCCATTATAACCAGCATTCAAACTCAACACTGACTTACCCGCTGAAGGGTCTGCGCCCGCTTTTCTTGGCAGCAAAAACCTCGAGATTTGTCGGGTAGCTGAGTCACACGACTCACACCTGCCACGTGGTTGCTTTGAGCTTTTATGTAACACAGGATTTATGACATTAAACCTCCCCTACTACTACTACTACTGCTGGCTGCTCCCGTTAAGGGCCGCCACAGCAGATCATCAGTTTCCATTTCTTCCTGTCCTCTGCATCTTCCTCCTGCACGCCAACCACCTGCATGTCCTCTCTCACCACATCCATAAACATCTGTCATGGTTGTGGGGTCTGGGTCTTCAAGGCTCACCTGTTTCCCACTCCCTGAATGCCTTGCCATTTGTGTTTCTGCCCCTGCTTTGCTCACCTGTCCCCCATTACTTGACTGACTTGCCATCTCTGTTCCCGCCCTGCCTTGCTCACCTGTTCCCCATTTCCTTGACTGGCTTTTCAGCAGGTATATATATCCCCCCTGGTTGCCCCGGCTCATCCTCAATTCCTGCTCAATTCCTGCTTCCAGCGTGACAACCTCCTCTTTGGCCTTCCTCTTTTCCTCTTCCCTGGCAGCTCCATATTGACATTAACTTATCTTACTAAAATGGAAGGCATAGTATGTGTGTGTGTGTGTGTATATATGTATATATATATATATGTCTATCGTTTGATTTTCTCAACAACCGTTCATCAGATCAACTTCACACTTGACGGGTGTATTGCTGAGGATGCAAGGAAAAGCAATGTGAAGTTGTTTGGATGAGCAGTTGTCGAGAAAATCAAGACAGACATACATTATACATTACACATATCTTATATATATATATATATATGTATATATATATATAGCGTTTTTTCCCGAAACTGTCAATGGTGTTGACTGCTCGACTAATGAGGAGCGGAATATCAACATGGATACAGGAAAATCTTTTTTCATGTATCCGTATTGATGTATATATATATATATATATATATATATATATATATATATATATATATATATATATAGGGACATTCTTCCTGTGGCGACTGGACGAACAGCGTCACTCTGCCATTGCAACCCACATAACTACTACTACTACTGCTGCAACTACTATTACTATTGATATTACTGCTGTGATTGCCCATTACTGCTGCTGTTACTACTACTACAACGTTTACTACTACTGCTACTAATGCTATTACTACTGCTATTTCTACTAGTACTACTACTAAGACTACCCCTTTAAACAGCTTCTGTGTTTGGTGACATTTGTCGAGCTCTGTTTGAAACGTTGCGTTAGAAATGACCTACCACAAAAAATATTATGTTTATGCTTGCTCCCCTTCTGCAGCTAGCTAGCTACCACTTCAGGAAAAAAAACTACACTGTTTACATTCACTCCCCTTCTGCAGCTAACTAGCTAGCTACCACTTCAGGAAAAAAACTACACTGTTTACATTCACTCCCCTTCTGCAGCTAGCTAGCTACCACTTCAGAAAAAAAACTACACTGTTTACATTCACTCCCCTTCTGCAGCTAGCTAGCTACCATTTCAGGAAAAAGCTATGCTGTTTACGGTCACTTCCCTTCTGCAGCTAGCTAGCTACCACTTCAGAAAAAAAACTATGCTGTTTACGGTCACTTCCCTTCTGCAGCTAGATACTGATGATAAGTACCGCCACCACGAGTTTATGGACATCTACATGCATGATCCCAATGAAGGGAAAGGATGTGAACGGAAAAAGGATGTGTGTTGAATGCTGGGGCGGGGCCATGGGGTGACATTACTTTCTGATTTGTTGAGTGAGTTTCTTGATGGCATCAACTGGGCGGAAGGTGCCATTCCATTGTTCCGACAGCCTATTATTTTAAATTATTATAAACCCCAATAGCCTGAAAATTGTCCCATTGGACTGAAAGCCCATTTGACTGACAGCCCGTTATCCTAAAAACAAAAAGCCCACTGCTCCAGAGGCCCGTTGTTCCAAAAATACACACACTCACTGCTCTGGTGCTGTTAGTTCAGTGACTGCTGGTGTTACACCACAATCTGTGACCTGTCAGAATATGTGACCCTGCCCTTAAAAAGCACTCTTTTGGCCGTCCCCCAGATGCTAATCCAAATCTAAACCACACCAAAACTGAACTGCTTCCAACAAAACACTCAATCTTGACCATTTCTAATTCTAAGCACACATTTGACTGTGTCTATTTGTATATATTTTATTTATTTATTTTGTAGTTATTTTGTATCACTGGGGAATTGCACTTAATTTTGTTGTACAGCTGTGCAATGACAAATAAAGGCATTCATTCATTCTTCATTCATTCATTCATTCATTCATCAATCTGACTGCCATATCCTGTATGAAATGGCCTGTTTTAAAAGCATGTTCACATAATCTGACGGATTATTTCGGCGTAACGCCTGTTCATTCTCGGTGAGATTCACTGAGGTAAAGTGATTAGAGATAAATACAAGAAAGTTGATATTTCTGGCAAAGAAAAGGAAAATGATGACATTCTCACAAGTGCGTTTAACGTTACACCTCCTATTCACGTGAATTAGTAGTAAATGTTTCAACGTTTAACATAGTAAACGCTTTGCATTTGGCATGTCAAGATACACCAAAATATTCAAGGCAAAAAACTGCGGAGGGTGTGTATTTTCGGAACAACGGGCCTTTGGAGCGGTGGGCTTTTGTTTTTGGGATAACGGGCTGTCGGACAAATGGGCTTTCGGTCCAACGGGACATCTTTCTGATTATTGGGGTTTGGGAATAATGGACCGTAGGAACAATGGGCAGTTCCCGGAAGGAACGTCAGGCTGCTGCACACAAAAGATTAATTCACTTGAAATTATAATGTATGAGAGTGCAAATCATATTTATTTACTTATTAATCAAAGGTGCCGGAACGCTGTTCTGGATCGTTCGGCCCAATTTAACCTGACTACAACTAATACTAACTACTACTGCCACTGCTACTACCACTACTCTTGCCACTACTATGACTGCTACTACTTCAACTATTACTACTGCTATTACTACCACTACAAATACTACTAATACTGCTGCTACTTCAGCTACTACTACTGCTACTACTATTACTACAATTGCTACCACATTTACCACTTCTATAACTACTATTACGACTACTATTGCTACTAATACTACTACTTCTACTACTACTACTCTTGCCACTATTATGACTGCTACTACTAAAGCTACTACTACTGCCAATACTACTACTACCAATGCTACTAATACTGCTTCTACTACTACTACTACTACTACTACTACTACTACTACTACTACTACTATTATTTGCTACCACATTTACCGCTTCTATAACTACTTGAGCTTGTTTGCAGGTTCTAGCGGGGGAGTGCAGCTACCGGTCTACCAACGATTGACACTTGTCCGCTGGGGGAAATCGTCCTCATCCACCGAGCATGGAGCTTTGGGAGGGATGCACATGGAGCGGTGAGGGAGGAAGGGGAACCCCGCCCAGCCAACCAGATCAGCCGAATCAACCCAAGCGATCAATGGGGTGATAGATGTCGCAGCCAGATCACCCTCACATCCAATGACAGTAGATGTACATGACAGTAGATGGTACTATCTGCATCTGTTTCTACTGCCTTGTAGATTTGCCTCTTTAGGCAAAGGCTAGGGGAAGGTAACTCCGAATTCAGCTCCAAGAAGGCGCTGGCAGCAGGCCGCTCCATGGTGTTTGCAGCAGAAGAGCCCAATAGGATCACGAGCCCTATCGGACCAATGGCACAAACATCAGATGGGACGCAGAGGAACCACTCTGTTGGTCAATGGATGGCATCACTTGACAAGTAAGCTGTCACTGCGGGGCAACCTCTTTATCTACTGAGCCCGTTGCACTACGGTGTCCCGCTTGGGAATGGGTTCTGAGGCCCAGAGAGACTGTTAGGCGGGGGCACGACACCGACTGTCTTAACTACTGGGCAAAGCGTGATGTGAGGAGAGCTCGGTGGGAAAAGCACCATAACTACTATTACTGCTACCACTGCTGCTGCATCTACTACTGCTGCTTCTAATACTACTGCTACTAATACTACATCTACTACTAGCTGTAATGATGATTATGCATTCAAACATTTTACTTTGGCTGATAATTCTATAACACTGACCATCATGAAAACATAATGAAAATAAAATCTAATCAGCGTATCGCCACTATAAGGAAATGAGATTTAAAAGAACAGCCTGGTTTACAACGGCGAGAATGTCTCACACGTCCAGAGATGGAGTGATTGGCGGGAGGAGTGTTTCACGAGTTTCAGCCTGCCATGATAAAGTACGCTGCGAGGTGTAATTAACCTTACCTCACCTCCGAGCAGCCTTACAACAGGTGTGTTCAGCGGGACTGCAGCCGTCATTTGCGAGATAATGCTGTCAAAGACTAACCAGATGGATGTGAGCGTTTAGACCCGTCTGAAAACACATCCATCCACACTGGTTTTATCTGTGTTCACTAATAATTTGCCGTTTACTTCCAAACGAGCAGAATTATGTTCTGATGGGCGAACATAATTTCAGATGACTGTTATGCAGTTCCCCCCCCCCTTGATTTAACAAGGTTTCTTAATTGGAATGAATGAGGATATTTAGATGCATAGCAGACAGCTGGTTTGAAAGATAATGTAAGTTCCTTACAGAGAAAACACATTAAGTTCCAACGTGGTCACGTTTACCACATCACATCACATCTAGTAGTCATGTTATCACATGTGGAGCACACGCTCTGTGCACCTTAACATGAGTTTTCTATGTTGCACACTCGTCGTGTGGAGTGCGGGGAGGTGGGTCGAGGGTGTCTGGCTGAGAGAGCTGGCGTTGGATCGGCTGAGGGAGCCTGGTCTGCTGCATCCTGTGGGCCCAAGCACCACGGCCCTGCCTGGAGCTGCGCTCAAAGAGGAAACACCGAGGGCGGTCTGACAGGACGCGGAAGCGGGACAGGCTAAGCTAACTGCTTAGCCTATGCAGACCGGCAGTTCCGACAGTCATCCTGGCTGGCGTTCGTTCTCCTGGACAGTGATTTTTAAAAAAAATTTAGTTTAGATATATGAGTTAGTTTGGATATATGAGTTAGTTTGGATATATGTGTTAGTTTGTATGTGTTAGTTTGGATATATGTGTTAGTTTGGGTATATGTGTTAGTTTGGATATATGAGTTAGTTTGGATATATGTGTTAGTTTGTATGTGTTAGTTTGGATGTATGTGTTAGTTTGGATATATGAGTTAGTTTGTATGCGTTAGTTTGGATATATGTGTTAGTTTGTATGCGTTAGTTTGGATATATGCGTTAGTTTGGATATATGCGTTAGTTTGGATACATGTGTTAGTTTGTATGCGTTAGTTTGGATATATGAGTTAGTTTGTATGTGTTAGTTTGGATATGTGTCTTAGTTTGGATATATGTGTTAGTTTGTATGTGTTAGTTTGGATATGTGTCTTAGTTTGGATATATGTGTTAGTTTGTATGTGTTAGTTTGTATGTGTTAGTTTGGATATATGAGTTAGTTTGGATATATGTGTTAGTTTGTATGTGTTAGTTTGGATATATGAGTTAGTTTGGATATATGTGTTAGTTTGGATATATGTGTTAGTTTGGGTATATGTGTTAGTTTGGATATATGTGTTAGTTTGGATATATGAGTTAGTTTGGGTATATGAGTTAGTTTGGGTATATGAGTTAGTTTGGATATATGAGTTAGTTTGGATATATGAGTTAGTTTGTATGTGTTAGTTTGGATATATGTGTTAGTTTGGATATATGAGTTAGTTTGGGTATATGAGTTAGTTTGGATATATGAGTTCTTGCAGTTCTTGGATGTGTGTTTTTGTCTTTGTGTTGCACTGCTGTGGGCTGGGGGAAACGACATTTCGTTTCATTTCATGTGCGCAAGGACATGAAATGAAACGACAAATAAAGTGTTTCTGATTCTGATGTTAAAACTTCCCAAAATCTCCTTTCCCAAGTGCAAAACACATATATCACATATTAACATACCATGATGTACACCAGAATCAATACATACCATGATACATTTCCAGCGGGGAGGTTTTCACCTGGGCTTTCCCACGTGGGAAACTCGTGTTTTCCTGGCGGGTTGATTCGAGGGAGTTCTTGTTGACTACCCTGAGAAAACAATCTGCGCACCACCTGCCCGTTTCATTCCCCCTGTTTGTCCGGAGTAAGATGAAGCACGAGGCTAACAATACATCTCTATTGACCGGCGGCGCTAATCAGCAGATGAGGGCGTGGAGATAGTCGTGTTCTTGAGCTGGCTGCAAAACGCTCAGTACGAGTTTGTCAACTAAACGCCTCATCTGAAACGCGAGCTACTTGTTAACGGTGAACTTTTTTTTTTCCTGTTTTGCAGCGTGAAGGAACAGAGTTTGGCCCCTGTCGCCGGGCTCCAAAGGTCATGGCCGCCGACACGGCGAGGCACTCCTTCCCTCGCCGCGGGCGCTCATGACGCAGACGCTCTACATTTAGAGACACAGTCCTAAACACACAAAACCTTTTCATACAACGCGCCGAGCAAACATCTCCTCCTGCCCGCACAACAAGCCGCTAATCTCAGCAGGCCGGCGGTTGGCGTTGTGTTTGGTAACCGTGGTAACCGGCGGCGGGTATCACGCCGCTCCACGGTACGGCCGCTGGGGGAAAAGACCTCAGGACTTGAATCAGTTTACAGTGCAGGAAACGGATAAATACTCCCTGACACGGCCTGTTAAGAGGATAAAGACTCGGCGAGTCCTCCGCCACGCATGGACGAGAGGCTGACCGCCATTCTGTTTCAGCCACGGGCCGACACTTAACCAGGTCACACTCACGTGAGACAGACTAAACTCCTTTTACTCACTAAGAGACTTTCCCCTCCAGCCCCGGCCGGCGGTTTGTGTTGTTGTTGTCGGTCTCAGGGTTAGGTGTGTGTGTCGGCAGCACATTTACAACCTTTCTTCTGGTTTTGCATTTGTAGGGAAGAGCTGGAAAACCTGGAAAACCTGGAAAACCTCCGCCGCGAAGCGCTGACCTGGTATTCCTCCATCATACCCGATCTGCGAAACGGCTTTAGCCCTTCCATCGGTCACCGCCACGCCACGGATTTGACCTTTGCCCCTTTCACCTCTGCTCACCTACAGCACCGTCATTGCAGGAATTCAACTAGTCAATCAATCAACCAACCAATCAATCAATCAATCAATCAATCAATCAATCAAAACTACATTTATACAGCACCTTTCTTACAGTAAAACGCATTGCAATTTACATTATGTCAAAGTG
Source organism: Lampris incognitus (assembly GCF_029633865.1). NCBI lineage: Eukaryota > Metazoa > Chordata > Actinopteri > Lampriformes > Lampridae > Lampris > Lampris incognitus. The sequence goes on along the minus strand of NC_079224.1, from coordinate 44,998,052 downwards.
CAAAGATGAAAATTAGGGTAACACTTTACTTTTTTAGGACCCCCCCCCCCCTTTTCTCCGAATTGTACTGGGCCAATTACCTCTTCCAAGCCATCCCGGTCTCTGCTCCACCCCCTCTGTCGAGCCGGGGAGGGCTGCAGACTACCACATGTCTCCTCCCATACATGTGGAGTCACCAGCTGCTTCTTTTCACCTGACAGTGAGGAGTTTCACCGGGGGGGTGTAGCGCGTGGGAGGATCACGCTATTCCCCCCAGTTTCCCCTCTCCCCCGAACAGGCGCCCCGACTGACCAGAGGAGGCGCTAGTGCAGCGACCAGGACACATACCCACATCCGGCTTCCCACCCGCAGACACAGCCAGTTGTGTCTGTAGGGACGCCCGACCAAGCCGGAGGTAATGGAATAGACCGCCACGCCACCCGGACGACGCCCCCCGGTAACGCTTGAAATTACACAGAACACACTGATTAAGTGAAAAATAAAACAGATATAACAGAACTATGATGTGTAAATATAAGGTGACTATTGAATGTGGTGCTATCTTTACTATGGTTATGTTACCCAGCATTCAATATTCACCTTATATTCAAGTTTAACGGATAATTATTATTCATCCCTGTGACAGAAAGGATTTATAATACCTGTGTTTGGTTTAATGTCCACCTATCCATCCATTATCTAAACTGCTTATGCTGTTCTCGGGGTCACGGGGATGCTGGAGCCTATCCCAGCAGTCATTGGGCGGCAGGCGGGGAGACACCCTGGACAGGCCGCCACAGCCCCCCCCCCCCCCACACACACACACACACATATTCACACCTAGGGACAATTAGTGTGGCCGATCCACCTGACCTACGTGTCTTTGGACTGTGGGAGGAAACCGGAGCCCCCGGAGGAAACCCACACAGACACGGGGAGAACATGCAAACTCCACACGGAGGACGACCCGGGACGACCCCCAAGGCTGGACTACCCCGGGGCTCGAACCCAGGACCTTCTTGCTGTGAGGCGACCGCGCTAACCACCGCACCACCGTGCCGTCCTAACAACTGGTACAATGTGATGTGTGTGTTTATCCCATACAGTGTTTGGTGTAGGTTATATTTAACATCACATTATAATGACAGTAGAGATACAGAAAAGACCCATATATTACTTAGTAATTACTACTCGTCAAAGTTCAATCATGTATTTCTTTGTTATTTCTGTGTAATGAATGGCCTACAGTTTAAAGCATTACCAAAAAAGACAAAAACAAAAACATGATTAGAAAAAGATATTTAGATTTTTTTATGTAAAAAAAGAATACATTCAAAATGTATATCTCAAACGAGGGGAGAAAATGTAGCTAAAAGAATAAGAAAATGAGCTTTTTTAGGTTCTTCCCTTGATAAGAGCAGTTCCTCCTTACAGGATAATCTTGTTCTTTTACATCCCAGGTCTTATTTCCATCATTCATGTCAGTTATGATCTTATTTTACTCACCTGCTCCGTTCTGTAGGTTTTGGACTCCGCTTCCCAACGGTGTCTTATGGGACAACTCATAAGTGTCAGAAGCGTTTCAACAAATCCAATTTAACCCAACTATCTAAACCAGGTATTTGGAAGTGAAAGTTAAAGGTTATCATGTTGAGGCGTCCGGGTAGCGTAGCGGGCTATTCCGTTGCCTAGCAACACGAGGCTTGCTGGTTCGAATCCCTGTGTTACCTCCGGCTTGGTCGGGCGTCCCTACAGACACAATTGGCCGTGTCTGCAGGTGGGAAGCCGGATGTGGGTATGTGTCCTGGTCGCTGCACTAGCGCCTCCTCTGGTCGGTCGGGGCGCCTGTTCGGGGGAGAGGGGGAACTGGAGGAATAGCGTGACGTCCCCCTGGTGAAACTCCTCACTGTCAGGTGAAAAGAAGCAGCTGGCGACTCCACATGTATGGGAGGAGGCATGTGGTAGTCCGCAGCCCTCCCCGGATCAGCAGAGGGGGTGGAGCCATGACCGGTATGGCTTGGAGAAGTGGGGTAATTGGCCAGGTACAATTAGGGAGAACCCCCCCCCCCCAAAAAAAAAAAAAAAACTTATGATGTGAAAAGTGCAATATGATCAGTGGTGGATGACGTTGCTGATGTACTTCCTGGTTCACCCTGCAGGAAGTAGCAGCCTCTACTTAGCGGAGGTAGTACTAACCGTCCATAAACTAGCCGGCCAGCACAACAGAGAAGTCATAGATGATGGACAGTCATGGACACAGTCTGACTGACACACTAGGTGGGTTTGTTGTTTAAAGACTCCTGTTCACGTGTCCCACAAGACACCGTTGTCAAGCTGAGTCCAGCCGTGGTCCGTGTCCAACAACTACTGAATGAAGCTGGTGATGAGAATGACGTCATAACTGACATGAATGGAGGAAGAAACTATGAAAATAAAACCCACGTTGTTCTAAAAAAAAAAAAAAGGGGGGGGGGAATTATCCTTTAAACGACTTAAACATCAAAATGTCAGCGAGGTAAAGTGGGCACATTAACCCCGCCCGGCTGGCGGTGTCGTGGAGCGTGGAGCCGGGCGTCGGGTTTCGCTGTGAGCAGGCGGCGGGCGGATGAGGGGAGATCCTGAGGCGCTTATGAACGACACACATTGTTGTCAGCAGCAACCAGAAAACCGAGCAGTCTGGCAACACAGGTGGAATTTCCTACTGCGATGTTATCTCGCATGAGACATTTAACCACCGCCAAAACGAAGGAGCGAGGGAGGGAAATAAAAAGGGTGTCTGGGAAAGAGAGTAGGAGATTAAAGAGAGAGAGAGGAAATGGTCAGGTGAGGAAAAAGGATGAGAGGGACACGATGGGAGAGAGAGAGAGAGAGAGAGAGAGAGGATAAAGAGTAAAAAGAAAAGAGGGAGCGTGAGGGGACAGAGTGAGAAAGAACAAAAGAGAAATAGAGAAAGAAAGAGAAGGAGGAGGAGATGGACGAGGGAAGCGAGCGAGAGGTAAAAACAGGAGAAGGGAGCGAGAGAGAGAAAGGAAGGGGGAGGAAGAATGGTGGTGAATGATAGAGAGGAGGAAAGAGCGGAATATAGGTGGGGGGAGGTGGAGAAAGAAAGAAAGAAAAACAGAGAGACACTGAGAAGGCCCGGACATGGGGGAGAAAGAGGGAGGCGGGGGCGTCCGGGTAGCGTGGCGATCTATTCCGTTGCCTACCACCACAGGGATCGCCGGTTCGAATCCCCGTGTTACCTCCGGCTTGGTCGGGCGTCCCTACAGACACAATGGCCATGTCTGCGGGTGGGAAGCCGGATGTGGGTATGTGTCCTGGTCGCTGCACTAGCGCCTCCGCTGGTCAGTCGGGGCGCCTGTTCAGAGGGGAGGGGGAACTGGGGGGAATAGCGTGATCCTCCCACGCACTACGTCCCCCTGGTGAAACTCCTCACTGTCAGGTGAAAAGAAGCGGCTGGCGACTCCACATGTATGGGAGGAGGCATGTGGTAGTCTGCAGCCCTCCCCGGATCAGCAGAGGGGATGGAGCAGCGACCGGGACGGCTCGGAAGAGTGGGGTAAATGGCTGGGTACAACTGACCTTTCGCAAAGACCCGCCCCCCTTAGTTACTGTTGCTATGCCCTTCAAGCATTTCAGAACCATCCAGGAAGTAGCCGGAAAACACCAAAACATGAAGGAAGAAATCAGCGCATTCCCAGAGAAAACAAGTGATGTATTTTGGAGTATTTCATCCTTAATATCGTCCCGTGAAAGGCAGAAGGGGCTGCAGTCCGCGGTGGCGGGAGACGTTCAGAATATTAAGAGTAAAACTGACTTGTGTGGACTCCGGGCTGTCGGGGGCGACTGTAATTGAGCGTAAAGCTTACCGGTCGCAATCAAAGAATGAGAAACCCCCATCAACTAATTCGGAAACACGCTGTGGACCAGCTGTGCCCTTGCACTGTAGGGTAAGTTACATATTTCAGCTATTGTTGGTATATTTTTGATAATCCATTGTCAACATCACCATATTGTAGTGTTGATTTTGGCCAAGGTTCCCCATCACGTTCTTTTATCCAGGCTTTTTCGGGGGTCCTGTATGGGCTCCTGGGGGTCGCAGGGCGGCCAGGGACATGCCCCGGGGCCGGGGGAACCGCCCCATGATTTATTTATTTATTTATTTATTAACCTTCGGACCAGAACCGCTATTTTCAACAAAATAAGGCAAACGAGATGCCCCCGCGAGCGGGATGACTTTTCCGAATGGCCGGTCCCAAACCTGGAGCTCACAGAGGGGGAGAAACGTTTAAAATAGGCCGGATATGAGGAGGTAAGACTGGCCAGAGACCATCCCAGCCCACCCTCCCCGCGGGTCTTGATGCTCTGAAATGAAAGGTGGAACCTGGCTAACCTGTGACTAGCATAACAAAGTTATGTTAGCGGGCTAGCTATCATTAGCTATCATTAAATTAGGTATCTCTGGCCACAGAGTAAGCTGGTTACGTTCATCAGGTAAATTAATAATGTTATTTTGTTAGTCAGTAATACGTTGCTATGTTAATAAGGGTAATAATCATTGTGTTGGAAAAAGTAACAGTAATAATACGTTAGCTGTATTAGCTATCAATAATAGCTATTAGCAAGCTTAGCTTGGAGCAGACAGGTATTTTAGTTGATTTTGGATGGATTAAGCTGGCCATGGGGTCTGCTATGCTGCCAAATCTATTGCCCACATTGCGCTTCTTGCGTTCTGGGTTTCGGGAAGGGAAAGAAAATTAAACCCCCTCCAAACTTTTCACATATCTAGTATCCGGTCTGCAGATCCCATAGGCACACCGTTTCAGCATTTCGCTGTGTGTTTGAAAGCTTGACGGACCTCCCTCACATAGAAACCGTTGCTAAGGTAGGATTGGACAAGTACCGTTCTGGGGCGGTACTGTGCAAAAGGTCAATTGGGGAGAAAAAGGGGGAAACATCAAAAAAGAAAAGGGGAGGCAATATGACACAAAGAAACAGAGAGGAAGGGAAAGGAAGAATGGGTGTTGAGTGAAAGAGGAGAAAAGAAGGAAATATAGGGAGAGCGAGAGAGAGCAAGAGGGAAAAAGGGGTGACTTAAAGACAGAGGGACACAGGGAGAGAGAAATGTAGAACTGAATTACCTGAAAAATGTTTCTTTTCTCTCGCCTCTCATCTTTCTTTCCATCGCCAGTGTTTGACCGGTATGGTTCTTTACACAACACTGCTGACCTCCCTCACTGGGATGATGGACTTCTGTACTGGTCACGTCACCTCTGGCAACACTGCACATAGCCACCGTCCAGAGAGAGAGAGAGAGAGAGAGAGAGAGAGAGAGAGAGAGAGAGAGAGAGAGAGAGAGACACTGAGACTGAGACTTGTAGCTAGTTTTTACACATGGTTGAACTCTGTACTTGTGTAAAATTGTGTTTCTATGGCTTTTTATCCGTTTACATACTATGCACATTTGTTTTTTTTTTGCTGTTTTTTATTTTTCATCACTCATCTAAGTGACGTCTTCAGTCTCAACTGACTGCAGGTACCCCCACCCTTATAAACAATACAGTGGCATAACCACCCAAACCAACGATCAGTTTCATATGCAAATATGGGCGCGACCATTAACTAGAGTTACAATGGTCATGTGTCCTAATCACAGAGGGTAAGGGAATAAGCTGCAATCACAGCGTTGTAAGATGGTGACAGGTGTACTCTTAGCCCCCCCCCCTCGGTTCAGGGATGGTCGCTCCCTCTTCACATAGGTGACCTCTTTGACTCCCCGTTCAAACAGGCGTTCCTCCCTATGAAGGATGTGCACATCCTCATCCTTGAAAGAGTGGCCACTGGCCTGTAGATGGTGTAGACTGCGGAGTCCTGGCCCGATCCTTGGGGTGGACCAATTTCTGGCGCAGCGTGTTTTGGGGTTCTGTCGCCATCTTACAATGCTGTGATTGCAAACATTCCCAAATCATCTGTGAATAGTACACATGGATGTTGTAACTCTAGTTAATGGTCACGGTAATTGCATATGGAACTGATCGTTGTTTTGGGTTGTTATTCTGCTCCTGGTGTGGGAAGATGGCGGCACAAATTCACATTTGCAGCAGCCTCACCCAGTACCAGTGTGGGAAGATGGCGGCACAAATTCACATTTGCAGCGGCCTCACCCAGTAGTGCCCATGCGGTGTCTTTGTCTAAGTTTGTGTCTTTGTTTGATGGCTGGGAGAGCTGCAGCTGGATCGGCTGGGAGAGCTTGGTCTGCTGCGTCCTGTGGGCCCAGGGACCACGGCCCTGCCTGGAGCTGTGCCCAAAGAGGTAACACAGAGGGCGGTCTGACAGGACATGGAAGCGGGGCAGGCTAAGCTAACTGCTAGCCCATGCAGACTAGCAGTTCAGACAGTCCTCCTGGCTGGTGTTCGTTCTCCTGGACAGTGATTTTTTTTTGTGTTTAGTTTGGATATGTGTATTCTTGTAGTTGTTAGATACGTTTGATTCGGCCCGCGTGTTGTGCCAGACGGGTGGCGTTCGGCCACGGAGGTCACGTTCACTGATACGGTCTACGGTATACAAAGTTACAAGGAAAGTATTTGACTGTCAGCTCAGTGCTCTTTCCTGCACTTGGTAATAATTTAGTTTGTTCAGGAGATAATAGCAACAAAATTCTCAAGTATATAAAAAACACCCTCAGAAAGTAGTACAAAAGAAGGAAAAATAAAAGCCAACGGCACAACACAGAATAAGAAAACTGAAGAGGCGCACACAGCAGAGAGGTGACGGTCCCTGAGGTCATTACAGAATAGGAGAATAAAATAATTCTCAGAGCTTTATATATTTTTTAATATCTTTCATTAAATGAGATGTTTTGAAAGCTTTGTCAACAGCCATCATCCTGAACACACCGATGTAGAAAGGCTGGGTAACGTGGTAATGTTTGAACCGATGCAGTAAACTTCACTTTTATGGTACCTCAAGAGGTCTTAAGAAACACCTCAGCTTATCGTTTAATTACAGTTATAGATCAAACTCATTTATCAGATTAGACTGTTAAGGAAAACTGCGTCTCACTGTGTTCCTCTGTGACCATTCTGTTTTTTGTTTTTTGTGCGTGTCCCGTTGTTAAATATTTCACAACGCGTGTTTTATGGCTTTTGAGCGCTACGTGCCGAGGTCAGTCGCAGTCTTGCTTAATGAGATCTAATGGGTGGACCTTTGCACCAGCAGCAGCCAGACGACGGACGTGTGTTCTTATCTGGTTGGTGGGCAGGAAGCCGTCCGAGGAAGGCCACCGTCCACCACATGCACAAATGCAACTTCCTGCACCGCCCCCAACAACGTCATAAATGTTACAAATCATTTTGCCACATAATGACTCTTCAAATATTCTTCTTACTAACACGGTGGAGAAATGAAGTGAACTGGATACGGCAATATTACTGGTCGGCACGGTGACGCAGGGGTTAGCGGGGTGGCCTCATAGCGAGAAGGTCCTGGGTTTGAACCCCGGGGTAGTCCAACCTTGGTGGTCATCCCGGGTCATCCTCTGTGTGGAGTTTGCGTCTTCTCCCCATTTCTGCGTGGGTTTCCACCAGGGGCTTCGGTTTCCTCCCACAGTCCAAAGATATGTAGGTCAGGTGAATCAGTTGTACTAAATTGTCCCTAGTTGTGAATCTGTGTGTGTGTATCGGCCCTGTGGGATGGCCTGGCGGCCTGTCCAGGGTGTCTCCACACCTGCCGCCCCATGACTACTGGGATCAGCTCCAGCATCTCCACGACCGTAAGAGCAGGATAAGTGGTTCAGATAATCAATTGATGGATGGATATGTATTCTTGTAGTTTGGATATACGTGTTCTTGCAGTTTGGATATACAGTGCATCCGGAAAGTATTCACACACCTTCACTTTCCCCACATTTTGTTACGTTACAGCCTTATTCCAAAATGGATTAAATTCCTTTTTTCCCTCATCAATCTACACACAATACCCCATAATGACAAAGCGAAAAAGGTTTTGTACAAATTTTTGCAAATTTATTAAAAATAAAAAACTGAAATATTGCATGTACATAAGTATTCACACCCTTTACTCAGTACTTGGTTGAGGCACCCTTGGCAGCGATTACAGCCTCAAGTCTTCTTGGGTATGAAGCTACAAGCTTGGCACACCTATATTTGGGGTACTTCTCCCATTCTTCTCTGCAGATCCTCTCCAGCTCTGTAAGGTTAGATGGGGAGCGTCACTGCACAGCTATTTTCAGGTCTTTACAGAGATGTTCAATGGGGTTCAAGTCTGGGCTCTGGCTGGGCCACTCAAGGACTCTCACAGACTTGTCCCGAAGCCACTCCTTCGTTGTCTTGGCTGTGTGCTTATGGTCGTTGTCGTGTTGAAAGGTAAACCTTCGCCCCAGTCTGAGGTCCTGAGCGCTCTGGAGCAGGTTTTCATCAAGGATCTCTCTGTACTTTGCTCCATTCATCTTTCCCTCGATCCTGACTAGTTTCCCAGTTCCTGCCTCTGAAGAACATCCCCACAGCATGATGCTGCCACCACCATGCTTCACTGTAGGGATGGTATTAGCAAGGTGATGAGAGGTGCCTGGTTTCCTCCAGATGTGACGTTTGGCATTCAGGCCAAAGAGTTCAATCTTGGTTTCACCAGACCAGAGAATCTTGTTTCTCATGGTCTGAGAGCCCTTTAGGTGCTTTCTGGCAAACTCCAAGCGGGCTGTCATGTGCCTTTTACTGAGCAGAGGCTTCTGTCTGGCCACTCTACCATAAAGGCCTGATTGGTGGAGTGCTGCAGAGATGGTTGTCCTTCTGGAAGGTTCTCCCATCTCCACAGAGGAACGCTGGAGCTCTGTCAGAGTGACCATCGGGTTCTTGGTCACCTCCCTGACCAAGGCCCTTCTCCCCAGATTGCTCAGTTTGGCTGGGTGGCCGGCTCTAGGATGAGTCCTGGTGGATCCAAACTTCTTCCATTTACGAATGATGGAGACCACTGTGCTCTTCGGGACCTTCAAAGCTGTAGACATTTTTTTGTACCCTTCCCCCGATCTGTGCCTCGATACAATCCTGTCTCGGAGGTCCACAGACAATTCCTTTGACTTCATGGCTTGGTTTCTGCTCTGACATGCACTGTCAACAGTGGGACCTTATATAGACAGGTGTGTGCCTTTCCAAATCATGTCCAATCAATTGAATTTACTACAGGTGGACTCCAATCAAGATGTAGAAACATCTAAAGGATGATCAGTGGAAACAGGATGAACCTGAGCTCAATTTTGAGTGTCATAGCAAAGGGTGTGAATACTTATGTACATGCAATATTTCAGTTTTTTATTTTTTAATAAATTTGCAAAAATTTCTACAAAACCTTTTTCACTTTGTCATTATGGGGTATTGTGTGTAGATTGATGAGAAAAAAAAAAGGAATTTAATCAATTTTGAAGGCTGTAACATAACAAAATGTGGGGAAAGCGAAGGGGTGTGAATACTTCCCGGATGCACTGTATGTGTTCTTGTAGTTTGTATATATGTGTTCTTGTAGTTTGGATACATGTGTTCTTGTAGTTTGGATATGTGTGTTCTTGTAGTTTGGATACATGTGTTCTTGTAGTTTGGATATGTGTGTTCTTGTAGTTTGGATATGTGTTTTTGTCTTTGTGTTTCACTGTTGTGGGCTGGGGGAAATGATATGTCGTTTCATTTCATGTACACAATTGCATGAAATGAAAGGACAAATAAATGTTCCTGATTCCTGAAGTGAAGGGCCATTTAAACATGACAGGCCCACCCGTTAATAAAAAATGAATATTCATTTTTACATCATTTAGGTTCTTTCTAATTGGTTTGTAATTTATACTCATGCAAAGTACGAACAGCCCTGGAAGAAATCCCTCTCAGTGGGAAGAGGACTGACAGATTTCAGGACACAATAAGACATCAAATGACGATTTGGACATTTCTTGCAGTGTGGGTCGGGTTGTAAGAGGAGTGTAAACCGCCTGCACAGAAAACCGGTTGTCACACCAGGTTTGTTGGGGACGGTCATCGCCAATAAAGCTTTATGAGGCCGCGTTTGTTTCATGTGCTTTGATAGCAAGTGTGAACAAGGTAACAAGAAGTGTTCAAGTCTGATGTGTAGATAAGATGTACAGGGTCTTATCTTCATCTGTAATATCTCCGATGCACAAATAGCTCAAGGATTCCCTCCAAAACACACCATATACACCTTTTTGTAATATTATTTATCATTTATAGCAAATCAATTGCCTAGCATCCAGTCTGTGAAAAGTCTTAAGTTTGTAACTTGACCTTTAAATTACTTAGAATCCTTTAACTAACACAATTTCTCTTTCATTTGCTGATATAAACTCCTCTGTAAAAGGAGGTGTTGACTAACTGGTTAGCATGACATTTTGGAGTTTAACCCAGCGATTCCCTTTTAAACTGTTGGGTAAACTCCCCGTTGGTTATCCAGCAGAAAGCTTGGATGTAAAACATTTACACGAGACTGAACCGACTGTACGGCATCATGATGTTGAGACTTTAGCCTTCAGCACTGAGGACATAAAGATCATAAAAATGTACGACTTTTAAACATGGCTTGATAAAAATTCCTCAGGCCATTCATCTATCTTATCTTTGAGATGGAGCAGCTCGAAAAACCAGGAGGTGCGTCATATGATAAATCAGCCGCTCCACTTATCTCTGAACCGACTTGTAAATGTTTGTCTTTTCTGAGGACCTCTCTCTCTCTCTCTCTCTCTCTCTCTCTCTCCAGACCAGCAGCTCATCCCTGTGGCTGGTTCAGGGTGGTTAGAACGCCGGGTAATTATTAGCAGGTTGTAATCCCGTAGTCCCTCATTCGACACACGCCGAGGTTGGAAAACGAAGCGCGAATTCATTTTGGAAATGCCCCACATCCGACCCGAGAGAGAATAACCAGCTTATCAACCATTAGCGCCAAACATCTGACGCTCTAACTTTTCTTATTGTTTAGTCGATTCATGCAACATTATGCAACTCTTTTACCTTAAAATAACAGCTTCAAATTCATTTTGATGGTACACTGATTTGTAATAGGAAGCATGGTGCCTCTTTCACTCCCACTTCACGCCCCGAACACATTTTTTTTTCCTAGGATGGTGAAGTCATGACCCTACTCTGCCTGACTGGCTAGTTCTCGTTGTCTTGATTGGTTGGGTAAGAATAACAGGGTAAGGGGATGTGTGGGTAGCATAGCGGTCTATTCCATTGCCTACCAATATAGGGATCGCCGGTTCCTGTGTTACCTCCGGCTTGGTCGAGCGTCCTTACAGACACAATTGGCCATGTCTGCGGGTGGGAAGCCAGATCTGGGTATGTGTCCTGGTCACTGCGCTAGCGCCTCCTCTGGTCGGTCGGGGCGCCTGTTCGGGGGGGGGGGTGAACTGGGGGGAATAGCGTGATCCTCCCATGCGCTGTCTCCCTGGCGAAACTCCTCACTGTCGGGTGAAAAGAAGCAGCTGGTGACTCCCCCCGTGTATCGGAGGAGGCATGTAGTAGTCTGCAGCCCCCCCCCCCCGAATCAGCACAGCGGCTGGAGCAGCGACCGGGACGGCTCGGAAGAGTGGGGTAATTGGCCGGATAGAATTGGGGAGAAAAAGGGGGGTAGAAAATGTAGGGGGGAGAAAAAAAGGGAACCCCCCCAACCCCAAAAAAAGATTAGCAGGGTAAGCCAACCAGAGGCAGAGTAGGGCAGGTCATGACTTCGCCATCCTAGGAAAAAAAATCATAGTTCACGGGAGATCGTACCCGCTCAACCCACGTTACATAACGTTGCTTTAAAGTTGCCCCACAGTCCTTTAAAAAGCACTGTCACCTGTGCTTTGAATTCTCTACCTGGAATATCCGTAAAATGAAGTCACATTGCTCCACTGGTTGAATTTTTATTTTCTTAAACAAGAATCATCACTTTGGTCATTATTTAGTTAACAAGGCTGGCCAAAAAAGACCAGCGAGAAAACCAAAGAAAGACATACAATAAAAAATATGTTTACACAGGGTAATATCGTTGCATACACATTTATTCATTTAAACACCGATTCCTGCATGTCGATAGTACGGTCCATATTGTCAATTTCCAGTGTTACCACATTGGAGACAGTTAGGGCTGTCCGTTAACTTGTCTACTTTCATCTGTCGACTGGTTGCTAAAGCTTTTATTTGCTTTGATTGTTTCAGTACATCTGCTTGGCATGATGGCTGGTATTCTTTTACGTCCTCTCTTTGCATTAATTCTTGTGTTATTATCAGTTCTCAAGTGCTGCAATGACATTTTCTGCCCCAATTAAAATTCCACTTGATATGACCTAATCTAATCTCAGTTTCTCTCACAGTAATTACTGACCTCCGGGTTGTAATACACTGTCGTTATTCCTTCCGTTACACCCAAAGAACAAATTTGCAAATGTCAAACTGTGCAGGAGTTTTGAAATAAAACACATCCTGCTGTTCAGACTGATTGCTGATGTTCGAAAATCTTCCCTTGCATTTTGATTGGCTTTACAGACCCTTTCCCCATCCTTCCTGGTACAGGACCATGTCAGCCTAAACATCAGGTAAAACCAGCACAATAATCATCAAAAATCAGACACATGATTTTTTTTTTTACTCCAAACATGAGATGCACCGAGATGATCAAATACTTAACTTAAACCGTCTCCCTGAGGCTTGTTTGCTTAAATCAAACCTGCATTACTTATTTACATGGAACAACCTGAGAGCATTCCCAGGAAGCAAACCTTTGGCATATTAACCTTAAACTGGATAATGATTAACAAGCTGTTTTCACAAATACTGAGCTCGTTAATGTTTTATCACAATGTTAACTACGCCAGGACAACCATGACATCCAAAATCACAGCGACAGACGAAGAGATGACAGAAGAGTTTGTGTTTTCCTGGTAGAGACCCAAAGTAACAGGAAAACAATGACTCGGCAACATATGCATGTATACACGTTTGTGGTATTAATGGTAGTGGTTATGATACTGACACAGTAGTTGTACCACAGTAGTCTTCTCCTGGATCGCCACCTTGCCGTGGTGGAGAAGCTTGCGTGTACTAATGATCCCAAGAGCTATGCCGTCTGGAGCTTGACTCCTGGTAGAGTCACCCGAGGCAGATGGGTCAAGGGGGAGGTTCCAGATGAAGTACGATCCAACATAGACCTCAACGGTGGAACTGGTGGAAGATGTCTCCAGGTCACAACGGCAATGAAGGCGGATGAAGGCCGCAACAGAGGGTGGTCCTCAATCATCTTGGTTCTCCATGCCATTGGACTCTGGCCACCCCCTGCTATGGACCGTGTGGTGGCTGCAGGCGCATCAGCCTCTCCATGTAAAAAGCTGTCACGCACAGGCGTCCTCCCATTATGCGGCTCCAGGATTGACCTCTACATCCACCTGAGGACCCAGAGGGAGGACGGTCATACTTGACCCTGAGTATCGCCGATGATGATGACCACAATAGTAGTTTACTTAGAGGCGCAGTCGGCAGAGCACGGTAGTAACGAGTTACATGAAAGGGTGAACTAGGACTGACATAACAGTAGTTCAATGCCATTTCCCCAAAATCTGGCTATATCATGTTGCGACAACTCTAGTCTTAAGGTTTGAAATGAATAAATGTCACTGGAAAGTTAGTGGTTTGAAATCCTGGATCTGCGAGAAACACGAGTGGGAAAGCGAAATAGCAACGCTTTCCCTTTTCTTCAGCAACTACTATTGGGGTGCTGTTGAGCAAGGCATTGAACCTGAAAATGCTCCTGTGAAAGCTCACATTGGCCAGTGGCCGTGAGGACTTCTGCTGTGTAACTTGTAGTTGTGAAGTGATAGAAACCATATCAACGGGTAGCTCTGCTGAAACCAGCATGTACAATTACTAAAAATCAAACAAACAGGGGGTCCGCGGTGGTGTAGCGGTCTAAGCATCGGCTTTGTGTCGATGCAGTTGCCCACTGGGGACAGGGGTTCGCGCCCCGGTCTCGTCAGATCCGACTATGGCTGGACTCGATGAAGCAGCAATCATTGGCAACGCTGCCTTCGGGAGGGGGGCGGAGTCGGCTTGTGCTCGTCACGTGAATGCGTCTCTGTGTGTGTTGGAAAAAACAGGGGTTCGGCCTGGAGTCGCCTTGTCACGAAAGTGGGGAGGCGTCTCCTTCGAGACTGCCGGCCGGAGAGATGCAGTTGGCGAACGCATGCAGTACGAGGGTGGGTGTTTGAATTAAAATAGGGATCGATTGGCCACTAAATTGGGAAAAATCAGAAATAAATGTAAAAAAAATCAAACAAACAAACCTTGAGAGTTTGGAGAAACTTACTTTTTTGTCATATGTCATGAAAACATTTGATGGAACTGTGAAATCCTGACAAAGGGAACTGCTGGACACAACCAGTCTTTTAAAACCTCCTTTGTAGCAAATGTTATATTGTTCTTTTATCAACAGGCTGACTGATCCTCATTGGAATCACCTATTCATCCAAAAGACTACTTTTCTTTTTCTGTGGAACTTTATTGGATGTGTTTAGATAGATCGATAGATCGATAGATAGGTAAAGTTTATTAGTCCCCAAAAACTTTCACAGGAAAATTCAATCCCAGAGGTCAAACAGTACCCGAGGTCCCATGGTACCCGAGGTTCCCATGGTACCTTAGGTCACATGGCATCCGGGGGTCACATGGTACCGGATGTCACATGAGGTTACATGGTTGCCAAGCTCACATAGTGCCCGAGTTCATATGGTATATGAGGTCACATGGTAACCAAGGTTACATGGTACCCGAGTTCCCATGGTACCTTAGCTCACATGGTATCCGGGGTCACAGGAGGTTACATGGTTGCCAAGCTCACAAATACCTGAGTTCACATGGTACCTAATGTTACATGGTAACTGAGGTCACATGGTACGTGATTTCACGATATCTTAGGTAACATGGTACATGCTGGTAAACCTACAAGGATAGATTTGTTTAACTCTGGGCCCTGGCCCCTCCTCGGGGTTACCTGCAATTGCTCCCTTGTGAAGTTTGGGATCTGACAGTTTTGTGGTGCTGTGGCAGTCATTGTGGAGAGAGTGGATATGTTTTGCAGTGTGTCTGAGCAGAGAGGTTTGGGTCCTGCTCTACTTAGTGGTGTGACACGCGATAGGGTCCAAATCCAAAGTGGAATGGCTGCAGGCTTCAACCTGCGCTGAAGAGGGTCAGCGTCAAACAAAGAGGGTTCAGTCACCAGTTGAGAGGCTGCACACACAGAGGAAAATGGGGCCAAGCTACTGTGTTTGTGCGCGTGTGTGTGTGTGTTTGTGCGCGTGTGTGTGTGTGTGTGTGAGTGAGTGAGAGAGAGAGAGCAAGCCAGAGAGAGGAAGTATATACATTTGTGTGGTTGTACTTGTATGCCTGTGCAAAAAATTTGTGTATGTGTACGTTCGTGTGTATTTGAGAGAGTAGAAATTGTCTGCATGTGTGTGTTTGTACTTGTATGCATGTGCACAAATTTTGTGTGTGTGTGTGAGACAGAGAGACAGAGAGTGAGTGAGAAAGTGTCTGCATGTGTGTCGTTGTATGCGTGTGCATAAATTTTGTGTGTGTGAGAGAGAGAGAGAGAGAGAGAGAGAGGGGAGTATTTGCATGTGTATGGTTGCACTTGTATGCTTGTGCACAAATTTTGTGTGTGTTTGTTTATATGTACATGAATTACAGCTGCACATTATTCGTGTATTTAAGTTTATGTGCGAAAAAGAGGCTGTGTGTGCATGTATATATATTTGTGTGTGTGTCAACAAAGCGACCATTCTTTGTAGTTCTCTGGTTGGGGTTAGTTAGTTAGTGGACTCATTAGCCAAAGGCAAGAAATGTGACTTACAGATTTCCACAGATAAAGTTCATTGCAGAAGATGTTCCTGTTCACTCCAGAGCCACTTTCTGTCTCCAAGAGAGTCTCAACCAGAACGTCTGCAGACAAGTTCCCGTCGGTTTCTCTCGGTCTGCACCTGCCAAACCTCCCATCAGGAAGCGCCGTCACTCAAAATGTTTCTGACAAGTATGGCGATAAAAGCAAAGCGGACGCATTCGAGAGCCAAAGGATTTCTCATGGGGACTGACCATGGATGTGTTATAGTAGAACTGGATACGGCGCCGCCGCTCAGCCTCGCAGCCAATTTTTCCCCAGCGGTCACTCGCGGTATTGCAGCGAAAAATCCCCTGCGGCCCAAAAAGCATTTTCCCCATAGACCACCGTTGTAAAAGAGACGCCTGTGAAACTGTTGACAGGACACCTGCAGCTGTAATCATGGTCACTTACTACTCTTTGTATTGCAAGTTTTTAAGCCGTGGGGTTTTAACCTTTTTTTTTTAAATTTCCAAAGCCCAGAAAACATTTTTTCTGCATGACGTCACGACAGTGTACGAGCACTCTACGCGCGGTCATGCGTCTCGGGAACGAGGTTTCGTTGCTAGGCTAAACAAACGCTGTTCGGATGAACAAAACAAAGATAAAGGTGAACAAAAGACACAAAGCTGAGCCTTCACTTTTACACATCAAGATATTTTCAGTTTTGCGCCGGATCCTGAGCGCGGTTCCCTCGTTCTCATGGGAGTAACACTACTGCACACATTCAGTGGGCCGGTTGTACCCGGAAGTAACCCGGAAGCCAGAAACTTTTTCGGCGCATGCGCCAGGCGAGCAATTCTCATAGGCAGGAACAAGCGCCATTTTAGCCTTCTCTTTTACACATCAAGATATTTTCAGTTCGTGGTTTTGCGCCGGATCCTGAACGCGGTTCACTCGTTCTCATGGGAGCACTACTGCACACATTCAGTGGGCCGCCTGTACCCGGAAGTAACCCGGAAGCCAGAAACTTTTTCGGCGCATGCGCCAGGCGAGCAATTCTCATAGGAAGGAACAAGCGCCATTTGAGCCTTCTCTTTTACACATCAAGATATTCTCAGTTCGTGGTTTTGCGCCGGATCCTGAACGCGGTTCGCTCGTTCTCATGGGAGTAACACTACTGCACACATTCAGTGGGCCGGCTGTACCCGGAAGTAACCCGGAAGCCATAAACTTTTTTCGGCGCATGCGCCAGGCGAGCAATTCTCACAGGAAGGAACAGGCGCCATTTTGAGATCCGGCATCCTCTGCCATAACACGTCCATGGGTTCTCCTAACGAGCTCCTTTCTGCCCATGAGAACTCCCCGAAACGGCCAGACAGGAATTCCTGAGACGGTTAAGAGTGCCATTGAAAAAGGGGGCCGGCGCGGTAAACGTGGGGCTTTCATTTAATTTGAACCTTTCCAGTCTCGCTGAGGTCACGGAGAGAACATACTGGAAAACATAAAGGTCACGGACGAACAACAACCATTTACACAAAAGCTGAAAATAGAGGGAGGGAACTCTCATTAGCGCGGAGAGAAAACAGGCGACGTCACTCCAACACCCCTGCGGACACAACCCCCCCCCACCCCCCCAGACGGCAGCTTCCAATTCACAACTCCGGCATTGTTTTCGGCACAGTTCGTCGGGAATACTGTATTGGAAATGAGGAAAACTTCACCTCTTCGTGCCAAAAGTGAAGGGGCCGACGCGCAGCTTTCAGCCAGCGTCGGGACGTTCCCACGCCAGGCGGGCTCGGCAGGAGACAGAAGGAAGGACAAGAAAGAAGGAAGTCTTGTGGAGTTTTTCCACCTCGCTATCTATTAGCGCCCCTCTCGCTTCTCCTCCCCTCCTTCTCTCCTCCTCTATCTCATCCTGCCCTCCACCCGTCAAACATGTCATTCTTTGTCTTTTGTACCGTTTCCCTCATTCAAACCTCTCTCTCCTCACCTCCCCCCCTCCCTCTTCACTTCTCCCCTCTTCTCTCCGCTCTCCTCCTCCTCTCAGGAGCCTAATTATGAGCAGGCATTAAATAAAAACATTTATATTTCTCCCAGAAAAGGGCGACCTCTTCTCTGGACAATGAATGTCTGCGATGCTTCACCTCCCCCCACCCTCTCTCTCTCTCGCTCCTTTCTCTCTCATCCTCCCCCCCCTCTCTCTCTCCTGCTCTCTCTCGCTGTCTCTCTCCCTCCCTCTCTCTCCCTTTCTCCGCTGAGTGGCCATTCATCGGGGACCTCTCCCTTTGTGATTGGTCTGTTCTAGGACTCGTAGGGGGCAGTAATTGTGTCTCATTAATTCTTACAGTAGTGGTGATGGTGGTGGGGGTGGGGGGGTGTTAAGGGGGGGGATTTAGCCACGCTGAGGCCTCGCAATTAGAGAACCGGGTGCTGTTGAATGGGCCCTAATCAGCCCACAATGGCTGGGGCTCGCTGGTTATTAGGCCAAAAAGGAAGCACTGCCATTGTCCACACACACGCACGCACGCACACACACACACAAGGAGGCAGAGACGCTTAACACTCACACTCACCCGCAAACACACAAAATCACCCATTTTCACAGCCTTAAGGTGGAGCAGGGCCACATGACAAAAGTGAAAGAAAAAAAACTTAGAAAGTTTTTTTTTTACGACCCAGTAAAACCTCCTGATAGTGAAGCAGTTTACATGCGCTGTAGAAGTGAGCTGTCTGTGTGTGATGCAGGGACACAAAAACACACTCGACACAAACAGTGCACACACACGCTGACCCAGAGACGCACAGATGCGCTAATGTACACGTACACACACACACACACACACACACACACATGGACTTGCACAGGGATGCAGAAACAAACACATGCACAATGTCACTCTCTCATGCACACAACCACACACAGACACACACACACACACACACAAGGAATGCACAGAACCTGTTGAGAGTGAATGGAGTATTGAGGTGGGTCAGGGAGAGATGGGGGTGAGGAGAGCTTTTCACTGCCTCAGTCACACACACACACACACACACACACACAAGCTTAATTGTTGCTTAAAGGGGTCTCATTAGCGTTGTTCGACAAGCCTTGTGAGTCTTCTCTCCGTTCGGGTGGTGTTCGGGTGGTGCTGGGTCGGCGTTTGCTCATTTGTTGTTGCTGTTGTGCGACGCTCCTCGCAGCACAGCCGTGCTCCAGCTCCCCCTGTGAGAAGCAGCTTTCGGGGGGAGGCACATATTGTGGTTGCCATCGGTGAAGTGGCAGGAAATAAAGTGAACGAGAGACATAAATAAGCCGTGCCACCTCTGCCGGGTCCCGGGTCCCTCCCCCCTTCCAAAGAGCTGCTCCCCAAATAATGATATTCCCCCGCCATCCGTCTGGCAGGGAAACGCACTGGGAAGGGAAAACTTTGCAGAGCGCTTGTTTTATAGGAGCAGAGAGCTCCTCTCTGCTCCTGCGTGGCGCGCTCCCAGGAGAAACAGAGGCTGACGCCTCCTTATCTTTGTTGCCGCTGAGTGCTGCAGTGGATTATGAAGGAGTGGATTATGCAAATGACTGGCAATATATTCATATTAACAAAGGTTGAGGTTCGTGCGCCCGTGCCCTGAATTTATGAATACTTAAACGTAGGCGCGGGGACGGAGGGGAACGTGTTATCATTTAATGGGAATTAACCGAGTTAGCGGCGCTGCGCCGCGTTTCGCTTCATTTGCTAATTTCGCGGAATTAGCTGCATCGCTAAAATGGCGTGATATCTTATTATATTCCCTCTTTTTGGATGGGAGGAAGTGTATTAGCTGCCAGTGATATGCCTTCATGTATAACAGTATGGATTTCTCCTCCGCTCGTCGTTCTTACAGACAAGAACGGATTCCTGTCATCGCCGCACGTTGTAACGCTGTGACGATACACAACGTGTTGCTGAGTTCTGGTCTGCAGGAGTCCAGAGGCCACACACTGCTGTGCTGTGGTGGTGGGTTGGTCCACTTCCTTTATTGCTTGATTGGATCATGATGCCCTCTGATATCATAACCAGTGTATCAGTCTGTGGTTCTGTGGGTCATCTCACCGGTCCAAACTCTTTGGTCCATTTAAAAGCAACATGTTTTGGGAAGGGTGGCAGGCACAGTGGTACGGTGGTTAGTGGTGGCTCACAGCAAGAAGGTCCTGGGGTTCGAGCCCCGGCATAGTCCAACCTTGGGGGTCGTCCCGGGTCGTCCTCTGTGTGGAGTTTGCATGTTCTCCCCGTGTCTGCGTGGGTTTCCTCCAGGGGCCGGCTGCCCAACGACTGCCGGGCCAGGCTCCAGGATCCCGCGACCCTGAGAGCAGGGTAAGCGGTTTGGATAATGGATGGATGGATGTTTTGGGGGAAAGTTTGGCGCTTGGAAGAATATAATTATTGGATATTAACATATAAAGAATGATGTGCTTAGACAAGTCCAAAATAAGATAACCACTATTTGGAAGACAGAGTGCCAGATTTTGGGGCAGACATGAAAGTAAAGCGTTGCTGGTAAGCTCGTTTGGAGAAACGTGTCCACTAAATGAGACAACGTGAAGGAAGTCTGAAATAATATGATGTGGCAGGCCTCAGTACAAGATGGTGGATGGGCTTTAAGTAATGGAGGTCGTCCCTGCCTTGATGCAGACCTGCTCATCAGAGTCTTTTAACTGGCTCTCCATGTTGGAGTGAATCAAGACCATGTTGAACTTACAGATTAATATGAATGTGTATAGGATGAGCTGTCTAGACAAACATCTTGATCTAATTAGCAGAAGACAAACAGCAGAGGTGAAACAGAGGGCAACACATATTGGTGGAGTTAAGAAATCTGCCTTGATACATGTAACACACACATCACATTAAGGCAACACATGTGACATACATATCACTTTAAGGTAACATACATGTAACACACATGTAACATGCATATCACATTAATGTAACAGATGTAACCCATATGTAAACTACATGTAACAGACATGTCACATTACGCTAACATCCATGTAACACACACATCACATTAAGGCAACACATATGACATACATATCACTTTAAGGTAACATACATGTAACACACATGTAACATACATATCACATTAATGTAACAGATGTAACACATATGTAAACTACATGTAACAGACATGTCACATTAAGCTAACATCCATGTAACACACACATCACATTAAGGCAACACATGTGACATACATATCACTTTAAGGTAACACACATGTAACATGCATATCACATTAAGGTAGCAGGTGTAAACTACATGTAACAGGCTATCGTCTTAAGGCAACACACATGAAACAGACATATGTCACTAAGGTAACTGATATAACCAGGGTCCGAAATTACTTTTTGGCTTACCGGCCAAGGGGACTGGTAGATGTAAAAATCTACCAGCCAAGCATATTTTTTACCGGCCAAAATAATTAGCAGCCTTTTTTGTGCCATACAAACGTTTTCAGTACATATCGATGAGAGAAGTGAGGTGTTGTGTTGAATAAGAGCTTTTAAAAATGTGCAGATTTGAAGCAAAAATATTTTCATGTAAAGTTAGTCAGTGGTTAAATGATAAAATGTTACAAGTATGATTTCATGTTTTATTTGCAGTATTACTGTAACTACTCGAGTGCTCCACATGCCCATCCCTAGTCCCAGACTACTTCTCACTCTACAGCAGCCACTCTCTTCGCACCATCCATGAAGTCTGGCCTCCTGCTCCTGACAGAGTCTTGGTGCCACAGATCAACAGAACTGGTTGGGTCATACTCCCTGATCTCGGGAGATGACAGCTGCACCATCAGGAGATCCGACAGTGTGACTGAGTTGAGGTTTGTTTTTTTTTAATCATTTTTTTCCCTCCAAATTTAGTGGCCAATCGATCCCTATTTTAGTTCAGACATCCACCCTCGCACTGCATGCGTTCCCCAACTGCATCTCTCCGGCCGGCAGTCTCGAAGGAGACGCCTCGCCACTTTGGTGACAAGGCGAATCCAGGCCGAACCACTGCTTTTTCTGACACACCCAGAGACGCATTCATGTGACGAACACAAGCCGACTCCGCCCCCCTCCAGAAGACAGCATTGCCAATTATTGCTGCTTCATCGAGTCCGGCCATAGTCGGATCTGACGACACCGGGGCACGAACCCCGGTCCCCAGTGGGCAACTGCATCAACACAAAGCCGATGCTTAGACCGCTACACCACCACGGACCCTGACCGCCAATCAGTTTTAACCTGTTTCATGGTGTTGAAGCTAGCACACAGCTAACGTTAGTGCAAACTAGGTGTCACATACTAGTGCTAGCTGGCTAACGTTAGCTACAGCCAGCACTTTGTTTACGCTGTATAAGGATATTTTGAGATGACAACTAAATTCACATACTCGCACATCCATTCGAAGTCGGAGAGATTCTCATGCTGGTCTGCTCCGACATGGCTGTTAGCGCCTTTCCGGAGGATGTTGCGAGGAGAGGCTCCGACTGAGCCTGAGAGGCCTTCATACAGGTGATATGACATTTGGAGGTCTCATGTTCCTTGGTGTTTTCTATCTTCATTATCTTGTTACCGATGACAAATGAATTGCTACGGTTTTTGGCATCCTGGCGACAGACGGAGCAGCTCATTATCACGGTCTGTACATTATACTGCAGCCAGCCTCTCGCGGCTCCTTTATCGTCATACCGCCACTTTTCTCTAAACTTTATTTTTTTCGGTTTGGTGGTGATGGTGGCTTCTTCCTCCTCTTCAGGGCATGGTTGTCTTTTCGATGGTGGTTTTGCGCCCTCTAAATATCGCCACGTAACTGGTGTTGCTCGCTAACGTTAGTTAAAAGAAAAGAGTAGGCTAGTACCGAGTGTGACGGGTGCTGCTGTCGTTGTTCCTCTCGAGTGTGTGCGTAATGTTACCCGCCAGTAGCATCTAGCAACATTCTAGTGCACTTTGATTGGTTAGTTTCTGTTATTGCTGTTGCTAAGGAGAGAGAGAGCGAGGGAGAGAGAGCGAGAGAGATGGGGGGATTCATTGGTTGGATTTCACTTTTTTTGTTACTCGCCTTTTGGCAGGTAGGCTTCTGAGATTTACTCGCCAATCAGAAAATCTACTCGCCTTTGGCGGGTGGCGAGTGTTAATTTTGGACCCTGGATATAACACACGTAACAGACATATCACATTAAGGTAACATACATGTAACACACATGTAACAGACATATCACATAAAGGTAACAGATGTAACACATATGTGACATGTAACATGCATATCACATTGAGATAGCAGATGTCACACATGTAAGTTACATGTAACAGACATATCACATTACGATAACAGATGTAACACACATGTAACAGACGTATCACATAAAGGTAACAAATGTAACACATATGTAACACATCACATAAAGGTAACAGATGTAACACACATGTAGCACACGTAACATGCATATCACATTGAGATAGCAGATGTCACACATGTAAGCTACATGTAGCAGACATCACATTACGATAACAGATGTAACACACATGTAACATACACGTAACAGATGTAACACACATGTAACATACACGTAACAGACATATCAAATTAAGGTAGCAGATGTAACATATATGTAAGACATATCACATTAAGGTAACATACATGTAACACACATGTAACAGACATATCACATAAAGGTAACAGATGTAACACATATGTGACAGACGTATCACATAAAGGTAACAGATGTAACACACATGTAACACATCACATTAAGGTAACAGATGTAACACACATGTAACACATCACATTAAGGTAACAGATGTAACACACATGTAACACATCACATTAAGGTAACAGATGTAACACACATGTAGCACATGTAACATGCATGTCACATTAAGATAGCAGATGTCACACATGTAAGCTACATGTAACAGACATATCACATTACGATAACAGATGTAACACACATGTAACAGACATATCACATAAAGGTAACAGATGTAACCCACATGTAACACATCACATTAAGGTAACAGATGTAACACACATGTAACATACACGTAACAGACATATCAAATTAAGGTAGCAGATGTAACATATATGTAAGACATATCACATTAAGGTAACAGCTGTAACACACATGTTATAACTGTGGCTCATAGCACACTGACATCCTCTCACAGCAGCAGTACTGCATATTAAGAAAACTGCAGTTCTTTTCCAATTACATGTACTGAGACTTGTCTTATACTGATACGCGGGAAAAACACAGCCATGATTTAAAGAGAAATTGAAGTAAACTTAACAGATAATAACTGTATGAGTAAAGGTTAAAAAAGACACCGTCGACACAAGCAGCAGAGGTAGAACCAAGCTTACATGACGGTTGAAGTAGAAAGCGATGTTAGAAAATATTAGTGTTTCGATTTTGGCCCAACTTTAACCCACCAATCCGTCATTGTGTCATTTTACATGCTGGGACCCATTAGCCCAACATTTCCTGACCTCAGGCCAGATTAGGCGACAGCTCCACGTCATTACGTGTATATGAGAGCGACTGGCAGAGCCAGTATGACGGGGCGTTTAGCGTGGACGTGTATTGGAGACACATAACGAGTCTCATCTCGCTGGTCCTCAACAGAGACGGCAGTCTTTGGACGGCTGCAGAGACGGAGCTAGTGTAGCGACTAATTGGCACTGTCAGCACTTTTAAATACACTTAATGACATGCTCTCCTCCTGCTTCCTCCCCCGGACTAATTGCAGGTGATAATTATTGTTTGGGACCTAATTGACACAAATAATTAACAGATGTGTGCTGACAAAACAGGTTGGCTTGATTCTTTGCAAATCCCTTCACCATTGTATTGTTAATTGAGCCTAATGTAAGCGGATCCTCCGACACCCCCCCCCCCACCTCACCCCATTCATCCATCCCAAGCCTCCCCCCCCCCACCCCGTGCTGAATACAGTCCTGAGCTCTTGACCAAACGGCGCTAACCTCAGGAGGTGCGTTTCCCGCTAACGCTTCGTATTTAGTTACCCATTGTCAGGCCGCTTAAGGGAAGCTAAAAAATGGGTCAACAGGCTTGTTTACTGGGGCCTTTGGGACAATGCTGGTGACGTCAGCCGGAGCACGTGAATAGAATGTGAGGCGTCTGAACCGCCCTGCTGTGACAGTGAAGTTAATGGCTGTGATTGGAGTTTGACAGTTAACTGGAGGGCAAAAAAAAAACAAAAAAAGGCAGTTTAGGATTGTCACTTATATTTGGTCCAGCAAAAGAAAACGCAATAATTCACTATTCATTCATTTTTGTTCAATCAACACCGGTAAAGAACATGCTAGCATGAGTCAAGCTAAAGAGTTAATAATAATATTAATAATAATAAATTGTATTTGTGTTAATACAGTTATCTAAATTTATCATTACTCATTTCAAATATATTTATCTAAAATATATTTATTTTATTAGGTGTTAGATTTTATTTGTGTTAATACATTTATTTATTTATTTGCTGACTCAGTTGCCATGAGTCAGCTGCTTCTGTTCAAACTGTCTGTTATAGGAGTAAGCTGTATGTCAAGACAAATTGTGACTCATTATTCTTATTGTTGCCAGGATCACCTGTAATTAAATAAATAATTCCCCTAAAACCACCAACACAAAATATGGTGCATCTACAAAATACATATTTGCATAGTTTAACATACATGCAAAACAGATCCCGTTCAACCACATTTATGTGATCCACGACCGAGGGTCTAAAATGTCGTTTTTCATTGAAGCTAATTTGTGATATTGGGCTGCGTCACGGTGCTGCAGTGGTTAGCGCGGTCGCCTCACAACAAGAAGGTCCTGGGTTTGAGCCCCAGGGTAGTCCAACCCTGGGGGTCGTCCCGGGTCGTCCTCTGTGTGGCGTTTGCATGTTGTCCCCGTGTCTGTGTGGGTTTCCTCCAGCTGCTCTGGTTTCCTCCCACAGTCCGAAGACATGTAGGTCAGGTGAATTGGCCGTACTAAACTGCCCCTAGGTGTGAATGTGTGTGTGTGTGTCGGCCCTGTGTGACGGCCTGGCGGCCTGTCCAGGGTGTCTCCCCGTCTGCCGCCCAATGAATGCTGGGATAGGCTCCAGCATCCCCGCGACCCTGAGAGCAGGATAAGCGGTTTGGATAATGGATGGATGGATGATATTGGGCTATACAAATGAAATGGAATTGACTTGAAGAAATCAAAAATTCCACTGTGTGACATAGTTTTTACTGCACGATATTAGGAAAACATGCGATATGCGATA
The DNA here is from genome assembly GCF_029633865.1 of Lampris incognitus. Classification (NCBI taxonomy): domain Eukaryota; kingdom Metazoa; phylum Chordata; class Actinopteri; order Lampriformes; family Lampridae; genus Lampris; species Lampris incognitus. The sequence goes on along the minus strand of NC_079224.1, from coordinate 44,971,915 downwards.
GCGGTGTTGAATATTGCGATGACGATACGGCTCCTGATAAATAAAGAAATATTGAAGGATACAGTTTTAATGTCACAGAAATGCAGAGCGCTTTGAGTGGCTGTCGCAGCTAGAAAAGTGCTGCATAAAATGCAACGTGATTTACTTGAAAGTTCACATATTTCAAATGTTTTCATATAAATCAGATAACGGCGGTATAATCAGATGTCATATTTCTCTCGCCAGTGGACTGGTTTGCATGTCTTGTGCAGAAAGACACGAAGCTTTACTGTTATCAGCTGCAGTCACTGCATCTCATTCCCAGAACTGCTGGCTTGTGTTGGCGAAAAACAGGTTTGTAGGATTTATCGTGACACCAACCGACTCGTTAAAGTGGAAGTTATTAGCAGTGTAAAACAGCGTTCTGCATCCCTATCGGAAAACAACTCCCGGTGTACCGCAGCACCGCGCCACTACGTCCCTCTTTCACGCCTGAAACGCACGGTTTGGGTTTCCAACGCCACCGCAGCGACGTGACATCTGTGAGGAGGCGCTGTCCAACTGCCACATCATCACACACCAGCCAGAGATTCCCAAGTCATGATAAAGGCGTGAATCACACTGGCGACAGCTATTTGCCAGGGGTTTCCCACCCTGCCGCACAAAGGGGGCTTTGCAGAGCAGCACGGTCTTCTCAGGCATTGTCTCTGGGCTGGGACCACCCGTTCCCGCTCGCCTTCCCGCTGTCAGTCAAACAATACACCTCTGCTACCGCCTCCCCCAACCCCCCCCCACCCGTCCTATTTACCACCCCCCCTGCCGCCCCCGCCCCCCCCCCTCTGCTGCGCCCCCAGCCAACAATGGGCTGGACACTGGGAAGTGGTGAAACGGGCTTTTTGTCAGCAGTGCATGTCTCCAATTAGTCAACAGCTGGCCTGGTATTCATCCAGCAGGGCAGTCCAGTCAAGTAAAGACACATTTATTTGTTTAGCTTGTAAAGTGCTTCTTACAAATGAGTTTGTAACAAAGAGCTAAAAAAAAAAAAAAGACGAAAAAAAAAACAAGGACGGAGAGAAAAGAGAGAAAAGCAGCAGAGGAGGAGGAGAACATGAGCTCTGAGATCTGGGCTGCAGGTTGTGTAAATATGTTTGGTTCAGTTAAAATGCAACTTAAATTCCCAACCAGCCCACTGGGGAGGTAGGGGTGTGTGTGTCTGTGTCTGTGTGTATGTATGTTTTTTTATGTGTGTGTATATCTATAAGTATTTCTGTTGTGTGTGTGTCTGTGTGTGTGTGTGTGTGTGTGTGTAAGTGTCTCTGTGGTTGTGGGTCTCTGAAAGTGTGTGTGTGTGTGTGTTTTTGTGTGATTACCCATGGATGTGTTCACACATCCAAAAAGTAACTCTCTCTATACACAGGTTAAAGACCAGTGTAGAGAGAGAGAGAGACAGACAGACAGACAGACAGACAGACAGACAGACAGACAGACAGACAGAGACAGACAGACAGAGAGACAGACAGAGACAGACAGACAGAGAGACAGACAGACAGAGAGACAGACAGACAGAGAGACAGACAGACAGACAGACAGACAGACAGACAGACAGACAGAGAGACAGACAGACAGAGAGACAGACAGACAGACAGACAGAGTGAGACAGAGTGAGACAGAGTGAGACAGAGCGAGACAGACAAAGAGCGACAGACACAAACAGACAGGCAGACAGACAGAGAGAGAAACAGACAGACAGAAAGAGAGAGCGCGACAGACAGAGAGCGAGACAGACAGACACAGCGAGAGAGAGAGCATCCTTCAATCTATGTGATGAACTCAACAGTACTGAAAGGTAAAAGAGGACCAAACGCATTTGAAACAATGGATGAATGAGTGAAAGAAAAGAAAGAAAAGAGGTGAAAGCTCGTCTGTGAAGTGGCTCATTTCAAGTGATTATTTGATGCATCTTATTACAGACCAAGAGATGAGCTTGGGATAAATGGGAGAGGCTGGTCTGAAAGACAGTAAGGAAGTGTCTTGTCTGCTCATTTCCTGTCTGGAAAAAACACAACAAAGTAAAGAGATATCTTCCTCTTCGCCCAACGCATCACATTCGTCATATTCACTCCTCTACTATCCCACAATAGAACGTAGTATAGTTTCTAGAACACATGTTAATCGGGGTTTAACTTGAGCAACACACTGGTGTACACTTCTGTAAAGAAAAATATCTGATCAACATTGTGACCTTAATGTATTGGTAGGACGGCCAACCAACAATTAAAATGAATGAACAAAAAGAGGATTTGAACCAAGTCAAAAGTGGACATGTGCTTCGTCGCATGGGGACGGCTGCTGATTTACATGAAGTCCGCTCTGACAGAGGCCTGGTCAGATCCACGTGAAATCAGCATTCACAGCGGCAGAATCAGGAACAGGGAACAGAGAGGGTCTAACAACATGGCCTTGTGGGTTCCCCGGGGTGGGTGGTGGTGGGTGGTCAGAGCCTTTGCGCATTCTCTCGTCCAATCAGAGTCGAGCCTGTTCAGTTTGGTAGCCCAGCGTCTCCGTGCAGGTCCAGAAGTGAGCAGGCGGGAATATGGCCTGCAGCCATCCTGACCGGCCGCCGGCCAGGAGTCAATATGACTGCAGGCTGAAGCCCACAGCCAGACGGACGGGCTGGGATCGAGTTTACACGTCCTATGTCAGGCTCAGAAACAAGATGGAGTAACTTACAATGACTACAAGTCAAATACCTCTTATATCCATCTAAACTGAATCACCTAAACAACTACGATATTGCTACTATGGAGCAAATTAAGTAGTACTACTTCATATACTACTACTATGATATGGTTACTATGTAGCAAATGTACTGCTACTACTTCATATAGTACATTACAGTCATTTAGCCGACACTTTTATCCAAAGCGACTTACAATAAGTGCATCATTTAATGTAGGAAATCAGGGGAACTTCTAGTCATCAGAGGTCAGAAGTGCATCTAAACAAGCATCTAAGAGCAAAACCAGTGCTAAAGTAAAAGTGCAAGAAAGAGGTTTTTTTTTTAAATGAGTGAATACAATAAGTGCTAAGAACAAGTAACAGGATAGCAGTTCTTAAAGAGGTGAGTTTTCAACCTGCACCGAAAGACGGGCAGCGACTCCACTGTCCTGACATCAGTGGGGAGTACTACTATGATATGATATATGATTTATATGTAGCAAATGTACTACTACTACTTCATATAGTACTACTATGATATGGTTACTATGTAGTAAATCTACTACTACTACTTCATATAGTACTACTATGATGTGATTAATATGTAGCACATGTACTACTACTACTACTTCATATAGTACTACTATGATATGGTTACTATGTAGCACTTTACGATGCCGGTGGGTAACACGTGAATTTATTTGCTAATTTCTGACTCTTTTGTAAGCCGCTTTGCATAAAAGTTTCTGCTAAATGAGAAACGTAAAATAAAAATATCTCACACACTTGAGTAAAGCGACCAGTATCAGGACTCACAAACATAAAGGAGACAGGAAGACGCTGGGAGAGGACAGAAAAACTGAGACGAGCTAAAATAGGTGTTGCTTCCCTGTAGTGAAGGGAAGGCAAGGCCAGGCACTTTTATTTGTACAGCACAGTGCAAACACTAGGGCAATTCAAAGTGAAGGATGTGATGCTCATTTGCTGTGACTAGGCTTGACTTGGGCTGTTTGACAGGCAGGATAAAGAAACTCTGACGGTGGCTCGATTCAAATCAATTCACTTCAATTTAATTCACTTCAATTCATCGTCATTAAACTGAGAGCCAAGGTACACATGTAATGAGAGTGGACCTGAAAACTCCCGTACAGTGAAAATGGCAATAAGGGCATCCGGGTAGCGTAGCGGTCTATTTCGTTGCCTACCAACACGGGGATCGCCGGTTCGAATCTCCGTGTTACCTCCGGCTTGGTCGGGTGTCCCTACAGACACAAATGGCCATGTCTGCGTGTGGGAAGCCGGATGTAGGTATGTGTCCTGGTCGTTGCGCTAGCGCCTCCTCTGGTCGGTCGGGGTGCCTGTTCAGGGAGGAGGGGGAACTGGGGGGAATAGCGTGATCCTCCCACGTGCTACGTCCCCCTGGTGAAACTCCTCACTGTCAGGTGAAAAGAAGCGGCTGGCGACTCCACATGTATGGGAGGAGGCATGTGGTAGTCTGCAGCCCTCCCCGGATCGGCAGAGGGGGTGGAGCAGTGACCGGGATGGCTCGGAAGGGGGGGCGGGGAATATGAATTGTGTAAGAGAGTGCAAATTTACATATAAATGGCGTATATAGATCGGATTCAGGCCCTGTTAGTGTGAAGGTGGTGTTTCTATCTGTCAAACTACCTCGCGTGGGTTCCGACACACGAGGCCCAACTGGTTTTGCCATCGAGTCACCTGACTGCAAACACCTGCTGAAGGTTGTCGGTGGAAAACGTGGCGTATCACTCTGCCGGGGATTCCCCGCGGTGACCTCTGCCCTCTCCACGGCAGCGCTGGACGTCTTCCACGGCAGGAAGCGCCAAACTTTTTTTCCTCATCACAGCAACACAACCTGCTGGAAGGGACACGCGGGCCAACTCGCCTTCCTTCCCTCGCCTCTTGTAAATACATCCCGGGCCCAACTGCGATGTGCGCTCGTAAAACATCACATGGGACGCATATGTCTCCGTCACAGCGGGGTCGGCTGGTTTCTGCAAATGTTGGTGTCCGTTTTCACTTGCACTCCGCACCAGATGGGTGGAGGCAAGCCTGATAATACTAGGCAAGTTAAGCTGTCAGCCCCACGGTGCACACACAACTGACCTCTCCACGTAATATCAATTGGCCGTTACACACTATGTACCACAACAGTCCACACCAAACTCATCTTTTACCTTGTGCCCGTTTCGCTTCTTTCTGATTTAAAGCGATGTGAGCTGTATTTCATGTATGAAATATGCTATAAAGATTATTTTTCTTATCATTTTTTCTTATTCTCAGGGCTTTTTTTTGTGCGACTCCTCATAAATTGTATTGTCCAACATCCTATTTAACTACACACCCTCCAGCCCTGCTCATGTTTAACTTTATTAAACCACTCTTGTGTCTTGGCCATGAAATGCTAACTGTGACATCTAATATACAGATGCACCTTTTCATATATTTATATCTATCTATCTATATCTAATATCTATAGCCATATATAAATATATATATATATATAATACAGTGAGTCAAGTAAATTCTTTATGAGACAGTACAAGCCTGTTTCATGCCATAAGCTTATATATATATATATATATATATATATATATATATATATATATATATATATATATATATATATATATATATATATTCACTACCCTCAACCTGTTGTCACATTACCACATTAACTGTATCTCGGCTGTTATATGTGCAATATTATTCATTCATTCATTGATTCAAATAATTAATTCAGTCATTCAAATCAACCACTCGTTCATCCATTCAAATCATCCATCCATCCATTTGTCCATTCATTCATTCAAATCATTCATTCAACCAAGTCATTCATTCAAATCATTCATTCATTCACGTCATTCAGTCATTCAAATCCTTCATTCCTTCATTCAATCAAGTCATTCAGTTCACTCAAATCATTCATTCTTTCATTCATTCAAACCATTCATTCTTTCTTTCATTCAGATCATTCATTCATTCAGGTCTAATTTTGTTTGTATATACAAACACTTGACCTCCTCTAGCTTTCTCTCTTTCTTCTTTCTCTGCCCTTAGGTGTCTCATGAATTTTAATGTTTTGTTCCATTACTGTTAATTAGTGTTAGGTTTATATTATATGTTGTGGTGTTAGGTTTATATCTGTATTACGTTGTTGTGTTAGGTTTATATCTGTATTATGTTGTGGTGTTAGGTTTACATCTGTATTATGTTGTCCTGTTAGGTTTACATCTGCATTACGTTGTTGTGTTAGGTTTATATCTTTATTATGTTGTGGTGTTAGGTTTACATCTGTATTACGTTGTTGTGTTAGGTTTACATCTGTATTATGTTGTCCTGTTAGGTTTACATCTGTATTATGTTGTCCTGTTAGGTTTATATCTGTATTACGTTGTTGTGTTAGGTTTATATCTGTATTACGTTGTCCTGTTAGGTTTACATCTGTATTATGTTGTCGTGTTAGGTTTATATCTGTATTATGTTGTGGTGTTAGGTTTACATCTGCATTACGTTGTTGTGTTAGGTTTATATCTGTATTACGTTGTGGTGTTAGGTTTACATCTGTATTATGTTGTGGTGTTAGGTTTATATCTGTATTATGTTGTGGCGTTAGGTTTACATCTGTATTATGTTGTGGTGTTAGGTTTATATCTGTATTACGTTGTGGTGTTAGGTTTACATCTGTATTATGTTGTGGTGTTAGGTTTATATCTGTATTATGTTGTGGCGTTAGGTTTACATCTGTATTATGTTGTGGCGTTAGGTTTACATCTGTATTATGTTGTCCTGTTAGGTTTACATCTGTATTATGTTGTCCTGTTAGGTTTACATCTGTATTATGTTGTCCTGTTAGGTTTACATCTGTATTATGTTGTCCTGTTAGGTTTACATCTGTATTATGTTGTGGCGTTAGGTTTACATCTGTATTATGTTGTCCTGTTAGGTTTACATCTGTATTATGTTGTGGTGTTAGGTTTACATCTGTATTATGTTGTGGTGTTAGGTTTACATCTGTATTATGTTGTGGCGTTAGGTTTACATCTGTATTATGTTGTGGCGTTAGGTTTACATCTGTATTATGTTGTGGCGTTAGGTTTACATCTGTATTATGTTGTGGCGTTAGGTTTATATCTGTATTATGTTGTGGCGTTAGGTTTACATCTGTATTATGTTGTGGCGTTAGGTTTACATCTGTATTATGTTGTCCTGTTAGGTTTACATCTGTATTATGTTGTCCTGTTAGGTTTATATCTGTATTATGTTGTGGCGTTAGGTTTACATCTGTATTATGTTGTGGTGTAAGGTTTACATCTGTATTATGTTGTGGCGTTAGGTTTACATCTGTATTATGTTGTGGTGTTAGGTTTACATCTGTATTATGTTGTGGCGTTAGGTTTACATCTGTATTATGTTGTGGCGTTAGGTTTACATCTGTATTATGTTGTGGTGTTAGGTTTACATCTGTATTATGTTGTGGTGTTAGGTTTACATCTGTATTATGTTGTGGTGTTAGGTTTACATCTGTATTATGTTGTGGCGTTAGGTTTACATCTGTATTATGTTGTCCTGTTAGGTTTAAATCTGTAGTATGTTGTGGTGTTAGGTTTACATCTGTATTATGTTGTGGTGTTAGGTTTACATCTGTATTATGTTGTGGTGTTAGGTTTAAATCTGTATTATGTTGTGGTGTTAGGTTTACATCTGTATTATGTTGTGGTGTTAGGTTTACATCTGTATTATGTTGTGGTGTTAGGTTTACATCTGTATTATGTTGTCCTGTTAGGTTTACATCTGTATTATGTTGTGGCGTTAGGTTTATATCTGTATTATGTTGTGGTGTTAGGTTTACATCTGTAGTATGTTGTGGTGTTAGGTTTACATCTGTATTATGTTGTGGCGTTAGGTTTACATCTGTATTATGTTGTCCTGTTAGGTTTACATCTGTATTATGTTGTGGTGTTAGGTTTACATCTGTATTATGTTGTGGTGTTAGGTTTATATCTGTATTATGTTGTGGTGTTAGGTTTACATCTGTATTATGTTGTGGTGTTAGGTTTATATCTGTATTATGTTGTGGCGTTAGGTTTACATCTGTATTATGTTGTGGCGTTAGGTTTACATCTGTATTATGTTGTCCTGTTAGGTTTACATCTGTATTATGTTGTCCTGTTAGGTTTATATCTGTATTATGTTGTGGCGTTAGGTTTACATCTGTATTATGTTGTCCTGTTAGGTTTACATCTGTATTATGTTGTCCTGTTAGGTTTATATCTGTATTATGTTGTGGCGTTAGGTTTACATCTGTATTATGTTGTGGCGTTAGGTTTACATCTGTATTATGTTGTGGCGTTAGGTTTACATCTGTATTATGTTGTGGCGTTAGGTTTACATCTGTATTATGTTGTGGCGTTAGGTTTACATCTGTATTATGTTGTGGCGTTAGGTTTACATCTGTATTATGTTGTGGTGTTAGGTTTACATCTGTATTATGTTGTGGTGTTAGGTTTACATCTGTATTATGTTGTGGTGTTAGGTTTACATCTGTATTATGTTGTGGTGTTAGGTTTACATCTGTATTATGTTGTGGTGTTAGGTTTACATCTGTATTATGTTGTGGCGTTAGGTTTACATCTGTATTATGTTGTCCTGTTAGGTTTAAATCTGTAGTATGTTGTGGTGTTAGGTTTACATCTGTATTATGTTGTGGTGTTAGGTTTACATCTGTATTATGTTGTGGTGTTAGGTTTAAATCTGTATTATGTTGTGGCGTTAGGTTTACATCTGTATTATGTTGTCCTGTTAGGTTTACATCTGTATTATGTTGTCCTGTTAGGTTTATATCTGTATTATGTTGTGGCGTTAGGTTTACATCTGTATTATGTTGTGGCGTTAGGTTTACATCTGTATTATGTTGTGGCGTTAGGTTTACATCTGTATTATGTTGTGGCGTTAGGTTTACATCTGTATTATGTTGTGGCGTTAGGTTTACATCTGTATTATGTTGTGGCGTTAGGTTTACATCTGTATTATGTTGTGGCGTTAGGTTTACATCTGTATTATGTTGTGGCGTTAGGTTTACATCTGTATTATGTTGTGGCGTTAGGTTTACATCTGTATTATGTTGTGGTGTTAGGTTTACATCTGTATTATGTTGTGGCGTTAGGTTTACATCTGTATTATGTTGTGGCGTTAGGTTTACATCTGTATTATGTTGTCCTGTTAGGTTTAAATCTGTAGTATGTTGTGGTGTTAGGTTTACATCTGTATTATGTTGTGGTGTTAGGTTTACATCTGTATTATGTTGTGGTGTTAGGTTTAAATCTGTATTATGTTGTGGTGTTAGGTTTACATCTGTATTATGTTGTCCTGTTAGGTTTACATCTGTATTATGTTGTGGTGTTAGGTTTACATCTGTATTATGTTGTGGTGTTAGGTTTATATCTGTATTATGTTGTGGTGTTAGGTTTACATCTGTATTATGTTGTGGTGTTAGGTTTACATCTGTATTATGTTGTGGTGTTAGGTTTACATCTGTATTATGTTGTGGTGTTAGGTTTACATCTGTATTATGTTGTCCTGTTAGGTTTACATCTGTATTATGTTGTCCTGTTAGGTTTATATCTGTATTATGTTGTGGCGTTAGGTTTACAGCTGTATTATGTTGTGGCGTTAGGTTTACATCTGTATTATGTTGTCCTGTTAGGTTTACATCTGTATTATGTTGTCCTGTTAGGTTTATATCTGTATTATGTTGTGGCGTTAGGTTTACATCTGTATTATGTTGTGGCGTTAGGTTTACATCTGTATTATGTTGTGGCGTTAGGTTTACATCTGTATTATGTTGTGGCGTTAGGTTTACATCTGTATTATGTTGTGGCGTTAGGTTTACATCTGTATTATGTTGTGGCGTTAGGTTTACATCTGTATTATGTTGTGGTGTTAGGTTTACATCTGTATTATGTTGTGGTGTTAGGTTTACATCTGTATTATGTTGTGGCGTTAGGTTTACATCTGTATTATGTTGTCCTGTTAGGTTTAAATCTGTAGTATGTTGTGGTGTTAGGTTTAAATCTGTATTATGTTGTGGTGTTAGGTTTACATCTGTATTATGTTGTCCTGTTAGGTTTACATCTGTATTATGTTGTGGTGTTAGGTTTACATCTGTATTATGTTGTGGTGTTAGGTTTACATCTGTATTATGTTGTGGTGTTAGGTTTAAATCTGTATTATGTTGTGGTGTTAGGTTTACATCTGTATTATGTTGTCCTGTTAGGTTTACATCTGTATTATGTTGTGGTGTTAGGTTTACATCTGTATTATGTTGTGGTGTTAGGTTTATATCTGTATTATGTTGTGGTGTTAGGTTTACATCTGTATTATGTTGTGGTGTTAGGTTTATATCTGTATTATGTTGTGGTGTTAGGTTTACATCTGTTTTATGTTGTGGTGTTAGGTTTACATCTGTATTATGTTGTCCTGTTAGGTTTAAATCTGTAGTATGTTGTGGTGTTAGGTTTATATCTGTATTATGTTGTGGTGTTAGGTTTACATCTGTATTATGTTGTGGTGTTAGGTTTACATCTGTATTATGTTGTGGCGTTAGGTTTACATCTGTATTATGTTGTGGTGTTAGGTTTACATCTGTATTATGTTGTGGTGTTAGGTTTACATCTGTATTATGTTGTGGTGTTAGGTTTACATCTGTATTATGTTGTGGTGTTAGGTTTACATCTGTATTATGTTGTCCTGTTAGGTTTAAATCTGTAGTATGTTGTGGTGTTAGGTTTACATCTGTATTATGTTGTGGTGTTAGGTTTACATCTGTATTATGTTGTGGCGTTAGGTTTACATCTGTATTATGTTGTGGTGTTAGGTTTACATCTGTATTATGTTGTGGCGTTAGGTTTACATCTGTATTATGTTGTGGCGTTAGGTTTACATCTGTATTATGTTGTGGTGTTCGGTTTACATCTGTATTATGTTGTCCTGTTAGGTTTAAATCTGTAGTATGTTGTGGTGTTAGGTTTACATCTGTATTATGTTGTGGTGTTAGGTTTACATCTGTATTATGTTGTGGTGTTAGGTTTACATCTGTATTATGTTGTGGTGTTAGGTTTACATCTGTATTATGTTGTGGTGTTACACTGCTCTGCCGTTTCCTTTTTGTGCTTATGTTTTTGTCATGCGACTATTTTCTGTGTGCCATTATCAATAAATAACTAGTTGTGCTTGTATACGGTAGTAATTAAACTGAGTGACACCATGAAGTCTGCAAACACTCCCAGTTCAGCAGTCGACGTCAAACCAGTTTTCAGGTTGACTGCAAATTCCTGTTGGACCTGATGGTCTGTTTTATAAAGCAGACCTGTCCGAGGCGTTCACGTAACAACAGCTTGAATATTAAAAAAAAAAAATCGGTTAAAATTCAATCTCTCAAAATTCAAAACTGTGTAAAGTAAAAGTGGTGTGTTTTTAAAATACATGTCAAATGGCCACAAATCAAACTGACATACATACGTCGGTGGGGGTTCAAGGCGATAGGGCCACTGAGGCCGCCTCTCTGAGGTGTGCTGGAATGCTAATGATAGTGAATGACAGGTCTCTGGTTTGATTTTGCTGGAAGAGAGCAGGCGGACCACCCAGGTCTCCTCCTCTGTCTCCTACCAAAGCACTAAGTGGTGTAATTATACGGGGGCGGCGTTGTGAAATATGCTCTCTGAGAAAACATGGACGGCGTCCCAGACTCGAGGCCTGTGGATGCCTGCTCCAAAACGCCATACATCTTTTCAGGGTGGAAAGAAAAGTGTCATGACCTGAGATGTAGGATTCAATGTCTCTGATCTATACGGCAACATCAGCATTTTGTCAGCCGCCACAGACAAGCAGAGGTGGAAAGTAACGAAGTACAGCGCCGTAAAAAGTATCTGCCCCCTCCCCGAGTCCCTCTATTTTTGCATATTTGTCACACTGAAAGGTTTCAGATCTTCATACAAAATACAGTATAAGACAAGGAGAACCCGAGTAAACACAAAATTCAGTCTTTGAATGATAATTTTATTCATTTAAGGAAAAAAGTTATCCAATACAACTGACACTGAGTGAAAAAGTAATTCCCTCCTTTATCAACCAATTAACCACTTTTAATTGATCATTGGATTCAATAAGAGGAGACACACCCAGGCTCGATTACTGCCAGCCCTGCTGAATCTAAACATGACTTATATAGACCCATACCATCAATGAGAAGTAGGCTACAAGGTCTCAACAAGCAGCACTCTATACTGCCATCAGAAGCAACTCCAGAGGAGATGAGACAAAAAGTTGTTGAGATAAATCAGTCTGGAAAGGGTTAAAAAGCCATTTCTGAGGCTCTGGGACTCCAGCGAGACAGTGAGAGTCATTGTCTCCAAATGGAGAAAACGGGGAACAGTGGTGAATCTTCCCAGGAGCCAAAAGCTCTCCAAGAGCGCAGCGACGAGTCATCCAGGAAGTCACAAAAAACCCTGGACGACAGCTAAAGAACTGCAGGCCTCTCTAGCCTCAGCCAAGGTCATCGTTCATGATTCGACCATAGGAAAGAGAACGGGCAAAAATGGAACTCATGGGAGAGTTGCAAGGCACAAACCACTGCTACTACTACTACTTTCGGCTGCTCTTATTAGGGGTCGCCACCGCGGATCATCCGTTTCAATCTCTTGCTGTCCTCTGCATCTTCCTGTCACACCAGCCACCTGCATGTCCTCCCTCACCACATCCATAAACCTCCTCGTTGGCCTTCCTCTTCTCCTCTTCCCTGGCAGCTCCATATTCAGCATCCCTCTTCCAGTATACCCAGCACCTCTCCTCCACACATGTCCAAGCCATCTCAACCTTGCATCTCTTGCTTTGTCTCCAAACCGTCCAACCTGAGCTGTCCCTCTAATATACTCGTTCCTAATCCTGTCCTTCTTCATCACTCCCAATGAAAATCTTAGCATCTTCTGCTCTGCCACCTCCACCTCCTGTCTTTTCATCAGTGCCACTGTCTCCAAACCATACAACATAGCTGGTCTCACTACCATTTTGTAAACCTTCCCTTTAGCTCTTCTGCAAAGAAGAGTGGGCCACAATTCCTCCACAGCGGTGTGAAAGACTGATCTCCAATTACAGGCAGTGTTTGGTTGCAGTGGTCACTGCTAAAGATGGCAAAAGCAGTTCTTAACTTCAGGGGGGATATTACTTTTTCACATGGGAGATATGGGTGTTGGATAACTTTTTCCTTCACTAAATGAAATGGTCATTTAAAAACTGTATTTTGTGTTTACTCAGGTTCTCTTAAGTGTCATATTACAAGATCTGAAACCCTTCAGTGTGACACATGAAAAAAATAGAAGAGATCAGGAAGGGGGCAAATACCTTTTCAAGGCATTGTACATTTATTTACTAAAGCGCCGTACTTAAGGCGACATGTCATTTTTCTGCTAATTTAGCAAATGAGACATGATCATTCCTTTGCACGCAGGAAATGACGCTCGCTAGGAGGCATAATAAAAATGAAGGAGGGACTTTAGATATTTTTTCTTGAGTAACGGACCACGCATATTTTGTTGCAGCCTCTACGACTAACAAGCCACTGCTGAAGAAAACTTGTCATGTCGTTGTGATTTGCTCATGCAGACACATTTATGTTCACGTGTCTGAACGAGAGCTGAAGCTATTAGTCAATTTACCGAAGTCTGTTGAAAAAATAATCAATTATAATATTAGTAACCGATTAATTGTTTTAGACAGTTATTAACACTAGAACGACCGGGATTTCACTCCTACCTAAAACGACCATGGGCGGTCAAAATCACCGCCGGTTTTTAAACTCTGTATTCTGTCAAGATAAATACCCAGTTGAGATATTAATGCATTACATATGTTAGTATGTCTGTTAGGAAACTAACTGACACTAAAATTAACATTTTAACAACTATAATACTATTTTTAAACAGTTTAAACTTCAGAGCGACATGGTCGAACTTGAATAGCAAAATTGAAAAAAGTGAGAATATTACCGGAAAAACAAAACAGAAAACGCATATTATTAATCTAACAAACCTAACAAGGCCTATAAAACATGAAATGTAAAAAAAAAAAACTGAAAATAAATATTGAAAGAGTCCCAAACAACGACCGGAACTTAAAAACTACTAGAACGACCATGGGCGGTCAAAATGACAGCCGGTTTTTAAACTCTACATTCTGTCAAGATAAATACCCAATTGAGATATTAATGCATACGTATGTTAGTGTGTCTGTTAAGAAACTAGCTGACACCAAAATTAACATTTTAAAAACTTTTATACTATTTTTCAAACAATTCAAAATGGCCGCTGTCCAACTCCTGTGAATACTGCAAGGCCTCGGTGGTGGTAGTCATGGCGCATCTGTAACAGCGTCTGTACCCAGACATATTGGCAATAATAAAAAAACCAAGGTTAGACTATTTCTCTGCACTGGAGGACGCTAGTGTGTTTCTAGGACAGAGTGATGAACTTCACGAAGGAAATGACGCAACCAACACACGTCATAAATACTGACATGACGTGGATGATGACGCGACAATTATCTGCCGTCGTTTTGACCGCTCATGCTCGTTTTAGGTAGATCTTGTAACTTTTTTTTGTGCAACTGATCTAAAAATCATTTTAATGCAAATATATGCAATTTTAGGAGCATTCGGGGGGCGGCAGGTCTGTATCTTTTTTTTTCCCACAGTCATTAAACTTTGAAAGTCCAAAACCTCCAAATTGACGGCATTGGTCGTTGTAGTAAAAGTACAAAAACGTTTGCTGGTTACAGCTTTACTAATGCTAAGATCTGCTCGCCTGTCTCTGGTTCATGTCATAACTAAATGAATACTTGAGGGGCTTTTAGGCTGCTGGTCAGTTGTAAGACACCACTTTGGATTCTGGGAACTTGTAACGGGCAACTGTCACTATTTTTGACATTTCATAGATGTCACTTTACGATTAATCGAAACAATCATCGATCGACTAATCGATATGAAAATAATCGTCAGTTGCGGCCCAAGTTTGAAACTCAACATATAATGATGACAGCAAAAGGTGATTTACACCCTTGTAAACGCATTGTAAATTTAGATTTATATTTTTCACAAGCTGTATGCTAAGATAGTTACTGTTTTAACTTAGTCTTTACTCACACTGATTTGACTGTGATGATGAGGCATGTGTTTTCTTGATATTTCACCTATATTTCTTATTTAGATCCTATCACTGATACATCCTATTTCCCCACTGCTAACTTCATCAACTTTCCCTTGGTGCTCACAACAGGCTGTATTAGACTTATACGAACAATAAAATATTATATTTTTAGCCAAGACAAAGACATAGATGTAAGTTAATACGGTAGTTAAAATAAGTGGCTGTTCATGTCATGGTTGGCCCGGCGGCCACATGTTTCCATTCATTGCTAAGGCAACATGGCTGCATGTGAGGGATCTCCCTCCCATCCGTCTTGAGGATAGCCGTATTTCCCATCAATGCTGAGGATTAAGAAAATTCCGGTGAAGATTCACTTGTCAAAATGTCAAAAAAAAGACACGACTTGACTCATAAACTAGGTTGCAAAGACCTTAAATGGTTCATAACTGTAACAGTAACCGATAACATGTTGAGCTAGAAGCTGGTTATCATCCTGTTCTCCAAAATACAACAAAAAGACAGATATCTCCTGCTGGAACGAAAGCCGTGCTCTGCAGGAGAGTTACGGCTCACAGTGCAGCAGCGTCTCCGTTCGGTACGCGTCATCGCTGGCCTCGCGGTCCCATTCCTCACTTCCTTTCGTGAAACCCCATATCGGCGTTCGGCTGATGGGACAAACAGCTGTATCGACAGCAGCGGCGATCCCACTGCCTCCCCGGGAAAACTCCACACCATCTTGGCACTGACAAAAACACACACACAGGGGCACAACCGGGGCAACCGGACAACAAACACTACATTCACCGCATACCCATAATTCCAGGGCGGCCCGGCCCGGTGACAAGGGGCGAGCGGCGCATTCTGGGAGATGCTGACTTTAACATAATTACGGGGGAAACCACGACCGCCTGCACGCTGGGGGGGGAAGTGAGAGATCTGGTTTGGGGACAGTACAAGTCTGTAATACTTCAAAATTCACTGTTACTCTGGGAGCACGGCTAAATGTGTTTCCCAGCATGCAAACGTTGAGGTTTGACACATTTTTCCAGAGACGCGCGGCACCTCCGGGGAGCGGGCCGGCCGCTGGTGTTCCTGACAAAGCGGCTCGGCTGCTGCTGCTGCTGCTACAGTTATTAATTTATGACTTTTCCAGTGATAAACTATAACGCTGGAGTTTTAGTGGCTGTCGCGGAGAGAGAGAGAGAGAGAGCTCAGTTGTAAAACAGATGTGGGAGAGACGTTTTTGCTGTAATGAACAACTTTCCAATAGACAAAATAGGCTTCTGGGGGAGTTCACCGATAATGCAAGAGATCCAGTAACAAAAGCTGCACGCTCTCAGAATGTGGGCCTTCCAGCGCCGTGACAGAAAATGGCCGCTGGCCCTTCGACATAAACGTCTAAGTTAAGGTCTACATTCTTTCTGGAATTGCTTAATATACGACAAAGAATGAAGATTAACATATACGTTGAGCAACAGATTACTTCTCCTTAAAGAAGCTCAGATGTCTGCAGTAGTTAGCGCTTAAAGAGGAATTTGATGGAATACACACACACACACACACACACACACACACACACACACACACACACACACACACACATACACATCATGCTAATCTTTTCCTTGCAATGGTCACCCTAATAGCAAGCATGTTGAAAAATAAACGACTGATATGGTAACCTAATTTCAGAAGACAGACTAACAAATCTGATTAGCCGACATTGGCCGGCAGACAAACTAAATAAGAGAACTGCTCCAAGAATTTGCAGACACCAGGAGCCGGGGCCCGACTCAACAATGACATGAATGAGGTGCAGAACTCAGACATCATCCATCCATCCATCCATCTGTTGGTCTGTCTATCTATCTATCTATCTATCTGTCTGTCTGTCTGTCTGACTGTATGTCTGTAAATACAATCTATACTGTATCTGTCATTCTACACTATCTGTCAACACTACCTAGCCATCTATCTTTCACATTGCATCATTTCATCTGTATCAAAAGAAACCTGAAAACCTTAGAATTGATGTTTTAAGAGGCGTCCAGGTAGTGTAGTGGTCTATTCCGTTGCCTACCAACACAGGGATCCTGGTTTGAATCCCCGTGTTACCTCCGGCTTGGTCGGGCGTCCCTATAGACACAACTGGCCGTGCCTGCGGGTGGGAAGCCGGATGTGGGTATGTGTCCTGGTTGCTGCACTAGCGCCTCCTCTGGTCAGTCGGGGCGCCTGTTTGGGGGTGGGGGGAATAGCGTGATCCTCCCATGTGCTACTTCCCCCTGGTGAAACTCCTCACTCTCAGGTGAAAAGAAGCAGCTGGTGACTCCACATGTATGGGAGGAGGCATGTGGTAGTCTGCAGCCCTCCCCGGATCGGCAGAGGGGGTGGAGCAGCGACCGGGATGGCTCGGAAGAGTGGGGTAATTGGCCGGATACAATTGGTGGGGAAAAGGGGAGGGGGGCATTGATGTTTTAAAGGGCAGGTTTTGAAAGTTGCTCTCTTTCTGTTTCGGTCTTGGAGTCCAGCAGGTTTTCCCCTTTCAGGTTCAAATATTGCTCACAGCGGTCGACACTAACACGAGTTAATTCACAAACAGCTGATGTATGACATCCACATCTAGCCTATCAGAGCTGAACATGAACACGAACGGCGAATGAGTGGACCCATGAAAAAGTGGCTGCAAAGGGAGACACCCAGGGGCCACAAAATGGCAGCCAGTAGCCCAAATCTGGTAGCTGCGGACTACTGGGCAGTTATCAATGCTGTGATGGCCTGGCGGCTTGTCCAGGGTGTCTCCCCGCCGACCGCCCAATGACTGCTGGGATAGGCTCCAGCATCCCCATGACCCTGACAGCCGGATAAGCAGTTTAGATAACGGATGGATGGATGGATACGCCACTCTTCTGAGCCGTCTCTTGCTGCTCCACCCCTTCTGCCGATTCGGGGGGGGGGGCTGCAGACTACCACATGCCTCCTCCAATCCATGCGGAGTCACCAGCCGCTTCTTTTCACCTGACAGTGAGGAGTTTCACCAGGGGGACGTAGTGCGTGGCGGTAATGCGGGGATTTGAACCAGCGATCCCTGTGTTGGTAGGCAACGGAATAGACCACCGTGCCACCTGGACGCCCAAATTCAGGAATCTGATGGAGAAATACTGTACTGGAGACACTCTCTGATTTTCTTATCTGGATTATTGAGCATCGGGACATGTACTGCAGGGACATATGTTATTCACTGAACTGACTAAGTGAAATCTGGATGGAATCCAACTCTGTTTGAATCTTTCACCTTACAAACTCTCCGCACCTTTAACTCTGCAGATCCGCGCCAGGAAGATGATGGCTTTAACTAAATCAAAGTGCAACATCATATTTTTGAACCACAACATTACATCTTTAACCTTGAAATCCTTTCCATTTTGCTAATAAATCACATCACAACCGCTGCCAGATAGAGGCGCCATATTTAGACGTGCTGACGTGTTCCCGTCTTCATGTAAAAGCCCGCCGACTTTCCTCGTGTGTAAAACGCGTCAGACACTAAAGTCTGACTCGACTGGGGCTTGTTGTGCGCGTCTAAATAAGAACGAAGCCTACAGCGATCCTTTTCATATTCACCTTTTTACAACTCCTTCTTTCACCCCTGCCTTCTGTCCCAAACACAACACAGGAGCGATCCTGAACACACCTCAGACAGGTGTGAGCCGTGCCAAGACGCCCTTCACATAACCATTAAATGCCTCTTAACCACAAGGTAGTTATCTCAGAGGAAAATTACTTCAATTTAATGGTTCAGATGCTGATGTGTTTTAACACTCTGCGGTTCCCGAGGGCTGGCTCTGCCCTCCTGACACGTCCTGTAATACACTACGAGCCTTAAGGCGGAACTCAAAAGAACTATACCTACATGAATGTTGAAGGCAATGTAGTCATATTTCACAGTTTTTTTTGGTGTATCCACCTACTTACCAATGCACATTAAATCAAATCAAATCAAACCAGCCAGTGCAGAGGATCACAACTCTCTATCTAATAAAGCCTGAATGAATTTGTCTCCTCTCATCAGAATCAGGAATCCGAATCAGAAACACTTTGTCGTTTCAAACATCGTTTCCCCCAAGCCCACAGCAGTGCAACACAAAGACAAAAACATTTCCAAAAACTACAAGAACACATATATCCCAATTCCAAACTAAACAAAAATTTACAAAAATGACTGTTCAGGAGAACGAACGCCAGCCTGGATGACTGTCGGAACTGCTGGTCTGCATGGGCTAGCAGTTAGCTTAGCCCGCCCCGCTTCCGCATCCTGTCAGACCACCCTTAATGTTTCCTCTTCGGGCACAGCTCCAGGCAGGGCCGTCGTCCTTGGGCCCACAGGATGCGGCAGACCAAGCTCCCCCTGCAGATCTAACACCAGCTCTCCCAGCCAGACACCTTCAACACACCTCCCCGCTCTCCACACAACGACACCAAAACACAGTCGATGCTAAGCGAGACTGTTGCCAGACCACCCTTGGTGTTATCAGAACTGTCAAGTCTGCATGGGCTAGCAGTAAGCTCAGCCTGCTCTGTTTCCGCATCCTGTCAGACCGACCTCGGTGTTTCCTCTTCGGGCACAGCTCCAGCCAGGGCCGTGGTCCCTGGGCCCACAGGACGCAGCAGACCAAGCTCCCCCTGCCGATCCAATGCCAGCTCTCCCAGCCAGACACCTTCGACACACCTCCCCGCACTCCACACGACGACACCAAAATAGTTAACGCTAGGCGAGGTCGCTGCCAGACCAGCCTTAGTGTTATCAGAACTGCCGGTCTGCATGGGCTAGCAGTTAGCTTAGCTTGCCCCGCTACCGCGTCCTGTCAGACCGCCCTCGGTGTTTCCTCTTCGGGCATAGCTCCAGGCAGCGCCGTGGTCCCTGGGCCCACACGACGCAGCAGACCAGGCTCTCCCAGCCGATCCAACACCAACTCCCCCAGCCATCAAACGAAGACAAACTGAGACGCAGACGTGGACAAAGACACTGCATGGACAGTACTGGGTGAGGCTGCCGCAGACGTGAATTTGCGCCGCCATTTACCCACCTACATTTTCATCTACATTATATGGTCTGTTCTCTCTAAATGATAGCTTGTGCACTCCATAACTATGGGTGCACAGATACTATTATCAGATATCGGGTTAATATCAGGCTTTCTTTCTTCAAACCTTTGGATGAGCGAGTCAATTTTTTTCCAGAAAAAAAAAGCCAGTAACTATTTCCACTGGGTAGATATGAACAAAAGTGCTTTGGGGACATCTGAATTTTATCCTATCTTATCGTCTACCTTCTCTGATCTTAAAGTATACATAACAAATGCATGGTGGGGGACGACAATTAAAATGGATTATCACTATGAGTACAATATCAAAAGCCATGAGTAACATCCATCCATCAATTTTCAGAGCCGCTTATCCTGAGCAGGGTTGTGGGATGCTGGAGCCTATCCCAGCAGCCACTGGGCAGAAGGCAGGGACACACAACGGACAGGCCGCCAGGCCATCTCAGGGTACACACATACACACATTCACACCTACGGACAATTTAGTACGGCCGATTCACCTGACCTACATGTCTTTGCACTGCAGGAGGAAACCGGAGCACTCAGAGGAAACCCACGCAGACATGGGGAGAACTTGCAAACTCCACACAGAGGACGACCCGGGACGACCCCCAACGTTGAACTACCCCAGGGCTCGAACCCAGGACCTTCTTGCTGTGAGGCGACTGTGCTAACCACTGCACCACCGTGCCGCCCCATGAGTAACATATCATCAAAAAAGGAAAAATGGTTTGATTTACTGCATTTTGAGCACATGGAAGTCTACATTTATTTTATGGTGGAGAAAAACTAATTCTATCGCAATCACTTTGTCCGTCGAGCCCAAACTAATGCTCTAAATCTGCACTGTTCAGCAAAAGAAATGGATCAGATCAGTACAAACACATTTAAAGAGCCATATTCAGAACCGGTATCGACAGTGAAAAAGAGGTATCGGCGTGCGTCTATCCAGAAGGGTTTCTAAAGATGGCCGTTACTTTAAGCTTCCGTTTCCTCCCTCTTTTCTTGTTCCCAGTGTCCTTGTAAAAGTGTGCTTTGACAGCTCCGTGCAAAAAGCCCAGCTGAGCCAAGTGTCTTGCTGCAGAGCGCTGTGGTTTCTCCGCGGCGTGCTGGGCTGACGCGCGGCTGTCTCTCCAGCTGTCCCCGGCGGAGAGCCCTCCCGTAGCCTCCGGCAGCTCACGCTGCTTCGTATCGGAGGAGATGGCGTGCGTTTGGCGCGGGATACGAGGTGGGAAGGCAGTGAAACTAACGCGACGGTACAAGCATGCTGACAGTGTGCACAGGCTTAGATGTACACACACACACACACACACACACACACTCATATACATGCTCAGATACACAGACACATACACACACGACTAAACACACAACCACACCCGCATGCATGCACACAAACACAAATCCTGACTCAAGGCTATGAAGTTAATGCTGCAGGCTAGAGAGAACATGTCTGTTCACCTGCTACCTGTCTGTTAGTCTGCATACCTGTCTGTCTGTTAGTCTGCCTACTTGTCTGTCTGTCTGCCTGTTAGTCTGTCTAGCTGTCCGTCTGTCTGTTAGTCTGCCTACTTGTCTGTCTGTCTGCCTGTTAGTCTGTCTAGCTGTCCGTCTGTCTGTTAGTCTGCCTACTTGTTTGTTTGTCTGTCTGTCTGTCTTGCGGGCTGTCTGTCTGTTTACCTGCTACCAGTCTGTCTGTCTGTTAGTCTGCCTACTGGTCTATCTGCCTGTTAGTCTGCCTACATATCCGTCTGTCGGTTAATCTTTCGGTTAGTCTGCCAACCTGTCTGTCTGTCTGTTAGTCTGCCTACTGGTCTATCTGCCTGTTAGTCTGCCTACATATCGGTCTGTCGGTTAATCTTTCTGTTAGTCTGCCAACCTGTCTTTCTGTCTGTCTGTCTGTCTGTCTGTCTGTCTGTCTGTTAGTCTGCATACCTGTCTGTCTGTTAGTCTGCATACTTGTCTGTCTGTCTGCCTGTTAGTCTGTCTAGCTGTCCGTCTGTCTGTTAGTCTGCCTACTTGTTTGTTTGTCTGTCTGTCTGTTTACCTGCTACCAGTCTGTCTGTCTGTTAGTCTGCCTACATATCTGTCTGTCGGTTAATCTTTCTGTTAGTCTGCCAACCTGTCTGTCTGTCTGTCTGTTAGTCTGCCTATGTGTCTGTTAGTCTGTCTGTCTGTCTGTCTGTCTGTTAGTCTGCCTATGTGTCTGTTAGTCTGCCTACCTGTCTGTCTGTCATTTTTGTATCTTCAAGGCTGTCTGTCTGCCTGCATTTTAATCTATGTGTTTCTTTCCGTTGATCTATGTTGCCGTGTGTGTGTGTGTGTGTGTGTGTGTGTGTGTGTGTGTGTGTGTGTGTGTGTGCGTGTGTGTGAGGGTATATGTCAGTCTGGCTGTCAGAGGTTGTCGTTAATCTGGGTGTTAAATGAGAAGGTTTTTTGCGGTATGGAGAATCAACCTCAGCAGCTCAATCTATATAAACCTGTCAGTGGAGGAGGTGAGCAGGCAACAGTCTCACCTCACTGACACGCCGTCTGTTTATGTGTGTGTGTGTGTGTGTGTGTGTGTGTGTGTGTGTGTGTGTGTGTGTGTGTGTGTGTGTGTGCATGCTCCTGATAATAAGGTGCGGTGTTAAAGCCATAGAGCAGGAAGCTGTTTGGGCAGGTTACCTTCTTACTGCTGCTGCTGTCTGACTGCCAACAACACCAACCTGCTGCCAGCAACACAAACCAACCACGCTGCACCACCAACAACCTGCTACCAGCAACACAAACCAACCACGCTGCACCACCAACAACCTGCTACCAGCAACACAAACCAACCATGCTGCACCTCCAACAACCTGCTACCAGCAACACAAACCAACCATGCTGCACCACCAACAACCTGCTACCAGCAACACAAACCAACCATGTTGCACCACCAACAACCTGCTGCCAGCAACACAAACCAACCACGCTGCACCACCAACAACCTGCTACCAGCAACACAAACCAACCACGCTGCACCACCAACAACTTGCTGCCAGCAACACAAACCAACCACGCTGCACCACCAACAACCTGCTGCCAGCAACACAAACCAACCACGCTGCACCACCAACAACCTGCTGCCAGCAACACAAACCAACCACGCTGCACCACCAACAACCTGCTACCAGCAACACAAACCAACCACGCTGCACCACCAACAACCTGCTACCAGCAACACAAACCAACCACGCTGCACCACCAACAACCTGCTACCAGCAACACAAACCAACCACGCTGCACCACCAACAACCTGCTACCAGCAACACAAACCAACCACGCTGCACCACCAACAACCTGCTACCAGCAACACAAACCAACCACGCTGCACCACCAACAACCTGCTGCCAGCAACACAAACCAACCATGCTGCATCACCAACACAAACCAACCACGCTGCACCACCAACAACCTGCTACCAGCAACACAAACCAACCACGCTGCACCACCAACAACCTGCTACCAGCAACACAAACCAACCACGCTGCACCACCAACAACCTGCTACCAGCAACACAAACCAACCACGCTGCACCACCAACAACCTGCTACCAGCAACACAAACCAACCATGCTGCACCACCAACAACCTGCTACCAGCAACACAAACCAACCATGCTGCACCACCAACAACCTGCTACCAGCAACACAAACCAACCATGCTGCACCACCAACAACCTGCTACCAGCAACACAAACCA
This sequence comes from Lampris incognitus, assembly GCF_029633865.1. Lineage (NCBI taxonomy): Eukaryota > Metazoa > Chordata > Actinopteri > Lampriformes > Lampridae > Lampris > Lampris incognitus. The sequence goes on along the minus strand of NC_079224.1, from coordinate 44,948,173 downwards.
ACCATGCTGCACCACCAACAACCTGCTACCAGCAACACAAACCAACCACGCTGCACCACCAACCACACATACCTGCGACATTTACCTCTCAAAGATTTACCTTTTATATGACATTTACCTCTCATATATTTACCTCTCATATGATATTTACCTTTTATATGACATTTACCTCTCATATATTTACCTCTCATATGATATTTACCTTTTATATGATATTTACCTTTTATATGATATTTACCTTTTATTACAACACTACTGACATAGTCGGGTGGTAATGCATTAATAGGTTAACATGTTAGTTGTTTTTCTTTTTCAGGAATAAGTTGTATAAAAAAATGATAATTCAATTCCATTTGAATAACGATGTTAAAGTTTGAGTTTGACAAATATGATTTACTCCTCCTACCGCTTGGAATTGTCCATAAACTGAGATTATCTTTGCTTGCCGATCCTTTCCTACAGACGACCGCTTGCTGAAAATGACCAGTCCTTTTCAAACAGGGCAGTCACGTGAGGCAATATCAAGGTGCTGATGATGAAGGAGGAGTCTCTTGTGTTTAATGACGTGTGTTTACCTGGCTCCGGATCGGGAGGAGAGTCTTCCTGGATGAGGAGGCCACCCTCAGATCTTAGGCAACGGGAATAAATGGCTCGGTGGCGCGGTGCTTGCACTGCCGCCTCGCAGCAAGAAGGTCCTGGGTTCGATTCCCACCTGGGGTGGTGTTGGCACCGGGGGAGTCTGCATGTTCTCCCCAGGCCTGTCGGCATGCAGCGGCTGTCTGTGTGTACTCTGCATGTTCTCCCCGTGCTCGGGTGGGTTTCCTGCAACAACACAAAGAACCCCAATAAAAACAAGCAGGGCAACATGGGTGCCCCCCGGGAACTGGTCCCCGGGCACTGAAGGAAGGGCTGCCCACCGCTCCTGCAGGATGGAGAGCAGGAGGAAAAAATGCAGAAGCAACATTTCTTAAGCCACCATTCACTGCATGCATGTGTGTGTGTGTGTGTTCTAGTGTGTAGCTGTAAGTACAATATATATGTGAGGATATGCGATCGCTTTTTTAATTGCTTGGAGACGCTTTAGAATTAATGAGCACGCACGCACGCATGCACACACACACACACACACACACACACACACACACACACACACACACACACACACACACACACACACGGAAACCTGAAATGTCTCAAGGTAGAATTGCTCATGTGTTACCTCATAATCTCAACACACACAAACACACACAGTACTCTGTCTACATGGCCTAGAGCATATGTGGGTGTGGCTTTGGTCTAATAGAGCATTTTCCTCCATCCAGCCATTACCCAAACCACTTATCCTGCTCTCAGGGTCACGGGATGCTGGAGCCTATCCCAGCAGCCACTGGTCGGCAGGCAGGGAGACACCCTGGACAGGCCGCCAGTCCATCACAGGGCCCACACACACACACACGCACGCATACCTAGGGACAATTTAGTGCAGCTTATCCACCTGACCTACCTGTCTTTGGACTGTGGGAGGAAACTGAAGACCTCGCAGGAAACCCACGCAGACACGGGGAGAACATGCAAACTCCACACAGAGGACGACCCGGGACGACCCCCAAGGCTGGACTACCCCGGGGCTGGACTACCCCGAGGCTCAAACCCAGGACCTCGTCGCTGTGAGGTGACCGCGCTAACCGCTGCGCTGCCGCATTTTCAGTTATTTTTTCCCTCTCAATTCAGAATTCCTACACAACTTCCAATATTTGCTCATTTTCAAAATTTTAATCAAACAAATTGGCTGGCGGCCTGTTCCAGGGTGTCTCCCCGCCTGCCGCCTAATGACTGCTGGGATAGGCTCCAGCCTCCCCGCGACCCTGAGAGCAGGATAAGCGGTTTGGATAATGGATGGATGGAACATTTTTATCTTTTAATTTCTTTTTATTCTGTACTTATTTGAATTTTTTTACACCTCATCCGAAGTACTTTGCGTGTGAAATGTGCAGTAGAAATAAACTTTACTTGCTGAGATGGCAGCATCAATGAGCGACATTTACAGAGTCAGAATTAAAATCCCAATAAAACAGAAAGTTAACTTGAGGTGTGACTGTGGATTGCTTCATACTTCATAGAGATATGAGCCCACGAATCCTCCAGCGGAGCTGCATTAATACGATTCTGTTTTTGAATTTTGCGCTTTTATTTTCTTGCCTTATAAATCCCCGATGGGGACCTCGACCCTGGGTTCACTTTAGCAGTATAGCTTCCTCCTCAGATGCTCAGATGGGGATTCCACAGGAGGAAACCAGCCGCCCTCTGTTTAAAATAGGAGAAAAAGGTGTTGGAGTCTTGTGTTACCTGAGAACAAACTTTTTTTATTTTTATTTTCTAATTTTCTCCTTTTTCTCCCAATTTAGTGGCCAATCGCTCCCTATTTTAGCCGTCCTGGTCATTGCTCCATCTCCTCTGCCGATCCGGGGGAGGGCTGTTAGACATGCCTCCTCCCATACATGTGGAGTCTCCAGCCACTTCTTTTCACCTGACGGTGAGGAGTTTCACCAGGGGGACGTAGCGTGGGAGGATCACATTGTTGCCCCCAGTTCCCCCTCCCCCCTGAACAGGTGCCCCGACCAACCAGAGGAGGCGCTAGTGCAGCGACCAGGACACATACCCAGATCCAGCTCCCCACCCGCAGGCACGGCCAATTGTGTCTGTAGGAACACCCGACCAAGCCGGAGGTAACATGGGGATTTGAACCTGAGAGTCCCGTGTTGCTAGGCAACGGAATAGATTGCTGCGTTACCCGGACACCATCTTTGTATTTTTTAACAGGTTTGTTAATGTAAAGTTGCCCTAAATGTCAGAACTGTTGTGATGACAATGTGACCAAAGCCCCTTGAGAAACTCTCCTCCTGGTTGACAACATAATTACAACTGTTTTTAACTGTTTCACTGTTTAAACAACATAACTATAACTGTTTTTAAACAACATAACTGTTTTAACTGTTTCACTGTTTAAACAACATAACTGTTTTAACTGTTTCACTGTTTAAACAACATAACTATAACTGTTTTAACGGTTTCACTGTTTAAACAACAGAACTATAACTGTTGTAACTGTTTCACTGTTTAAACAACATAATTATAACTGTTTTAACTGTTTCACTGTTTAAACAACATAACTATAACTGTTTTTAAACAACATAACTGTTTTAACTGTTTCACTGTTTAAACAACATAACTATAACTGTTTTTAAACAACATAACTGTTTTAACTGTTTCACTGTTTAAACAACATAACTATAACTGTTTTAACTGTTTCACTGTTTAAACAACATAATTATAACTGTTTTAACTGTTTCACTGTTTAAACAACATAATTATAACTGTTTTAATTGTTTCACTGTTTAAACAACATAACTATAACTGTTTTAACTGTTTCACTGTTTAAACAACATAACTATAACTGTTTTAACTGTTTCACTGTTTAAACAACATAACTGTTTTAACTGTTTCACTGTTTAAACAACATAACTGTAACTGTTTTAACTGTTTCACTGTTTAAACAACATAATTATAACTGTTTTAACTGTTTCACTGTTTAAACAACATAATTATAACTGTTTTAACTGTTTCACTGTTTAAACAACATAACTATAACTGTTTTAACTGTTTCACTGTTTAAATAACATAACTATAACTGTTGTAACTGTTTCACTGTTTAAATAACTTAATTATAACTGTTTTTAAACAACATAACTGTTTTAAATGTTTCACTGTTTAAACAACTTAATTATAACTGTTTTAGTGTTTCACTGTTTAAACAACTTAATTAAAACTGTTTTTAGTGTTTCACTGTTTAAACAACATAATTATAACCGTTTTAAGTGTTTCACTGTTTAAACAACTTAATTATAACTGTTTTAACTGTTTCACTGTTTAAACAACATAATTATGACTGTTTTTAGTGTTTCACTGTTTAAACAACATAACTATAACTGTTTTTAGTGTTTCACTTTTTAAACAACATAATTATAACTGTTTTTAGTGTTTCACTGTTTAAACAACATAATTATGACTGTTTGAAATATTTCACTGTTTAAACAACTTAATTATAACCGTTTTAAGTGTTTCACTATTTAAACAACTTAATTATAACTGTTTTAACTGTTTCACTGTTTAAACAACATAATTATGACTGTTTGAAATGTTTCACTGTTTAGACAACATAATTATAACTGTTTTAACTGTTTCACTTTTTAAACAACATAATTATAACTGTTTTTAGTGTTTCACTGTTTAAACAACATAATTATAACTCTTTTTAGTGTTTTACTGTTTAAACAACATAATTGTGACTGTTTGAAATATTTCACTGTTTAAACAACATAATTATGACTGTTTGAAATGTTTCACTGTTTAAACAACTTAATTGTAACTGTTTGAAATGTTTCACTGTTTAAACAACATAATTATAACTGTTTGAAATGTTTCACTGTTTAAACAACTTAATTATAACTGTTTTTAGTGTTTCACTGTTTAAACAACATAATGACTGTTTGAAATATTTCACTGTTTAAACAACATAACTATAACTGTTTGAAATGTTTCACTGTTTAAACGACTTAATTATAACTGTTTTAACTGTTTCACTGTTTAAACAACATAATTATGACTGTTTGAAATATTTCACTGTTTAAACAACTTCATTATAACTGTTTTAACTGTTTCACTTTTTAAACAACATAATTATAACCGTTTTAACGGTTGCAATGTTTAAACAACATAACTGTTTTAACCGTTTCACTGTTTAAACAACATAATTATAACTGTTTTAACAGTTTCAGAATATAACTCTTATTATACAATATTATGCAATAACCGTTTCAGAAAACCCATCAGCTTCTGGTAATAAATGACATCATTTAATACTCTGATTTGATTGGACAGTCAATGAATTGTCCTCATCGGTTCATCAGCTGGTTTGTTTATGAATAGTTGCCCAGCAACATCATGCTAGTTAGCGAGCTAGCGAGCTATCAATAAAGGGTCTCGTGAACTCAACCTGCTGAGAATTGTCTGTGTTCAGAGAGGGGGTGCTAACAGAGTTATAACAAATCACATGGTACTTCTGAATCTGAAGAAATGGCACTACCAACATTAATATTACTCCATAAAGCCTTCAATTAAAATCACTGGACTGGATTTCGAAGGGAGTTTGGCTGGACACATCGACGTCTTCACCCGCTAAAACCCAACGACAGACTTACAGACGGGATTCTGATATCTGTGTTCAGCTATCCCATTTTCCTCGTTCCTTTCCCGTACATAATTTTTAATTCACATCTGGTAAAAGCATCATAACTGAAGTGGCTTTGATTCATTATGATGCAGTGAGGCGTTTCTAACCATATTCCGACGTGAGCCTTACAAGTTAAAGTTTATGCTGCATGTTATAGCAACCGAAAGACATTAAATCAAGCAACATGTTTGATTTGTTTGGCACTAAATGCTCGCTGTCAAGAAATAAACCCGGCGTTGGTCACAGCGCTTCAGGAGCTCACTAGGAATAGTTGGGAGTTACATGGAGCCAGTTTTCTTTGGATGGAGGGATGTGCCTGTGTTTATAAAAGGGAGAGGTGGAGGGGATGGAGGGAGGCGGTAGAGGGGAGGAGGAGGGGAGGAGGAGGGGGGGGCTTGCCAGAATTTTCCGTCTGACTTCAGCCGTGGTGTTGCGTGGTTGTGTGGTCTTCCTTCCTCCCGAGGTCACCGGGTCGGTGAAAGGCACCTGAGGCAGAATTAGAGCTGATTTGGGTCCGAGTAAAGTTTCGAACAGAGTTGTTTTTGTTGCCGTTGTTGTCTTTCGGGGCGTCCTTTGGGAATTTCCATTTCTGGAGACAATTTTGTTACCAGCCAAGTTCATCCAGCACACACCACAGAGCACACAAAAAACACAACACAACCACATCATCATGAAAATACAACCGACATCTAATCTGTTTCAACGACGCTGGGGGCAAATACGTCCGACTACCCCGACCCCCTGAAACATGGACGTGTTCATGGTTCTATTATAGAAACAGGGTTCTGATTAAAGTGTGTGTAATTGGTTGCTCTGCACCACAAAACAGAAAAAAAAAAGAAACGAGTTGTTCTACAAACTGTGTCTGGATTTTATTCTGTGGTCGAAGATTTCGGAGACGTAAAACACGTCTTGGCTGACGACCAGACGGCGGCTCGAAGGTTTTAAAACAGCAGGATGAAAACACTGTCTGACGCTCCGGCCTGGACCGGGACACCTTACGTTTAGTCAAAACCCGTCGTGTGAGTCATTACGTTTTCATAAAGCTATTTTTACACAAAGGTTGCTTCACAGAACAGCTGAATGGAAACACCAAAATGTTGCAAGACAACGTCAAAATATGCCCGTAAGAGCTTCTATGTTTACTTGAGGTGCAAAAGTTGACGTTTCAAATAATTCCATGTCATACAGACTCATAGCGGAGTGCAGGAAAACAGTTCTGAATAGCAGGAGTAGTAGTAATAGAAAATAATCGTTCACTTTAATGATGCCGTTGTTATGCTCTTCACACAAGAAACATGTATTTAACGACGGCCTAAACGAGGAAACACGCTGGATTTGCGGTTTCGCCGTTTTGAATTTGAAAGCTCGAGCGTTTCACTTAACGTCACAAAGGGCAAGATAGGCGGGGAGTTACATAAATGTTCTCATCCCAAAACCATCCGACGAAAACCGGCGTTCTCTTTGCAATCGCCCATGACCCGACACCGCACGAACGTCAAGTCAACTTTACTGCACCCAGAGTGCGAATTACACCAAGACGATCGGGGGTCAACTTGTCCTCCGGGGTGTAAAAGGAATCCGGTGCAGCGCAGGTGTGTGCTTCAGTCAGCTGAAGTCTGACCAGTATCTTGCTTGTGTATTGTAATGTCTGCAGCCTGTAGATGAATCCAGTACACATGCTCATGGGGCACATACCACACAACAACTTTTGTAGTCAGGGGTCACCAACAAAGTATTCTAGAGTAAAACTGCCAGCAAGTCAGAACCCAACCCCCCCCCCACACACACACAACAGACCATAACTTCTGCTCAAACACAGAACCACACAATGCTGCACCAGAACCAAAGACACCGTCAACACACCAAAGAGGTAAGCAGATGGGTTACTACCATACTTGTTAGTTGAGAACAGTAGGGTGTGATTGTTGTGCATCCCATCAGTTTCTGAAAGTACTATTTGTCTAAATATCTGGTATGAGGGCATTCACCTCTAAGTACAGTCTCCTTTGTAACTCACCTCTTTGCTACCAGGTCCTGTCTGCCCACTGTCCTCCCGACCCTGACCTCCTCCTGCCTGCCGAGCGTCATTCTGACCTCCCGCTGCTTCCTTAAAACAACAGCACATAAATGTAAAAAACTCACCATCTCCCATACTACCCTGCTCAGCATTACACCTGCATGACAACCACAGAAAACACAATCTGCATTACCAAGTCCTAATTCTAGCAAGTTTCAACTTACTCTGTTTTTAGCATCAAAAAAAGTGCCGGCTCTCTCCCCCTCTTGCTCATGTTGACTCTGTGAATGAAATCTAATCTGAGTTCAAGTAAGTAGTCGTACATTTGAAATAATACAATTACTCAGACTTCGGCACATATGGATTTGAATATTGTTCGGTTACTCAACCAGGGGAAACTCGTGCATTCCTGAGTGAAAACAAAGCGGGTGCCAATTAGAAAAGCTAATATCAAAAAGGCAAACGGCTAAATAAACCCCCACAGCTACACAAAAGGCTATTAAAATGACATAATAAACTCTATATTGACGTGGAAACGTATCTCTACGACGACTAATCCTCCATTGTGTCACTGCTCATGACTGAGCACCAGTGTCAGCAAACATTGCAGGGTTTCTCCTGGCTCACATCAAAGCGGAGGTGGTACCGCCCTGATCACGCGCACACACTTGCATGAGTACCATGCCTGCAACCAGGGGCAAAAATCTGATATCAACTTTGGAGGGGACAATCAAACCATTGTGATGTAAAGGGCGGGGGATGGCGATCTTAAATATGCACTATTAAGTGTCTATAATCAGCACAGGTGCTTTCGTTGTGTATTATTAATATTGTTGAAATTACATGGCTATGTTTATTGGGGGGGGGTATATAATATTTTTCCCAGGATGGGAGGGTCGTGTCCCCCCCTGTGATTTCCACCTATGCCTGCAACTGGCTCAAGCAAACACTTTTCTTTTTTTACAAGCAACGTATTTTAAGAGTGCTAATGATTTTACGAGTAAAGACGACGACAATTATCACGTTAAAGCACATTTTATTTAAAAAAAAAAAAGGTGCCCTGTTCAACATTAAATTAAATACAACATAAATGCCAATGCATTAATTTACACAATTGATAGCAAAGTTGTTTAAAGTTGAATGAAATATAACATATTGGTTTTATTTAAAGCTCACATGGGCCCTCTTGCAGTGCAGTTGAACATAAATATCACATAAAAGACCTTTGCTTTAACGAGCACTTTTCACAACTGGAAACTTCTGGAAAACTGCAGCTTTTTTCCCTCTTTGGCAGTACTGGCAGCGCCTTTCCAGGTGCACTGCGCTGATTACGACACAGCGCCACCACATCGGCGACGGCGTAATGCCGCAATTGCAGTTAAAACGACAAATCCACCGAGAGCAACGCTCATTAGAAAATGGCGTTCTTCATTAAGACCTCCGTTGAGAGCTGGAGGCGGGGCGGGGTCTGACGGAGGTGGCGGCCTCGTAATTCTCTATGCAGGAAAACCCCTGCATTAGATAATATATGACATTTTATATTGGTAATGAAATGCCCAGCCATGGGCACACACACGGTTAGCTATTTAGCCAACTGTGGAAATGAAAAGGCGTGCTATCAAGCTAGCTAACATTGGTTAGCTAATGTTAGGTAAGGCAAACGTTAGCTTTGGCTAGCTAACGTTAGTTAGCAAAACTAATGTAAGACAAAAGTTAGAAACTAGCTCACAATAGCGTTCATCCGTACACACTTGACACAAATCTAATTTATAAACTCTGAAGGTAAGACAGTAAAAGTAGTAAACTAGCTGTTAGCTACCTACCCGTCCCCGCTGGCTTGAGCGACGCACGCGAGCCACTGCAATGACGCAGACAGACCAGAGGGCCCCTCAGGATTTCGCGGGCTTTTTCGGGGCTTGTTGCGGCCTAAAATGCCTGATTTCGCGGCAGCTTTTCTATTAAACTGCAATGCACGTTGCGACGTTTTCAGCTACTTTTTTTTTTTTGCAATGAAATTGCGGGAACAAGTGAAATTTGCAAAAATAGTTGAGATTTTAAAAAAAAATTTCATTAAAAAATCGAAGGCAACTCGTTCCAGTGAGAATGAAACAGCACTGTTCTGGGTGTTATAAGTAACCTTAGCCCCCCCCCCCCAAAAAAGGCTCAGGGTTACAAAAATTCCAACAAAATATGCTTTACTTGTACATTTCCTATTTTTCCTCCCTGTTAAAGGTTTTTATCCGATGCGAGGGTCTAAGGACAAGATGCTGTGTTGCTGTGAAGCCCCTTGAGGAGAATTTGTAATTTGTGATATTGGGGTAAACCAGGGGGCTTTCAAAGTGTAGTAAAGTCAGCATCCTCTCAGAGAACATAAAAACAGCTGCGCCCCCTCCCCCTAATTATTATTGTTGTTGCTGTAACCGGTTATTTTTCTTGCCCGGTGCGGGATTCGATACGGGGTGTACTGCACCACAAGGCGACATCACTAACCGCTCGGCTAAAAGGTCAGACCCGTTAGCTAGGGGCTAACGTGTCTTATTAGTAGTTTACATTGGGCTACACAAATAAAATTGACTTGACTTAAAGTACACCTAGGGGGTATTCCATAAAGCAGCGAACAGGCTGCTTGGTGGAAAGTGCACAGAACCTCACCACGAACCACGCATGTTGAATCTAACCCACCTCGATTCTTTCCCTCCATCCATCATCTGTGCCGCTTAGCCTGCTCTCGGGGTGGCGGGGATGCCGCAGCCTATCCCAGGGGTCCGCGCTTGCAGCAGATCCGGACGCAGCAGCCTCCTCCGCCGTGGCGCGTTGTCCTGCCTGTTGCCCACGCGTTTCGGCCGTTCTCCGGGTGGGCTTTGCGGTAGAAAAGTGCTTGTCAATCGCCGATTTTCGTATGCGGTGCACCACAGTTTACCCCCTCTTTGGTGCAGAACGTCAGGGAATTGCCCTGCACCGTCTCCTGCAGTTGGTAAATGTGAGACGTTCGCGGCGCACACGTGTGCGTCTTCAACGACCGGAAACAAGGAAGCGAGTTTAGTGACGTATGACTCAATGGGTTGCGCAGGGGACTATGATTGGTGAAACTCGCGGGAAACTACGATGATTGGTCAAGTTTGCGGAGAGGTTGCGGTGATTGGACGGGTCGCGCAGACTTCACGGGGATTGGCTGAATTTGCCTTAATCGTTGTGATCATCCTGGAGTCACTGGTCAAGGTTAAGAAATGGTATGGTCCAGTCCGCGGTGGTGTAGCGGTCTAAGCATCGGCTTTGTGTCGATGCAGTTGCCCACTGGGGACCGGGGGTTCGCGCCCCGGTCTCGTCAGATCCGACTGTGGCCGGACTCGCTGAAGCAGCAATCGTTGGCAGCGCTGTCTTCGGGAGGGGGGCGGAGTCGGCTTGTGTTCGTCATATGAATGCGTCTCTGGGTGGAAAGCAGTGGTTCGGCCTGGAGTCTCCTTCCAGACTGCCGGCCGGGGAGATGCAGTTGGCGAACGCATGCAGTACGAGGGTGGGTGTTTGAATTAAAATAGGGATCGATGGGCCACTAAATTGGGAGGAAAAGGGGAAAATCAGAAATAAAAAAAAGAAATGGTATGGTCCACTTTAGGGGAGTCTTTACAAGATTCTTCCCGCCATGAATATAGGAAATATATTGTAAAATGTATGATTACAGGTAAAAAGGATATGTAAACGTTTCCAACCCCCTCAACATGTTGTTTTTACCTTTTTTGGGGGGAGAGGGGGTCCCCAAGTCTTAATTAGTGGGGAGCAATTAGTGGGGCGCAGTCTGTATGACTGCACCCCGATATGAATGGGTAAAGAATAAAGTTATGCCCAATAATGCTTCCCCAAATGGTGTATATGGTCAGTATACGATGACATACTGTGTACTACATAATATAGAAGAAGAAAGAAGAAAGCCACTTTATTTTGTCATTGTACAGGTTACAATGAAATGTGTCCTCTGCATTTAACCCATCCTATGCACTCTACATAACTGTAGTCCACTCACTTCCGGTTTCTACTGCAGCGGTCATACCAGTTTCCTGTTTGTTGGCGTGTGTTGTTGACAATGGCATATTTTTCAGGTACAACCTGAAACGTTTCACCTGTGTGCTGGGAGGTGCAGGTGACCGTTTGTCGACAGTTCTGCGCATGTGGTTGACATTTATCCATGGTGAATCTCGCAGGCATCGCGAAAAATATGCCATCGTCAACCGCGCACGCCAACGAACAGGAAACTGGTATGCCAGCTGCAGTAGAAACCGGAAGTCAGTGGACTACAGTTGTGCACAGAGCCGACTGTATAGCACCAGCAGCGCCCGGGGTCTACTATGTAATACAGCTCTGATGGTTTTTTTTGTCGTCGTCAGTCTGATCTTGCACCCCAAGAAACACGACTTTATATCTGTCCGCCATGGTCACGAAGGACGGCTAACGGTATGCGTCACACTGCACTGAGATATCCCGTCACTTGCATCAATGGATGAAGGTATTAAAACATTATGTCCGGAGTCATCTGAACACTTTTTCCTATGACATCAATCTATTTTGTACCTAAACCGTCTGTGGTTTTAAAATATTGACCACTGAAATGAAGGCTTGTTTATCTGTGCAATACACATCCATCCATCCATCCATCCATCCATGCATCCATCCATCCATGCATCCATCCATCCATCCATGCATCCATCCATCCATGCATGCATCCATCCATCCATCCATCCATCCATCCATCCATCCATCCATCCATGCATCCATCCATCCATCCATGCATGCATCCATCCATCCATCCATGCATCCATCCATGCATCCATCCATCCATCCATCCATCCATCCATCCATCCATCCATCCATCCATCCATCCATCCATGCATGCATCCATCCATGCATCCATCTATCCATCCATCCATCCATTATCCGAACCGCTTATCTTGCTCTGGAGCCTATCCCAGCAGTCATTGGGCAGGAGGCGGGGAGACACCCTGGACAGGCCACCAGGCCATCACACAGGGCACACACACACACACACACACACACACACACACACACACACACACACACACACACACACACACATTCATACCTGACCTACAAGTCCTTTTCTGTTAATAGGAGCTCTTTTTTTAGTTTTAACCGTAAGTAATATTTGCTGATTTTTAGGGGGGGGGGGGTGTCGGCCCTGTGATGGACTGGCGGCCTGTCCAGGGTGTCTTCCCCCCTGCCGTCCAATGACTGCTGGGATAGGCTCCAGCATCCCCGCGACTCCAACAGCAGGATAATGGATGGATGGATGGATGGATGGATGGATGGATGGATGGATGGATGGATGGATGGGTGGATGGATGGATGGATGGATGGATGGATGGATGGATGGATGGATGGAATGAAGGCAGCATTTTTTCCCAAACTGGGTTTACATGTACGGTATTTTTCGTTTCCTTTGTTAAAGAAACACTGGTACACCACACACACACACAAACAGAGACGTTAACCAGTGGCGGGCCTTCTCCTGCTGTGCAGCCAGAACTCACTCGGTGACCACCCACTTATTATGGAAATTCAATTTGCTGCTCAGAAACCCGCTCGTATCACAGACCGCCGTTCATACGTCCAATAGACCACAGCACTTCTCATATAATAAAGTTAATGAATTAGCTGCTGGCTGGTCTGGGGCTCTCCGTGCAGAACCAATTCAATTACAGCGTGAACCGTGACCGCAAAAACAACATGAGAGAGCCCGGAAGGGAGAGGAGGAGAGGAGGGGAGAAGGAGAGGAGGGGAGCTCGAAAGGAGGAAAGGAGATGAGGAGGGGAGGGGATGAGGAGAGGAATAGAGGAGGGGGAGAGGAGAGCAGAAGAGGGGGGGAGAGGGAGGAGAGGAGAGGAGGGGATGAGGAGAGGAGGGGAGGAAAGAGAGGAGGAGGAGGGGAGCTGGAGAGGATGAGAGGAGGAAAGGAGATGAGGAGGGGAGGAGATGAGGAGAGGATGACAGGAGGAGAGGAATAGAGGAATAGAGGAGGGGGAGAGGAAATGAGGAGAGGAGACGAGGGGAGGAAAAGAGCAGGAGAGGAGGAAAGACAGGAGGAGGGGATGAGGAGAGGATGACAGGAGGAGAGGAGGGGATAAGGAGAGGAAGAGCGGAGGAGAGGAGAGGAAGAGGGGAAGAGGAGAGGAGAGCAGGAGAGGAGCAGAGAAGGAGTGTAGGCGAGGAGGAGAACAGGAGGGGAAGGGAGGAGAGGAGAGGAGGGGAGGAGATGATGAGACGAGGAGAGCAGGAGGGGAGGAGAGGAGAGCAGAAGAGGAGGGGAGGGGGAGGAGAGGAGAGGAGGGGATGAGGAGAGGAGGGGAGGAAAGAGAGGAGGAGGGGAGGATGGGAGCTGGAGAGGAGGAGGGGAGCTGGAGAGGACGAGAGGAGGAAAGGAGATGAGGAGAGGATGACAGGAGGAGAGGAATAGAGGAGGGGGAGAGGAGAGGAGGAGGAGGAGAGGAGATGAGGAGACGAGGGGAGGAAAAGAGCAGGAGAGGAGGAAAGAGAGGAGGAGGGGATGAGGGGAGGATGACAGGAGGAGAGGAGGGGATAAGGAGAGGAAGAGCGGAGGAGAGGAGAGGAAGAGGGGAGGAGGAGGAGAGCAGGAGAGGAGCAGAGAAGGAGTGTAGGCGAGGAGGAGAACAGGAGTGTAGGGGAGGAGAGGAGGGGAAGAGGGGAGGAGGAGAGCAGGAGAGGACTCGCGGAGGGGACTGCTGAGGCGAGGGAGGATTACACAGGGTAAAGCCAAGGGGGAGGAGGGGAGGAATAGGAGAGAAGGAGAGGAGAAGAGGATGCTGGAGGGCAGCAGAGGAAAACAGGGCAGTAGGGCCCTACGAAGGTCGTGCTGTTCTTTCCCTTTTCCGGTTTATTTTCTTATTCAGATTTTCCTTTTTAACCACGTTTACTGTAAGAATGTGTGTTTCATCAAACGCAATCATACAAACACAAGAGAGGAGCAGCTCCAGCTCCTTTTCGTCGAGCCGCCCGCATCGGAGCTTTACAGGGCAAATAAAAGGGCAGGAGCAAAAGTGTATTTTCGTGTCTGCCCGGTGCTGTGTAGTTACAGCCGTGTCCCGGTCCATAAAGGCCACTTGGAAACTGTTCAGTCCTGAATGAATGGCGCGTTGCTGTGATGGAGGGCGCTCACAACACCTCACACAACAAACCCACGTGTGCGTCCCCTCCCCCCTTTATCTCCCCAATTGTACCCGGCCAATTACCTCACTCTTGCGAGCCGCCCCGGTCGCTGCTCCGCCCCCTCTGCCGATCTGGGGAGGGCTGCAGACTACCACATGCCTCCTCCCATACATGTGGAGTCACCAGCCGCTTCTTTTCACCTGACAGTGAGGAGTTTCACCAGGGGGACGTAGCGCGTGGGAGGATCACGCTATTCCCCCCCAGTCCCCACCCCCCCGAACAGGCGCCCTGACCGACCAGAGGAGGCGCTAGTGCAGCGACCAGGACACATACCCACATCCGGCTTCCCACCCGCAGACACGGCCAATTGTGTCTGTAGGGATGCCCGACCAAGCCGGAGGTAACACGGGGATTCGAACCGGCGATCCCCGGGTTGGTAGGCACGCTTACGTGCACAGACACTGAAGCGCTACAGGGTCTCTGCGGGGGGGAGGGGGGTGCGGCGGATGGTCTAAAGGACAAGTGACTTTAAATTCCTGACATGTTCACACATTTTGTACCAATCTCCCCCAAAACCTCCAAATTCCGGGCACTTCCATGTTGGTATCCAAAATCTTTTCTTTTTTTTTTTTTGTTCCCTAATTCTGTCTGTGTTTTCCAAATCCTGGAAATCGTGCATCCCTAGTCAGGGAGTAAAGCAGGGAGAGGAGAGGAGAAAAGGAGATGAGAGAAGGAGAGAGGGAGAGAAGGAGAAGAGGGGAATTAAGAAGGTCAAGGAGAGCAATCAGCTCCCTCATCCCCCGTCGCTGACCTTCATCCTTCTGAGGAGACAACACACTGTGATGTCACTGACCTGCGAA
Organism: Lampris incognitus; assembly: GCF_029633865.1. NCBI lineage: Eukaryota > Metazoa > Chordata > Actinopteri > Lampriformes > Lampridae > Lampris > Lampris incognitus. The sequence goes on along the minus strand of NC_079224.1, from coordinate 44,932,830 downwards.
GGAGGGAGGGAGGGAGAGAGATGGATCCGATAGAGTGGGGGAGACAGGGAGTTGGAGGGGGAGAGGGAAAACACAGTGGGAAGGGGATGAAAGAGGAGATGGAGCAGTGGGAGAGTGAGAGCGAGATACAGAAAGAGAGAGAGAGCGAGAGAGATACAGGACATTGCTAGGTGGATTTGGAGGGAGAGAGAGCGACAGAGAGAGAGAGAGAGAGAGAGAGATACAGGACATTGCTAGGTGGATTTGAAGAGAGAGAGAGGGACAGAGAGAGCGACAGAGAGAGAGAGAGAGAGAGAGAGAGAGAGAGAGAGAGAGAGAGGGGACATTGCTAGGTGGATTTGGAGGGAGAGAGAGCGACAGAGAGAGAGAGAGAGAGAGAGAGAGAGAGAGAGAGAGAGAGAGAGAGAGAGAGAGAGAGAGGACATTGCTAGGTGGATTTGAAGGGAGAGAGAGAGGGAGAGAGGGAGAGAGGGAGAGCACTACAGGACGAGAGCACTACAGGACATTGCTAGGTGGATTTGGAGGGAGGGAGAGAGAGAGAGAGAGCGCTACAGGACATTGCTAGGTGGATTTGGGGGGAGAGAGAGAGAGAGAGGACATTGCTAGGTGGATTTGGAGGGAGGGAGAGAGGGAGAGCGCTACAGGACATTGCTAGGTGGATTTGGGGGGAGGGAGAGAGAGAGAGAGAGGACATTGCTAGGTGGATTTGAAGGGAGAGAGAGAGAGAGAGAAAGAGAGAGAGAGAGAGAGATACAGGACATTGCTAGGTGGCTATGGAGGGAGAGAGAGAGAGAGAGAAAGAGAGAGAGAGAGAGAGATACAGGACATTGCTAGGTGGATTTCGGGGGAGGGAGAGAGAGAGAGAGAGAGAGAGAGAGGACATTGCTAGGTGGATTTGAGGGAGGGAGAGAGAGAGAGAGAGAGAGAGAGAGAGAGAGAAAGAGAGAGAGATACAGGACATTGCTAGGTGGATTTGGGGGGAGGGAGAGAGAGAGAGAGAGAGAGGACATTGCTAGGTGGATTTGAGGGAGGGAGAGAGAGAGAGAGAGAGAGAGAAGAGAGAGAGAGAGATACAGGACATTGCTAGGTGGATTTGGGGGGAGGGAGAGAGAGAGAGAGAGAGAGAGAGAGAGAGAGAGAGAGAGAGAGAGAGAGAGAGAGAGAGAGAGAGAGATACAGGACATTGCTAGGTGGATTTGGGGGGAGGGAGAGAGAGAGAGAGAGAGAGAGAGAGAGAGAGAGAGAGAGAGAGAGAGAGAGAGAGAGAGAGAGAGAGAGAGAGAGAGAGAGAGAGAGGACATTGCTAGGTGGATTTGGGGGGAGAGAGAGAGAGAGAGAGAGAGAAAGAGAGAGAGAGAGATACAGGACATTGCTAGGTGGATTTGGTGGGAGGGAGGGAGAGAGAGAGAGAGAGAGAGAGAGAGAGAGAGAGAGAGAGAGAGAGAGAGATACAGGACATTGCTAGGTGGATTTGGGGGAGGGAGAGAGAGAGAGAGAGAGAGAGAGAGAGAGAGAGAGAGAGAGAGAGAGAGAGAGAGAGAGAGAGAGAGAGAGAGAGGACATTGCTAGGTGGATTTGAGGGGAGGGAGAGAGAGAGAGAGAGAGAATGAGAGAGAGAGAGATACAGGACATTGCTAGGTGGATTTGGGGGAGGGAGAGAGAGCGAGAGAGAGAAAGAGAGAGAGAGAGAGATACAGGACATTGCTAGGTGGCTATGGAGGGAGGGAGAGAGAGCGAGAGAGAGAGCGAGAGAGTGATACAGGGCATTGCTAGGTGATTTGGAGGGGGAGAGAGTGAGAGAGAGAGCGATACAGGGCATTGCTAGGTGATTTGGAGGGGGAGAGAGAGAGAGAGAGAGAGAGGAGAGAGAGAGAGAGAGAGAGAGAGAGAGAGAGAGAGAGAGAGAGAGAGATCATGTGGTCAGTGCATGACAGATGAGGTGGAGACAGAGGTGCACTTCCTCCTTAAATGTGACAGATTTGAAAAACAGCGCCGGGCTTTTGTCAAGGAACTGGAACATGTGATTCCAGAGTACCAGGAAATGGACGACGCAGGTAAGCTGCGGGTGGTCCTGGGAGGGGGGCCAGCGGCGAGCATTGCAGCAAGATTTATATTATCTTGCCACAACCTGAGAGATAGTGGATGACGGCACCTACTATTGTTATTTAATATCATAATCATTGTTGTTGTTCCTGTTATTATTATAATCACTGTTGTTGTTATTATTATAATCATTGTTGTATTGTGTTGTTGTTTTACATGCTTTGGCAATATGTACACAAATGTATGTCATGCCAATAAAGCACATATTGAAATTGAAATTGAGAGAGAGAGAGAGAGAGAGAGAGAGAGAGAGAGAGAGGGGAGAGAGATAGATGCTGGTGTCTCACTCATTCTTGTTATATTCACTGTTGTTTTTTCTTCTGTAAAACCATTCATGAAAAATTTGATGAATAAAAACATGTGACATGTTTAACTAGGAAGAGGTCAAGAGTAGGACAGACAGACTTACCAATGGAGAGGCAGACGGAAAGACAGACAGACAGACAGAAAGACACTGAGACAGGCAGACGGACCTACAGAGACAGAAATATAAACAGACGAACGCTCAGTAAGACAGACAGGGCAGCAGGATGAGGCCGGCCCCCGCTGGATGTTTGACCCCAAACTAAGCCAGAGACCGGACTGAGGACCTGCCGTCTCTGAGGGTTTAAACAAGCATGTCAAAAAAGAGGGAAAAAAGGAGAGAGACATATAAAAGTCAACCGGACAGACAAGTAATCAGCTAGAGAGAGAGACCGCAGACGGACAGAGAGCAGGACAGAGAGACAGGACAGAGAGACAGGACAGAGAGCAGGACAGAGAGACAGGACAGAGAGCAGCACAGAGAGACAGGACAGAGAGCAGGACAGAGAGACAGAACAGAGAGACAGGACAGAGACAGGACAGAGACAGGACAGAGACAGGACAGAGAGCAGGACAGAGAGACAGAACAGAGAGACAGGACAGAGACAGGACAGAGACAGGACAGAGACAGGACAGAGACAGAACAGAGAGACAGGACAGAGACAGGACAGAGACAGGACAGAGACAGGACAGAGAGCAGGACAGAGAGACAGGACAGAGAGCAGCACAGAGAGACAGGACAGAGAGCAGGACAGAGAGACAGAACAGAGAGACAGGACAGAGACAGGACAGAGACAGGACAGAGAGCAGGACAGAGAGACAGGACAGAGAGACAGGACAGAGACAGGACAGAGAGACATGACAGAGACAGGACAGAGACAGGGCAGAGAGAGGACAGAGAGCAGGACAGAGAGCAAGACAGAGACAGGACAGAGACAGGACAGACAGCAGGACAGAGAGACAGGACAAAGAGAAGGACAGACAGCAGGACAGAGAGACAGGACAGACAGCATGATGGAGACAGGACAGACAGCAGGACAGAGAGACAGGACAGAGACCAGGACAGAGAGCATGAAAGACACAGTACAGAGAGCAGGACAGAGATAGGACAGGCAGCAGGATGGAGATAGGACAGACAGCAGGACAGAGAGACAGGACAGACAGCCCGATGGAGACAGGACAGACAGCAGGACAGAGAGACACAGAGATCAGGACAGAGACAGGACAGACAGCAGGACAGACAGCAGGACAGAGAGCAGGACAGAGTGACAGGGCAGACAGCAGGACAGAGACAGGACAGAGACACAACAGAGAGCAGGACAGACAGCAGGACAGAGACAGGACAGAGGACTGAAGAGGTCACTGAAGACACTGTGACACTGAAGGTCACTAAGACTTAAAAGGTCACTGAGTGATGAAACGCTTCTGTCAATAAACGTGTCCAGATGAACCGATTCACCTTTCTGTGATTTTCACACCTCGACCACTCAGTAAATAACAAAAACAACAACAACAACAATAAATAATAATAATAATAATAAGTAAACTGAAAATGGGAAACTAATCAAAGGGATTTGAAGGTTAGTCTCAGGCAGACAGTCGTCAGGGTTACACACACACCCACACACATACACACACACACACACACCCACACCCACACACACACACACACACAAACACACACACACCCCTACCTCCATGTGGGCTGCACGCGGGCGGGTTGGCCCGGCGTGTGATGCCGGCGTCTGTTCTTTCCACCAGCAGTATGGAAATGCTGCCACAGAGGGAGTTGAACCTGCGGGGCGTCCAGAACATGCAACGACTGGTTATACAAGCAGAGATCTCATTTGAACACAGACACACACACACACACACACACCCACACATCCCACGGAGGGTCCCTCCGGGCCAGAGGGGGTCGGGGGGGGGGGGACCCCCATGCAGGTGTCAGCGAAACAGATTCCACCAACGCGTCGCCGCGTCTTTCTGCCTCCTTTGTGTGTTGGCGAATTCACCTGGGCGCTGCTGAAGGGTGGACAAAGGCCTTTGAAGAGGTGGGCGGTAAATTAAAAGGAAGTTTTGGTTTCTTCGGGCTGTGTCTCAGTTGTCTCTTTGAGAGGAGAAGGTGACAGAGGAGGACAGTTGTGTCTTTTGTTCAAAACGAAGGAGCAGGGTGAAAATAAAGGCCCTAAAACACCGCGGCTCCTCATACTGCGCACGGCATGCTGAAGTCATCGTTTCATCACTTCACTTCTGCACCCCGGAGTTTGTTCTTTTCCCCAACATGGCCGACGATCCTCTTCCTCCTCTTCGTCTTCTTCTTCTTCTTCGCAGGGTGAAGGTCGGTTCTCCCCATTCACCTGCAACGTTAAATAGCCAGTCGAGGAAAGTTGAATCAGTCCATCTGGACACAGCGTTTATCGAGAGAAATGTTGCATCACTCGCACAATGCCCCTTTCCTGCTACATGGTACCGGCTCGACTAGACTCGACTAGACTCGCCTAGACTCGACTAAACTCGACTAGACTCGCCTAAACTCGACTAGACTCGCCTAGACTCGACTAAACTCGACTAGACTCGACTAGACTCGACTAAACTCGACTAGACTCGACTAGACTCGACTAAACTCGACTAGACTCGCCTAGACTCGACTAAACTCGACTAGACTCGCCTAGACTCGCCTAAACTCGACTAGACTCGCCTAGACTCGACTAAACTCGACTAGACTCGCCTAGACTCGCCTAGACTCGCCTAAACCTGACTAGACTCGACTAAACTCGCCTAGACTCGACTAAACTCGACTACACTCGCCTAGACTCGACTAAACTCGACTAGACTCGCCTAGACTCGCCTAAACTCGATTAGACTCGACTAGACTCGACTAGACTTGCCTCGCCTCTGTGTCGTTTTCCATTACCGTAACAGCGCCCCCTCAGTGTAGCTGGTCGTCATTGACGCCTGGTTAAACTGGTTAACTTCGCTTCGACCGCTTCGGTATTTAAAAATGGGTTGATACTAGATCCAACGGGGTGTAGGCACGGAAGTAGCCCTGATTGGCTGTTGCGTCGGCCAATAGACAGCGCGGAACCTCAAAGCGCACTGACTTGAAACAAATGATGTGCCCTGAAACATTTAGCTAGCTAGCTTACAACTGACCTTAACATTGCCACTGTATTGTTTATAAGGGTGGGGACACCTGCAGTCACTGTATTGTTTATAAGGGTGGGGGACACCTGCAGTCACTGTATTGTTTATAAGGGTGGGGGACACCTGCAGTCACTGTATTGTTTATAAGGGTGGGGGACACCTGCAGTCACTGTATTGTTTATAAGGGTGGGGGACACCTGCAGTCACTGTATTGTTTATAAGGGTGGGGACAACTGCAGTCACTGTATTGTTTACTAGGGTGGGGACACCTGCAGTCACTGTATTGTTTATAAGGGTGGGGACACCTGCAGTCACTGTACTGTTTATAAGGGTGGGGGTACCTGCAGTCACTGTATTGTTTATAAGGGTGGGGACACCTGCAGTAACTGTATTGTTTATAAGGGTGGGGACACCTGCAGTCACTGTATTGTTTATAAGGGTGGGGACACCCGCAGTCACTGTATTGTTTATAAGGGTGGGGGTACCTGCAGTCACTGTATTGTTTATAAGGGTGGGGACACTTGCAGTCACTGTACTGTTTATAAGGGTGGGGACGCCTGCAGTCACTGTATTGTTTATAAGGGTGGAGGTACCTGCAGCCACTATATTGTTTATAAGGGTGGGGACACCCGCAGTCACTGTATTGTTTACTAGGGTGGGGACACCTGCAGTCACTGTATTGTTTATAAGGGTGGGGACACCTGCAGTCACTGTACTGTTTATAAGGGTGGGGGTACCTGCAGTCACTGTATTGTTTATAAGGGTGGGGACACTTGCAGTCACTGTACTGTTTATAAGGGTGGGGGTACCTGCAGTCACTGTATTGTTTATAAGGGTGGGGGTACCTGCAGTCACTGTATTGTTTATAAGGGTGGGGACACCTGCAGTCACTGTATTGTTTATAAGGGTGGGGACACTTGCAGTCACTGTACTGTTTATAAGGGTGGGGACACCTGCAGCCACTATATTGTTTATAAGGGTGGGGACACCCGCAGTCACTGTATTGTTTATAAGGGTGGGGGTACCTGCAGTCACTGTATTGTTTATAAGGGTGGGGACACTTGCAGTCACTGTACTGTTTATAAGGGTGGGGACGCCTGCAGTCACTGTATTGTTTATAAGGGTGGGGGTACCTGCAGCCACTATATTGTTTATAAGGGTGGGGACACCCGCAGTCACTGTATTGTTTACTAGGGTGGGGACACCTGCAGTCACTGTATTGTTTATAAGGGTGGGGACACCTGCAGTCACTGTACTGTTTATAAGGGTGGGGGTACCTGCAGTCACTGTATTGTTTATAAAGGTGGGGACACCTGCAGTCACTGTACTGTTTATAAGGGTGGGGACGCCTGCAGTCACTGTATTGTTTATAAGGGTGGGGGTACCTGCAGTCACTGTATTGTTTATAAGGGTGGGGACACCTGCAGTCACTGTATTGTTTATAAGGGTGGGGACACCTGCAGTCACTGTATTGTTTATAAGGGTGGGGACACCTGCAGTCACTGTACTGTTTATAAGGGTGGGGACGCCTGCAGTCACTGTATTGTTTATAAGGGTGGGGACGCCTGCAGTCACTGTATTGTTTATAAGGGTGGGGACACCTGCAGTCACTATATTGTTTATAAGGGTGGGGACACCTGCAGTCACTGTATTGTTTATAAGGGTGGGGACACCTGCAGCCACTGTATTGTTTATAAGGGTGGAGACACCTGCAGTCACTGTATTGTTTATAAGGGTGGGGTACCTGCAGTCACTGTATTGTTTATAAGGGTGGGGTACCTACAGTCACTGTATTGTTTATAAGGGTGGGGTACCTGCAGTCACTGTATTGTTTATAAGGGTGGGGACACCTACAGTCACTGTATTGTTTATAAGGGTGGGGTACCTGCAGTCACTGTATTGTTTATAAGGGTGGGGTACCTACAGTCACTGTATTGTTTATAAGGGTGGGGTACCTACAGTCACTGTATTGTTTATAAGGGTGGGGTACCTACAGTCACTGTATTGTTTATAAGGGTGGGGACACCTGCAGCCACTGTATTGTTTATAAGGGTGGGGTACCTGCAGCCACTGTATTTTTTATAAGGGTGGGGACACCTGCAGTCACTGTATTATGTACTAGGAGCAGTGGGCAGCCGCCATGCAGCTCCCGGGGGTTCGTCTTGCCATGCCTTGCTCAGGGGCACAGGCAGGTGTACTGACCCTAACATGCATGTCTTCCTGATGGCGGGGGGGAAACCGGAGCGCCCGGAGAAAACCCACCACAGACACGGGGAGAACACACACACAAACTCCACACAGAGGATGACCCCCAAGGTAGGACAACCCCGGGGATCGAACCCACGACCTTCTTGCTGTGAGGCAACCGCGCTGATGAAACGTTTCTCTCAACAAACATTGCGTCCAGATGGACTGATTCAGCTTTCTGTGATGCTGAAATTACTGTTAGCCTTGAATTTCAGTTGACAGACTTGAGTGGACTCACAAATTCGTGGTAAGGCAGACACACACAAACACACACACACACACACACACACACACACACACACACACACACGATCCCAACAGCCTTTGCAGCAGCAACATTGCAAACCTTCTGCGTTACCTTTTAACAGGCACAACGGGAAAATGTGTGTATGTGTGTGGTTGGTGGGGGTTGTGTGTGTTTGCGTCTGTACCTGTGTGTGTTTTTGTGTGTGTTTGTGTGTCTGTGTTATTTAACCGAATCTCCTCTGTTTACGCACCATTAGCATTGAAAAGGTGTGGATTGGGTGTTGTTTGGGGTGGGGTCCGGGGGGATTTCCAACCCACCGGCAGATTAGCAGGCTGGGTCCAGGACTCAGAGAGGAGGACTTCCACCACAGAAAGGTGGACAGACGAGGGATGTCAAACACAAACCGGACAGATAGGAGGACACCAAGCTGTCCCGTCACTCTGCTCTTGAATCGCACACAAAACACAACAACACGGTGGATCTGAACGGAATCACTGCGACCGACGGATTCTGCAGCGAAGCCAAATCGTACGGTGCCTCCGTTCACCATCCACCAACGGCAAAACTGCTTTGACTGTGTTGACCTCTGACCTCTCCTTGCCAGGGAGAGCCCAAAATGAAGGAAGCTAACGTTTTGTCAATGTCGCATCATCCAATTTTATATAACCGTGTCCAGCGAGAATATAATCCTCACCCAGTACCGGTGTGGGAAGATGGCGGCAAAAATTCACATTTGCGGCGGCCTCACCCAGCACCGACCATGCAGTGTCTTTGTCCACGTCTATGTCTCAGTTTGTTTTGTCTTCGTTTGATGGCTGGGAGAGCTGGCGCTGGATTGGCTGGGGGAGCTTGGTCTGCTGCGTCCTGTGGGCCCAGGGACCACGGCCCTGTCTGGAGCTGTGCCCAAAGAGGAAACAGCGAGGGCGGTCTGACAGGACGCGGAAGCAGGGGAGGCTAAGCTAACTGCTAGCCCATGCAGACCGGTGGTTCCGACAACACTGAGGGTTGTCTGGCGGCGGCCTCGCCTGGCATTGACTCTGTTTTTGGTGTTGTTGTGTGGAGTGCGGGGAGGCGTGTCGAAGGTGTCTGGCTGGGAGAGCTGGTGTTGGATTGGCTGGGGGAGCTTGGTCTGCTGCGTCCGGTAGGCCCAGGAACCACGGCCCTGCCTGGAATTGTACCCGAAGAGGAAACACTGAGGGCGGTCTGACAGGAAGCAGAAGCGGGGCAGGCTAAGCTAACTGCTAGCCCATGCAAACCGGCGGTTCCGACGACACTGAGGGCGGTCTGACAGGAAGCAGAAGCGGGGCAGGCTAAGCTAACTGCTAGTCCATGCAAACAATCGGTTCCGACGACACTGAGGGCGGTCTGACAGGAAGCAGAAGCGGGGCAGGCTAAGCTAACTGCTAGCTCATGCAAACCGGCGATTCCGACGACACTGAGGGCGGTCTGACAGGAAGCAGAAGCGGGGCAGGCTAAGCTAACTGCTAGCCCACGCAAACCGGCGATTCCGACGACACTGAGGGCGGTCTGACAGGAAGCAGAAGCGGGGCAGGCTAAGCTAACTGCTAGCCCATGCAAACCGGCGATTCCGACGACACTGAGGGCGGTCTGACAGGAAGCAGAAGCGGGGCAGGCTAAGCTAACTGCTAGCCCATGCAAACAGGCGGTTCCGATGACACTGAGGGCGGTCTGACAGGAAGCAGAAGCGGGGCAGGCTAAGCTAACTGCTAGCCCATGCAGACTGGCAGCTCCGACAGTCATCCTGGCTGCCGTTCGTTCTCTTGGACAGTGATTTTTTTGGGATATGTGTGTTGTGTTTGTGTTGCACTGCTGTGGGCTCGGGGAAACGATGTGTTGTTTCATTTCACGCACTTGTGTACATGAAATGAAACAACACATGCTCCTGATTCCTGATAAACTGCTCCACAGAAGACATGCCGCACACTTAGCAGTCAGCGGTGACGCAGCATTAAACAGTATAACTATGGTTTATTAATTTAATTGTTTAATTTTTTTTGGTTGCCAAGCCTCTGGTACTGCAAAGACACACCACACACACACAAAAAAAACCCAACAAAAAAAACCCACTCTGCTATTTTTTGGTGCGCCTGGGGCCTCGGGCAACATATCAGCATATCTGTCCCCTGATTATCTGAGACACTGTAAAGAGTGACTATCATGAGGCTTTTCTCAACACCAAAATCATGCTTTAAACAATGCTGTTTAACCATGAAACCCGCTGGAAGAGAAGACAGACGGAAAGCGTATAGTTCTGCAGCCATGCTGAAGACATGCTGAAGACAGGCTAAAGACATGTTGAAGACATGCTGAAGACATGTTGAAGACAGGCTGAAAACATGTTGAAGACAGGCTGAAGACATGTTGAAGACATGCTGAAGACAGGCTGCAGACATGTTGAAGACAGGCTGCAGACATGTTGAAGACATGCTGAAGACATGTTTGACAGGCTGAAGACATGCTGAAGACATGTTGAAGACATGTTGAAGACAGGCTGAAGACATGTTGAAGAAAGGCTGCAGACATGTTGAAGACATGCTGAAGACATGTTGAAGACAGGCTGCAGACATCTTGAAGACATGCTGAAGACATGTTGAAGACATGCTGAAGAAATGCTGAAGACAGGCTGAAGACATGTTGAAGACAGGCTGAAGACAGGCTGAAGACAGGAGCTGGTCAACATGGACGTGTACAGTGGACGAGGCAAAGCACCATGGAGTCTGAGACAATGGAGTCTGGATATGAGATGAGATGATGCATCCTGATATGAGGAGCAGGGAAACACAGACACACACAGACACACACACACACACACACAAACAGACACACACAGACACACACACACGTTTCAGCATGGTAAACAGCCTTGCCCCGTCCTGTCTTATGGGAGGAGTGTTTACTTAACTGTCTCTCTCAGACACAAGAGAATGGGTGTGTATGTGTGTGTGTGTGTGTGTGTTAGAATGTGTGTATTCATGTCTCTGTGGGTGTCCAGACTACAGTGTCTTTGTTTTTGATATTAAGGGAAAACCCCCATTTCGCTCTCTCTCCATTTGTCTCTGTCTGTTTCTCCCTCTGCCTAGCTCTCTCCGTTCCTCTCCCACTGTCTATCTCTCTCTCTCTCCCTCTGTCTATCTCTCTCTCCGTTTCTCTCCCACTGTCTATCTCTCTCCCCCTCTGTTTCTCCCTCTGCCTATCTCTCTCTCCCTCTGTCTCTCTCTTCGTTTCTCTCCCACTGTCTCTATCTCTCTCTCCCTCTGTCTATCTCTCCCTCTGTCTCTCTCTCTCTCTGCCTATCTCTCCCTCTGTCTCTCTCTCCGTTTCTCTCCCACTGTCTATCTCTCTCACCCTCTGTCTATCTCTCTCTCTCTCTGTCTCTCTCTCCGTTTCTCTCCCACGGTCTATCTCTCCCTCTCCCTCTGTTTATCTCTCTCTCTCTCTCTCTCTCTCTCTCCCTCATCCAGGAATCCAGATGTGTTAGGCGTGTTCCTCTCAGAGGAGGAAGTGGACAGGAAGTGAGGGAGGAAGTGAAGGAGAGGGTGGAGCAGAGCCTTGCACACATTAGCAGCAGCTGATTGGACCACCTCCGGGTTTGACCAGACCTCTGGGTTTGACCAGACCCCTAGGTTTGACCAGACCTCCGGGTTTGACCAGACCTCTGGGTTTGACCAGACCCCTGGGTTTGACCAGACCTCTGGGTTTGACCAGACCCCTAGGTTTGACCAGACCTCTGGGTTTGATCAGACCTCCGGGTTTGATCAGACCTCTGGGTTTGACCAGACCTCTGGGTTTGATCAGACCTCCGGGTTTGACCAGACCCCTAGGTTTGACCAGACCTCTGGGTTTGATTAGACCTCCGGGTTTGATCAGACCTCCGGGTTTGACCAGACCCCTGGGTTTGACCAGACCCCTGGGTTTGGTCAGACCTCTGGGTTTGATCAGACCTCCGGGTTTGATCAGACCTCCGGGTTTGACCAGACCCCTGGGTTTGACCAGACCCCTGGGTTTGATCAGACCTCCGGGTTTGACCAGACCTCTGGGTTTGACCAGACTACTGGGTTTGGTCAGACCTCTGGGTTTGATCAGACCTATGGGTTTGATCAGACCCCTGGGTTTGACCAGACCCCTGGGTTTGATCAGACCTCTGGGTTTGACCAGACCCCTGGGTTTGGTCAGACCTCTGGGTTTGACCAGACCCCTGGGTTTGATCAGACCTCTGGGTTTGACCTGACCTCTGGGTTTGATCAGACCTATGGGTTTGACCAGACCCCTGGGTTTGATCAGACCCATGGGTTTGATCAGACCTCTGGGTTTGACCAGACCTCTGGGTTTGATCAGACCTCTGGGTTTGACCTGACCTATGGGTTTGATCAGACCCCCCGGGTATGACCAGACCCCTGGGTTTGATCAGACCCATGGGTTTGATCAGACCTCTGGGTTTGACCAGACCTCTGGGTTTGACCTGACCTATGGGTTTGATCAGACCTCTGGGTTTGACCTGACCTATGGGTTTGATCAGACCTCTGGGTTTGATCAGACCTATGGGTTTGATCAGACCTCCGGGTTTGACCAGACCTCCGGGTTTGACCAGACCCCTGGGTTTGACCAGACCTCTGGGTTTGACCAGACCCCTGGGTTCGACCAGACCCCTGGGTTTGGTCAGACCTCTGGGTTTGACCTGACCCCTGGGTTTGGTCAGACCTCTGGGTTTGACCTGACCTCTGGGTTTGACCAGACCCCTAGATTTGACCAGACCACCAGGTTTGACCAGACCCCCGGGTTTATATGGCGATGTTAAAGCTGCTCCATAACCCACCTGTAACTTTGATTCAGATGTTACACAAACCCTGTTATTTAGTTTTTAAACCAAAGTGTGAGCACAACGCGATGTGTGGAGCTGTGATTTAGCCCACATTCGGATGTGGTCCTGGATCAGACACACAGTCGTGCAACGTGGACGACAAAGTCAGACGTACAAGTTTCCTTGTAGGTCTCTGCAGGGCACACACCGGGGCACTTGGCACTATGGCTGTCCCAAATACCCTATTTTTTGGGCTTCAAATCTTTGGTACCAAGTTTTACAGTTAAAAATGTCTTGATGGGCGCCCGGGTAATGTAACGGGTCTATTCTGTTGCCTACCAACACGGGGGTCGCCGGTTCGAATCCCCGCATTACCTTGGGCTTGGTCGGGCATCTCTACAGACACAATTGGCCATGTCTGTGGGTGGGAAGCCAGATGTGGGTATGTGTCCTGGTCGCTGAACTAGCGCCTCCTCTGGTCAGTTGGGGCGCCTGTTCGGGGGGGGGGGGACTGGGGGGAATAGCTTGATCCTCCCACGCACTACGTCCCCCTGGTGAAACTCCTCAACGTCAGGTGAAAAGAAGCGGCTGGTGACTCCACATGTATGGGAGGAAGCATGTGGTAGTCTGCAGCCCTCCCCGGCTCGGCAGAGGGGGTGGAGCAGCGACCGGGACGGCTCGGAAGAGTGGGGTAATTGGTAAAGTAAAGTAAAACACAAGCTAATACAAAGCTAGTAATGGTTCACTATCTCCATATTCAAATGTGAGGCTGCACCCTAGGTGGCGACACTATTTGGTGCTCTATAGCGCCCCCTTGGCAAGATTTTCTGTTGTTCGGTGGCACAGCGTAGCTGGGACGGCTGCAGAAGGACCCTGTGATTTTGCCAGAACCGCCGCCGAGTTGACTGAGCGGAGCCGCCACAGTTTACCCTTTCCGGGTACTGACAGCTGGGTCGACTGTGCCCGTGGGTTTGAATCCAGAGTTACCTTCTCCTAGCCTTCGCCTAAAGAGGCTTCAACCCACAAGGCAGCAGGTGGATTTGAACTCAAGAGTTCCCGTCTCCTTTCCCAATGTGTTGGCTGGACTGGGCACGGTGGGAAGTACCATACGGGCATGCAAGAGGACCAGATCCATCAGTAGGGACGTCGTCCTCGGCCAAAGGGCCCTTGCTGGGGTAAGGTGCTACCCCTCTACAGCCTGCGGTTGCAGTTTAGCGTCTTACCCAGGACAAAGCGAAGTCAGATTTATTCCACATGCTTCACTTTTTTGGACATCTTGCTAACCTCAGTTAGCTGTAAGCCCATCAGATGCCACACTGCTGTGTGTGTGTGTAATGGTTCTAGATGGACGTGTGTTCACACTGATATCAGATATGGGGCCCTTTCAAAACGTAATTGGGTGTAAGTGAAGGCCTGCTGTGGGACATGTGTTAGCGTTAGCTGCTAACACGTTTAACAGGATTCAAGACGGGGTCGGTCCGTGTAATCCCTCTCTTGCAGTGGAGACCCCTGGTCAAACAGCGCAGCTAAATGCAAAAACCACATCCACTTTTCTGAGTGTTTAAAGATGTGGGAGGTTGTGCGTGTGTGTGTGTGGAAGTGCTATGTACGAGGAGTGATACGCAATCTCCTGAAGAAGCAATTCTTGGTAATAGGAGTTTTTTTTGGCTTTCACACACACACACACACAGAGGTGAACAGGGCACAGGTGTGTTTCACCGAGTGTCGTCATCAGTGTTTACCCTCCTCCCGGCCCATTCAGGCGTTGGGGGTTGGGATGTGCTGCAGACCAGTTCAGCAGTCCTGCCCAGTTCTGGATAGTTCACATGATATTCTAGTAGTCTCTTTGGGCAGAGGTGAATTAAACTGAAATACAGGGGTGATTCTTCAATTTGGGGCACTTTTGGCTTTTGAAACGTTGAAAGAATAAACAATAAAGCGTCTCACTTTCTGGGGAAAAAGTTGGCCGAGTCTTGGACGCGCTAAGCTAGCTTGTTAGCTAGCACGCAATGTACAGTCAATAGACGTGAATAAAGTTTTCTCTATTTCTGAACTAAAATACGCAGCTAGTAACGTGTTCGGTAATGAGGCCTAATAACCATCCCGTCAGGTCAGGACATATAAACCTTCACATTACATTTGCGCCCACGAAAAAGTCACGCTTCTGCCATGACTGCTCACGCGCCTCCGGCACTTCTCGTTTCCATGGCAACCACGTTGCCGCTGCTTGAAAAATGTTGGGTGTGACGCAGTGACAGATGTATGAAGGACAGCGATGTCTAACTCTAAAAATGTGCAAACTGCACACATATAAACCAGATGAATGTGAAATATGTCTTTTTGGATGATTATGAGAAAAGGCGAAGTGACGCTTTAATGAACTTGGCCATCTTTATGAATTTATTATAGAGGGCGAGTTAACGAGTGTGGGCTGGGGACGAGCCCGCAACAGTGACATTCTGGAACGTCGGCGTTTTCGACATGCTGAAAAAGTATCAAGACGTCACCATTGAGACACAAATCCTTTGTTCACAGCTAACACAACCTAATTAACAAATACAATAACTGTTAAAATAAAATTGGGTTTTTTTTTCTTGAAAATCTAGCCGGGGGACAGAACAACTGCCTTAATTGAAGAATCGCCCACAGAGAAAACCAGGACGGGAGGCCCTGACACACGCGTACGTGTCAGAACCCAGCGCATACTGTGTGTGTGTGTGTGTGTGTGTGTGTGTGTGTTGGCACGGTGCCATGTTGAGCTGAGTTGTTGGGTGTAAAAGGAGGAGGACTCCCCGCTGAGGAGGAGGCCCGCTGAGCTTGTCTTCACAGCGGGAGGCCTGTCACTGACGCTGGAGCACATCACGGCACTCCATCCATTCTCCTCCTCCTCCTCCCTCCTCCTCCCTCTCTCACTACGTTTAGTCACACACAATACTCCGCTTACAGGAAATGCTGCTGGATTAAAGTGATCCAAGTTTCCTCTCCTTTCACCCTCCTTCCCTCCCTTCTTCCACTCATTTCTTCTCCTCCGCCGAAGCAAATGAAGACTGAACACGCGTTCGTTGATTTCCACACGAGTCCGTCTCCACTCCGCTGTACTGGTCTTCTTCCTTATCACGGCCGTCGCCCAAAAACCTCCCCAGCCTACAGCGACGCACCGACGCCGTCCTCGGATTTTATTCAGTCTTCTACTGGACTCGTACAACAAGGCAACAGGTGTTCGGGTGAACTTTGCTGTATTCCGTTTGAGTCTGCCGCAAACAGGCGGTCACATCTACAGAACATCAAGTCACGTCAATTTTATTTGTATAGCCCGTTAGCGCAAATTACAACTGTGAAGCAACACAACATCCTGTCCTTAGACCCTCACATCGGATAAGGAACAACTCCCTAGAGAAAGAACAGGGAGAACCCTCAGGGACAGCAACAGAGGAGAGGAGGAGGGATCTCTCCTGTGTGCGCTGAGAGGATTTGCTTTGCTACTCACCTTTTGCATCGCTAAAAGGACGTGCTCGATATGAGAACGGAGGCAGGGTGCACTCTGTACTGAATGTAGTAGTGATTTTAATTCCGTCTGGCAGTACATTGGGATTTAGGGTTATACAAGTAAGTCTCTCTTGACTTGATATGATGAATGCTATGCTGGTCAGCTACACCATGCTAGCTGGCTAGTGTCGTCATGTAACTTGGTAAACTCCAGCAGTATCAAGTTGTCCTATAGGTGCTGTCTCGTGGCTGACGGAAAAGCTGCTTCTCTTATTTCAGAGAGTTTGTAGACTCAGGGGCACAGTGCGTAGCGCAGTTGCCTCACAGTGAGAAGGTCGTGGGGTCGAGCCCCGGGGTAGTCCAACCTTAGGGGTCGTCCTCTGTGTGGAGTTTGCATGTTCTCCCCATGTCTGCGTGGGTTTCCTTCGGGTGCTCCGGTTTCCTCCCACAGTTCAAAAACATGTAGGTCAGGTGAATGAGCCGCACTAAATTGTCCCTAGGGGGGGAATGTGTGTGCTTGTGTGTCAGCCCTGTGATAGACTGGCGGCCTGTCCAGGGTGTCTCCCTGCCTACCGCCCAATGACTGCTGGGATGGTCTCCAGCATCCCCGCGACCCCAGTTGGGATAAACAGCTTGGATGGATGGATGCAGACTCAGGCCAAACGGCACTGTGGAACTCTGGGTAGAAGGACACACGTGTACTGGCCGGTCAAGGTCAAAGTTCAAGTGGAACTTGGTGTGAAATTTAGAGAAAATGTGTATTTTAGAGAAAGAGGACTGACCAACAATGACATCCCACACGGTAATATTACACCACATTTCAATCCATATCAAACATTTACCACAATTAAACCCAATTAAACTTTGGATAATGTATAGCTTTGTATTTTAGCACCTATCGCTTTCTCTTCTGCATTCGACATGCAAGTTCCTTTTCCTTCTTTTTCTTATGTGACAGACGCAGCACATTTCCTGTGCAGGATCCATTACATTTAAATACTTGGCAGAGGTGGTGAACCCCGCCAGTACCAATGAAAAGTCACATATGGAGGAGCAATTTCTGAATGCTACATTGACTGGCTGTTGCTTGGGAACATCCCCGCAGGAAGGCTATAAAATGTGGCATTTTTGCGTAGAAAATTTATAGATTACATCTTTAACTTATTTTATTAGATTCCCTCTTATTTCATTAGATTCCGTCCACACAGTGTCTTTGTCCACGTCTAAGTTTGTTTGCTCTTCATTTGATGGCTGGGAGAGCTGGCGCTGGATCGGCTGGGAGAGCTTGGTCTGCTGGTCCGGTGGGCCCAGGGACCACGGCCCTGACTGGAGCTGTGCCCGAAGAGCGAACACCGAGGGCGGTCCGACAGGCCGCGGAAGCGTGGCAGGTTAAGCTAACTGCTAGCCCATGCAGACCGGCAGTTCCGACAGTCATCCTGGCTGGCGTTCGTTCTCTGGACAGAGGAATTTTTGGACTGTGTTGAACTGAGTGGACTGTGTTGTTAACGGGTTTTTTTTTTTGTTCTCTCCATTTTTGTATACTTTTGGTGGTATCATTTTTGGGGAAACCTGGGATATGTGTTTTTGTGTTTCGTGTCGCACTGCTGTGGGCTGGGGGAAACATAATTTCGTTTCTTTTGTGTACGTACGTATATGAAAGAAATGACAGTAAATTGTTCCTGAGTCCTGATTCTTAGAACTGAGAAAGACTCTCATTTCAGCAGATGTGGGGATTGTGGGTGGGTGGGATTGCTTGTCATGTGAAGTTGTCTTGTTTCGGTTGAGTTTGAACTCTTAATGAATAGTTCTATCTCACGTCCATTCATAGTCCTTGGCTGGTAGCTCGGACGCCATCAGCCAGCTGGAGCAGAGGGAAAGCAACACGGACTCGTATTTATCTCTATCTGTGGCCGAGCCGACCCCCCCCCCGCTGTAATCGAGTGAGAAAATGAGGAAGCCATTTTGGGTTAATTAGGGACTTGACCCTGTGGAGAACGGACAACACGGTTTATCTCCCTTTTCCCCCCAACGGCTGATTGTAACGCCACCTATTTACATTTAGAGTGAGTCTCGTGGCCTCGCCAACCCTTGACAGGGACGTAGAGACTCCCACTTGAAAAAGACGTAGAAGTGTTTAAGTGCAGGCTTTTTACAGAAGCAATTAACCCACATGTTCAAATGTCACGGTTCACGATTTATTTATTTTTATTAACTCTGTGAAGGTCTGATTAGACATGCTGTCGGTCTGTCGTCCACTTAATAGTATCTGTCCACTTCATCTCTCCTCCTGTCTGCAGACAAATTCCCATTTCTCCCGCCAGATTGGCAAGCGTGAAACAGAACGCTGGTGACAAAGCGCTGCGCGAGGGAGATTTGATGAACTTGGTTGTGCCGGTTTATAAATGAGTCCGTCCCTCCTTTGATACGTCTTTGTTGCGGGATAACGTAACTGCTCCTGGCCGACACTTTATATTGACGGTCACACACGGGGCCGGCTGTGTACACAAACACACACAAATGCTGAAACACATCTCTGCTGACAGACACACTGACACACACTTCCTATGTGTCGAGTCACCCTCTTCATTTCTTGGATTTCTCACACTCCCTCTTTCCCACTCTCTCTCTCTCTCCCTCCATCACAAGCATGGTGCTTGCACTCTTGCACACACATGCATGCAGGGCAGCATGGTGGCGCAGTGGTTAGCGCTGTTGCCTCACAGCAAGAAGGCCCTGGGTTCAAACCCGTGGTTGTCCAACCTTGGGGGTCATCCCAGGTCGTCCTCTGTGTGGAGTTTGTATGTTCTCCCCGTGTCTGCGGTGGGGTTTCTCCGGGTGCTCCGGTTTCCCCCACCATCAAAAAGACATGCATGTTAGGGTTAATACTCCTGCCTGTGCCCCTGAGCAAGGCATGGCAAGACCAACTGGAGTTGGTCCCCGGGTGCTGCACGGCGGCTGCCCCACTGCTCCTAGCTACACGGCTAGGATGGGTTAGATGCAGAGCGTGATTTCCCCACGGGGATCAATAAAGTACCTCAAAATATTAAAAAAAAATCAAAAATATTGACGGTTGCACAAAGCCCGTCTGTGTACACAAACACACACCTGCTGAAACACATCTTAACATGGGATGCTGACAGACACACCGACACACACTTCCTATGTGTGGAGTCACCCTCTTCATTTCTTAGATTTCTCACATTCCCCCTTTCCCACTCTCTCTCACTCACTCCATCACAAGCCTGGTGCTCGCTCTCTCTTGCACACACATGCATGCAGGTATCTAGCTATACACACACATGCATGCAGGTATCTAGCTATACACACACATGCATGCAGGTATCTAGCTATACACACACATGCATGCAGGTATCTAGCTATACACACACACACATGCAGGTATCTAGCTATATACACACACACATGCATGCAGGTATCTAGCTATATACACACACATACATGCATGCAGGTATCTAGCTATACACACACATGCATGCAGGTATCTAGCTATATACACACACATGCATGCAGATATCTAGCTATACACACATGCATGTCATGCACATGCACAAGCTCCTTTCTTTACTGCACATGCATGCACAAAACTTGCATGCACGTGCAGTAACACACACGCACACACAATATAGGGATGCCCATGAGTGTCTCTGCTCTCTCTATCTCCGTCTATCTATCCTTCGGAATATCTGTTTGTCTGCTTATTCATCATCTAACCCATTCATCTCTATCTATCTATCTATCTATCTATCTATCTATCTATCTATCTATCTATCTATCTATCTATCTATCTATCTATCTATCTATCTATCTATCTATCTATCTATGTATCCATCCATCTATCTATCTATCTATCTATCTATCTATCTATCTATCTATCTATCTATCTATCTATCTATCTATCTATCTATCTATGTCTGAATATGTATTTGTTTGCCTATTCATCATCCAACCCATTCAATCTAAATCAATCAATCTGACCCAGTCATCTCTCTCTCGCTCTCGCTCTCGCTCTCGCTCTCTCTCTCTCACACACACACACACACACACACACACACACACACACACACACACACACACACACACACACACACACACACACACACACACACACACACACACACACCATCCAGCAACCCCTTTATCTGTCACCTCCTCCATGAACCAGCCCACCCCAGATTCTGCGGCGCAGCTGTGGACCCCTGACGCAATCTGGTCTGAGAGAAGGTTTAAGGGTTGCAGGCAAAAACTACCCCACCAACCCCTCAGCCACCCCATCCCCACCCCCCTCTACCCCCACCCCCAAACACAAGGCTCCCATTGTTGCCTCGCTGAGTGCTAGTAACAGCTGGACCGCGCCGCCTTTCTCCCGGAGCCTGTCGCCGTGGTGACGACAGCGGCGGCTTTGGCTGCGAGCGGCCACATCACGTCAGGATGGGCGAGCGAGTGGGCAGAGGGGACGCTCGACGTTTGGTAACATTCCAGTTCGCCAGGACACGGAGTTATTCCGAATGATGGGAGAGACGTGATCAGCTTTCAGCCGTTGGTTTTACTTCGAACCCTCATCGGCACAGGAAATACAGACACGGCGAAGACGCGACGCTCTCCACCACCAGCTGACCTGACGTCAGTAATGAAGCCGTTCAACCACCTGCTGTGTGCAAATGGTTCCTGTGACATCTCTGTGCTTTTGTCCTGACGACGGGTCTGAATTAAACCCGAAAGCCAGAGGGGTGACCACGTCTCCTCCGCTGCGGCGGGGTCACCCTGTGCTGACAGGCGGTCTGCGTACGACGCCCACGTTCCGCCACATTCACAAGTATGTCAGCGATGGTATGCGAAACGCCGTGCTCCAGGAAAGAAAAGATGACTAATGGAAGATGGTATCTGTAGTGGTGGTGATTCAACCAGAGTAACCCCCCCCCAATCTCAAACACACACACACACACACACACCACACTTGAGATTTACACCGTCAGAGAACACAGGGGCAGTGTATGTTTTTGGGGTGAGCTGCCCGACTCGCGGGGTTTGTGCAGAGAACACAGTGATCGACGAGGGCGTCTGAACGTGGAAGACATCTGGAAATCAGAATCAGAACCAGGAACACTTGTCATTTCATTTCATGCACTTGTGCACATGAAATGAAATGACACATCATTTCCTCCAGCCCACAGCAGTGCAACACAAACACAAAAACACATATCCAAACTACACCAACACACATATCCAAACTAACACCTATCTCTAAACTAAAGAACAACAAAAAAATCACTGTCCAGGAGAACGAACCCCAGCCAGGATGACTGTCGGAACTGCCGGTCTGCATGGGCTAGCAGTTAGCTTAGCCTGCCCCGCTTCCGCATCCTGTCAGACCGCCCTCATTGTTTCCACTTCGGGCGCAGCTCCAGCAAAGGGCCGTGGTCCCTGGGCCCACAGGACGCAGCAGACCAAGCTCCCTCAGCCGAACCAGTCAAGGCTAGGCGAGGCCGCCGCCAGACTGCCCTCGGTCTAATCGGAACTGCCGGTCTGCACGGGCCAGCAGTCAGCCTAGCTTGCCCTGCTTCCGCGTCCTGTCAGACCGCCCTTGGGGCCCACAGGACACGTTAGACCAAGCTTCCCCAGCCGATCCAGCGCCATCTCTCTCAGCCATCAAACGAAGACAAACTTAGATGCAGACGTGGACAAAGACACAGCATGGACGGTACTGGGTGAGGCTGCTGCAAACGAGAATTTGTACCGCCATCTTCGCACACCAGAAGCGGTGATGTGCTGCGTAGCTACCATCTTCCTATTTGAGATAGTTTGTGCTGCCTGGTTTTGTCGATATATTCTAAACGTGAGCTGCTTAAATTAAATCATCACTCCAATTCATTTGTCTCGACGTTTGATCGACATTGTTTGACGGGACATGGAAGCGGGGCAGGCTAGGCTAACTGCTAGCCCACGCAGACCGGCAATTCCGACAGTCATCCTGGCCGTTCGGCCTCTGGACGGTGGAGTTTTTGGACTCTGTTGCACTGGGTGGACTGTGTTGTACTGGGTGGACTGTGTTGCACTGGGTGGACTGTGTTGCACTGGGTGGACTGTGTTGCACTGGGTGGACTGTGTTGCACTGGGTGGACTGTGTTGTACTGGGTGGACTGTGTTGTACTGGGTGGACTGTGTTGCACTGGGTGGACTGTGTTGTACTGGGTGGACTGTGTTGCACTGGGTGGACTGTGTTGCACTGGGTGGACTGTGTTGCACTGGGTGGACTGGGTTGTACTGGGTGGACTGTGTTGTACTGGGTGGACTGTGTTGCACTGGGTGGACTGGGTTGTACTGGGTGGACTGTGTTGTACTGGGTGGACTGTGTTGTACTGGGTGGACTGTGTTGTACTGGGTGGACTGTGTTGCACTGGGTGGACTGTGTTGCACTGGGTGGACTGTGTTGCACTGGGTGGACTGTGTTGCACTGGGTGGACTGTGTTGTACTGGGTGGACTGTGTTGCACTGGGTGGACTGGGTTGTTGGCTGCTTTTTTCTTTTTGCTTTGTTCTCTCTGTTTTTGGTGGGGGTGTTTTTTGGATATGTGTTTTTGTGTTGCACTGCTGCGGCTGAGGGCAACGGAATTTCGTTTCTTTTGTGTACATATTACACAAAAATGACATGATAAATATGAAATGACAAACAAATGTTTCCTGATTCCTGATGTGCTGGCCTTTACGAGGATGTCTCGATTATTTTTCTTTGACTCCGTCTGTGTCTTCTGCTCACCGTTGTGTCATAAATACATTTTAATGAGTTCTGCAGAACGGCCTAAAAAGCGATGTAAGGGATCTGGTCGGTGGTATTTCTGCAGCGGAGCGACCTCTCGTTCCTTCATCAGAAGTCAGAGCCACGGCGTCTTAACGTCAAATGTCCTGATGTTAAAGTTGTACGCAGCATAAACCCACAAGTGACCGTCCAAATACCACCACGTGACTCCGTTTCATCAGCTGGAGTTTCTCAATCAAACCCTCTGCGTCAACCCGCCGCCACACGTCCTGTGAAACGCTCGCTGAGCGGTTTCCCCGCCGCCCTGCGAGCCACGGCGACCGTGATTCAGAAGTAAACAGGCCGAAGGCATGTAAATGATCCCCGGAGACGATTCATGTTGATGTATGTTGCTGCCACGTGCTTCAAACAGGCCGCCGCTCTCGCTCCTCTTACCGCTCATGCATCATGCATGCGCAGCGTTTGAAGCCTTTTCCCGCTTCGGCGAACACACTCGCCAACCGCTGCCTGTCAAACCCGCGTCCCTTCGTTGCCCTTTTGCATAATCAATAAAGCTCCCATCTGCGGTTCTCCACAAGTCCTCGGCTGTGAAGAGTCAATAAGCTGCTTTGTTGAGGCTACCTGGGAGAACTTTCTGAGTTTTGAAGTTGTTGGGTGTTTAGACGATAGATGGAAGTGCATCCTGTTAGAACAGACACGACAACCTGATGTAATGCGCACTAATGACGACTTACAGCTAGCCAGTTTTCGCTTGTTTGGAATTCTCCTTTATATGACTTAAAACGCATCATTTCCTGTGCACACCCACACTTTAGTGCCACTGTACCGACCACACACAGACGCGAGACAGGAAATCCAAGCGGTCTCGTGTTAAACCGTTTGTTTCAGTAGGCGCTGTTTCCATCGCAGCGACCCTGAGAGCAGGATAAGCGGTTCGGATAATGGATGGATGGATGGACCCCCCCCCCTTTTTCTCCCCAATTGTATATGGTCAATTACCCCACTCTTCTGAGCCACCCCGGTCGATGCTCCACCCCCTCTGCCGATCTGGGGAGAGGCTGCAGACGACCACATGTCTCCTCCCATACATGTGGAGTCGCCAGCCGCTCCTTTTCACCTGACAGTGAACGTTTCACCAGGGGGACATAGCGTGTGGGAGGATCAGGCTATTCCCCCCAGTTCCCCCTGCTCCCCAGACAGGCTCCCAACCGACCAGAGGAGGCGCTAGTGCAGTGACCAGGACATATACCCAAATCTGGCTTCCCACCCGCAGACACGGCCAATTGTGTCTGTAGGGACGTCCGACCAAGCTGGAGGTAACACGGGGATTTGAACCGCCGATCCCCATGTTGGTAGGCAACAGAATAGACCGCCATGCTATCCGAACGCCTCCATTGTAGTTTTGCACAAAATAGAAGCATTTTTTTTAAAAACGTCGACAAAACACAACTGCGACTGGTCTGTGTTTCCACTGAGTGATGTTTTGTGATTAAAGCTGCGTCTTCTCCTCTCGCGATGTGGCGACAGATCTCCAAGACCCGATGAGTGTTGGCATGGTGATTTCTATCATATGCACCACAATAGTCGTGGTAGTGTTTAATCGAAGTCGACGAGGGCATGTGATGCATGCAATGACGGACAGGCACATCCCTGATACCTGGCAGCAGCCACGTTGCAGGGGTTGATGGGAGGTCACCATCCGCAATGATCAGCAACTACAGAGGTATAAAGTTGATCAGCCACAGCATGAAGATATGGGAAAGAGTAATAGAAGCTAGGTTAAGAGGAGAGGTGATGATCAGCAGCAGCAGTATGGTTTCATGCCAGGAAACAGCACCACAGATGTGATGTTTGCTTTGAGAATGTTGGTGGAGAAGTATAGAGGAGGCCAGAAGGAGGTACATTGTGTCTTTGTGGATTTAGAGAAAGCATATGACAGGGTGCCGAGAGAGGAGGTGTGGTATTGTATGAGGAAGTCGGGAGTTGCAGAGACGTATGTAGGAGTGGTGCAGGATATGTATGAGGGAGGTGTGACAGTGGTGAGGTGTATGGTAGGAATGACAGATGGGTTAAAGGTGGAGGTGGGACTACATCAAGGATCGGCTCTGAGCCCTTTCTTGTTTGCAATGGTGATGGACAGGTTGATGGACGAGATCAGGCAGGAGTCTCCGTGGACTATGATGTTTGTGGATGACATTGTGATCTGTAGCGAGAGTAGGGTGCAGGTGGAGGAGAGCCTGGAGAGGTGGAGGTATGCACTGGAGAGAAGAGGAATGAAAGTCAGTAGGAGCAAGACGGAATACCTATGTGTGAATGAGAGGGAGGACAGTGGAATGGTGAGGATGCAAGGAGTGGAGGTGATGAATGTGTATGAGTTTAAATACTTGGGGTCAACTGTCCAAAGTAACGGGGAGTGCAGAAGAGAGGTGAAGAAGAGAGTGCAGGCAGGGTGGAACGGGTGGAGAAGAGTGTCAGGAGTGATGTGTGACAGAAGGGTACCAGCAAGAGTTAAAGGGAAGGTTTACAAGATGGTTGTGAGACCAGCTATGTTATATGGTTTGGAGACAGTGGCACTGATGAAAAGACAGGAGGTGGAGCTGGAGGTGGCAGAGATGAAGATGATGAGATTTTCATTGGGAGTGATGAAGAAGGGCAGGAGTAGGAAAGAGTATATTAGAGGGACAGCTCAGGTTGGACGGTTTGGAGACAAAGCAAGAGAGACATGGTTGAGATGGTTTGGACATGTGTGGAGGAGAGGTGCTGGGTATACCCAGCACCTCTCCTCCACACATGTCCAAAGAGAAGGATGGTGAACATGGAGCTGCCAGGGAAGAGGAGAAGAGGAAGGCCAAAGAGGAGGTTTATGGATGTGGTGAGGGAGGACATGCAGGTGGCTGGTGTGACAGAGGAAGATGCAGAGGACAGGAAGACATGGAAACGGATGATCCGCTGTGGCGCCCCCTAACGAGAGTATCTCAAAGTAGTAGCAGTAGTAGTAGATTCTGTAATGGCTGCATAATTTAAGGGACACTTCCAGGTTTTCACAATGCATGAAGGCAAAAACTATGAAAACAAGACCCAGGCTGTACAAAATACTAGAACTATCTGTTAAAAGTATGTGGCCATTGTTATTTTGTTGGTCAGATGTTTTCTGGTGAGTAGATCTGTTTCGCGTAGCCCTGCTCCACCCCTACCATATAAAGGCCATGAGCTGGACTAGATGCTTTCCGGGGTTTGTCTGCATCTTCCGAGGCCCCTATGTACTTCACGCCTGGAACGTATATCATCTTGTACTCACGCGTCGGTGGCTCCCCTCCTGAAAACCAAACGCAGGTTCTGACAAATGGCCGTGGCGTTGCCACCTCCTCTCCGGGAGGTTGAACGCGCGGCTCATGTGGATGTTGCCGTTGGAGGCTGGCCAGGCGTCCCGCGTGGCGCTGTTACACTTGGCTGTTTGCAGGTCTCAGGGAGCTGTTTTTCCAGACTGGCAGAGGACTTTCTCTCTATCCACCCCACCGCCCCCGAGACCCTCCATTCTGATGAACACACACACACACACACACACACACACACACACACACACACACACACACACACACACACACACACACACACACACACACACACACACAACTGCAGAATTAAACCAGATGCTGGCAAAAATAATGGACATAATGGTGGACAGAGGACAGGTCAATAAGAAGTAGACATTTAAGAGTAAGATGCTGTGTTTATCTCTTTATGTATTTATGTGTTTATGTATTTGTGTTTATGTATTTATGTTTATGTGTTTATGTTTACGTGTTTATGTATTTATGTGTTCATGTATTTGTGTTTACGTGTTTATGTATTTATGTTTATGTGTTTATGTGCTTGTGTTTATGTACTTGTGTCTTTATGTATTCATGTATTTGTGTTTGTGTATTTATGTATTTACATGTTTATGTATTTATGTGTTTATGTATTTGTGTGTTTATGTATTTTTGTTTGTGTTTATGTATTTATGTATTTACATGTTTATGTATTTGTGTTTATTTATTTGTGTTTATTTATTTATGTGTTTACATGTTTATGTACTTATGTGTTTATGTGTTTACGTGTTTATGTATTTGTGTTTATGTTTATGTATTTGTTTGTGTTTATGCGTTTATGTTTATGTGTTTATGTATTTGTGTTTATGTGTTTGTGTTTATGTTTATATGTATTTATGTTTACGTGTTTATGTATTTGTGTTTATGTGTTTATGTATTTGTTTTTATGTGTTTATGTATTTGTGTTTATGTACTTATGTGTTTATGTGTTTGTGTGTTTATGTATTTGTGTTTATGTGTTATGTATTTCTGTATTTATGTGTTTATGTATTTATGTGTTTATTTATTTCTGTTTGTGTTTATATATGTATATTTATGTGTTTATGTATTTGTGTTTATGTTTATGTATTTATGTATTTGTTTATGTGTTTACGTGTTTATTTATTTCTGTTTGTGTTTATGTGTTTATGTATTTGTGTTTATGTTTATGTATTTATGTGTTTATGTAATTTGTTTGTTTATGTATGTATGTTTATGTGTTTATGTATTTGTGTTTATGTGTTTATGTTTATATGTATTTGTGTTTATATATTTATGTTTACGTGTTTATGTATTTGTATTTATGTATTTGTGTTTATGTATTTGTGTTTATGTGTTTATGTGTTTATGTATTTATGTGTTTATGTATCTATGTATTTTTACCAGGGATATTGAACATTAAAGTTTAAATTCAGCTGCTTTATTTCATGGACACAGTCTAGCTTCACTTATTGGAAAGAGTGAAAATAAGCTTTTGGTATTTTTTATCCTCAGTACAGACGGACTAATTAGCGCGATGGACTCCAAATACGACTTATTCGTTTGGCTCACGCTAAAAAACGACTATTTCATGTCTCGTGTGAGACAGATGGTCATTTTTGAAACGTGAGTTAGTTTTCGTTTAATACTGCTAAATTAAATCACACACGTGTGATCATCAAATCCTCCTTGTTCACCGTCAGATCATGTAATCAGCAAATCATCACATTTTAATCATGTCCACCACTGAGTCAGAGAACACACACCACTACACACACCACTACACACACCACTACACAATTCATGAATTTCCCCTCTGATTAATTACTCTGATTACTCTGATTACTCTGATTACTCTGCCCTGTGTTCCTCCTTTTACTTTACTTTGTGCCACACTTCACATGGTTTCATGTTAAAAGGGTGCACGTGTGTGTGTGTGTGTGTGTGTGTGTGTGTGTGTGTGTGTGTGTGTGTGTGTGTGTGTGTGTGTGTAGGGCTACATGTTTGCTGCCTGTGTGTGTGTGTGTGTGTGTGTGTGTGTGTGTGTGTAGGGCTACATGTTTGCTGCCTGTATGTGTATGTGTGTGTGTGTGTAGGGCTACATGTTTGCTGCCTGTGTGTGTGTGTGTGTGTGTGTGTGTGTGTGTGTGTGTGTGTGTGTGTGTGTGTGTGTGTGTGTGTGTAGGGCTACATGTTTGCTGCCTGTGTGTGTGTGTGTGTATGTGTGTGTGTGTTTGTGTGTGTGTGTAGGGCTACATGTTTGCTGCCTGTGTGTGTGTGTGTGTGTGTGTGTAGGGCTACATGTTTGCTGCCTGTGTATGTGTATGTGTGTGTGTGTGTGTTGTAGGACTACATGTTTGGTGCCTGTGTGTGTGTGTGTGTGCATGTGTGTGTGTGTGTGTGTGTGTGTGTGTGTGTGTGTGTAGGGCTACATGTTTGCTGCCTGTGTGTGTGTGTGTGTGTGTGTGTGTTGTAGGACTACATGTTTGGTGCCTGTGTGTGTGTGTGTGTGTGTGTGTGTGTGTGTGTGGGTCTCACAATTTTTCAGAGTTCTCGACGTCATCTTCCAGAAGCCCTTTGGTCTCGCTGCTGGTTTCATGTTGCACGTCTTCTCCCGAGTTGTCTCCCCCCGCGGAGGACGTGACCCTCGGTCTCTTACCTCCTGCGGGTGACTGGCGGGTTTTATTGGTGTCGTGCCGACTCTGGTCTGATGCGCCTGTTACAGAGGTCAAAGGGCGACAATTAGGCCTTGTTCCGACTTCCAGCCCAAATCCTGTTTTTTTTTTTGGCATATCCAGATTGATTTTCGAAAGTCTGGACGGCAAAAACTCGGATCTAAACCACATCCCCGGAACCGGCAGCACTTTGTCGTTTCGGTTCATATACACGCACACGTGAACTGAAACGAAACACCATTTCCCCCGGCCCACAGCAGTGCAACACAACGCACATATCCAAGCTAAAAAAAAAAACCACTGCCCAGGAGAGCGAACGCCAGCCAGGAGGACTGTCGGAGCCGCCGGTCTGCATGGGCTAGCAGTTAGCTTAGCCTGCCCCGCTTCCACATCCTGTCAGACCGCCCTCGGTGTTTCCTCTTCGGGCGCAGCTCCAGGCAGGGCCGCGGTCCCTGGGCCCACAGGACGCGGCAGACCAGGCTCTCCCAGCCGATCCAGCACCAGCTCTCCCAGCCACCAAACGAAGACACAAACCCTAGACGCAGACGTGGACAAAGACACCGCATGGACGGCACTGGCCGAGGCCGCCGCAAACATAAGTACGCGCCGCCATCTTCCCACACCGGTACTGGGTGAGGGTGCTGCAAACGTGAATTCGCGCAGCCATCTTCCACACCGCAAGTGAGACGTGAGTACAATCGGATTTCTACAGACGCCTAAATCACATTTCAAACAGTCTCTCGTACTGTGCACCTCTTGCTGCACAGCGGAGCCCGCCATGACTGCAGCACGGCACATCACCATGCACACCACCCTCCTCCGTCACCATGTACACCTGGTGCAACGGAGGAGTTCTGCACCACGGCTTGACATCGCGATGGTTTGGAGGGCGAGATGACGGCTCTCCATTTCAGGCCGTTCTGCAACCCGTGCAGATAGCTTGGTGACGCGTGGACACACAAATCCCATCTGATCACTTGCAAATAACAGCGTGGACCATCCATCCGTCCATTATCCAAACCGCTAATCCCAGTCAGGGTCGCGGGACGCTGGAGCCTATCCCAGCAGCAGTCGCTGGGCAGAAGGCAGGGGGACACCCTGGACAGGCCGCCAGGCCACCACACAGGGCCGACACGCCGACACATTCACACCTAGGCACAATTTAGTCCAGCCGATCCACCTGACCTACATGTCTTTGGACTGTGGGAGGACACTGGAGCACCCGGAGGAAACCCATACAGACACGGGGAGAACATGCAAACTCCACACAGAGGACGACCCGGGACGACCCCCAAGGTTGGACTACCCCGGGGCTCGAACCTTCTTGCAGTGAGGCGACCGCGCTAACCACCGCGCTAACCACCGTGCCGCCCTAACAGTGTGGACAGTCTGTCTTAAAGATCTGATTTAGGAGACAAATCCGGTTTGCCGGCAGTCTCACCAAAGCCGTAACGCGAGGAGGGAGGAGTTACAAATCAGCTTGCGCCTGTAAAACAAACCCGAGGGCCCCAAAAGACCACGAGTGTGCATGAACAATTTTGTGCATACAAATGATTGATAAATGAGGCCTGTATGAAAATCCGTGCGTCTCCTTTTTGCATAAAAGCACCACCCATCCTTCAGACACACACACACCCACCCCCACCCCCCTCCCATCCCCTTCAATTGGGATTCGTTCCAGCTTATAGTCAAACACTCACATGATCCCCCAGCGCAATGTCTGAATTACATGCATGTCAGTGCAGGGAACATACCTCTCCTGTCACTCCCCCCACCCCCCCACCCCCCGATTCGAGGGGCTGGGAGGGCCGGGGTGGGTGGAGAAGGGGTGGGAGGTAATTCAACTGGGAGCAGAGGATTGCAGAAATATGTTGCGGTAATTGAGTTAGCGTGGCTCAAACAGTAATGGCGCTGTTGCAGGGGAAAGTTTGGGCCTTAAGATAAACACTTAGTGCTATTTACTGTGTAAGCAGTTTGGACACCGTCACAAGCCCCGGGGTTAGAGGCTGTCAATGCCTCATTAATCTCCCTCCGTCAATGACACACTTACCATTCTCCTAATGACCCAGACGGTGAGAATCAATTCTCCTCTCTACCAGGGGGTAGTCAACTTTAATTTCTCTATAAAGTGAAAAAGCAAACGTGACGTGAGAGCCGTTACGAGAAACGTCTGGGTCGAAACGTCTGCCGCTGTCTGCACGGCGGCTGGCTCGGCTGAGCCCTTGGACCCGGCTCTGCTGAATTATTGAGTGTTAAAGCAGGCTCACCCCCGCTTTCAATCTGCCAGAGATGCCAAAAGGAAGGGGGGGGGGGACATTTCCCGCTCGTTCCCAAAGAGCTTCAAAGGACGCCAGTAACGGGCGACAACTTTGACAAACTGAACCCAAACACAAACACTTGAAAAGAACGTGGCAGTGGCGGCTGGTGCTACCATTTTTTTTTTTGGGGGGGGGGTGCAATTTACCTTGGCGCAAGGTAAATTGCACCCCCCACAAAAAATTGTTGGCGCCAGCCGCCACTGGCACACGGGGCTGCAGAAGCTAAATGACTAGACGTCGGAGATGTTGAGGCCTGGACACGGCGCGCTAGCTTGCATTTGCATGTTGCATCCTTGAATTGTGTTGGAAAGTACACACGACTGCAGAAACGTACACAGTTGTGCATTAATCATTAAAGGCGCATGTCGCACGTTCGCTGCGATCACTTAATAAGAAATCTGAAACTGCAAAATATCGCAGAACCGTTTTCCCACTCGACCTGAGGAGGAAACTTGGACGCATCCATAAAGACACTCAGCGGTATGAAGAAACAGGGTTGTTTCCTGTGCAAACTAAAGCTTACAAACACCTCACCACTTTAAACACCTCCGATGATGCTGGCCTTTAAACTGGACTTGGCCAACGACCCCACTCTTCCGAGCCGTCCCGGTCTCTGCTCCACCCCCTCTGCTGATCCAGGGAGGGCTGCAGACTACCACATGCCTCCTCCCATACATGTGGAGTCGCCAGCCGCTTCTTTTCACCTGACGGTGAGGAGTTTCACCAGGGGGACGTAGCACGTGGGAGGATCACGCTATTCCCCCCAGTTCCCCCTCCCCCCCGAACAGGCGCCCCGGTCGACCAGAGGAGGCGCTAGTGCAGCGACCAGGACACACACCCACATCCGGCTTCTCACCTGCAGACACAGCCAGTTGTGTCTGTAGGGACGCCCGACCAAGCCGGAGGTAACACGGGGATTCGAACCGGAGATCCCCATGTTGGTAGGCTACGGAATAGACCACCACGGCACCCGGACGCCCCCTGGATTTTTCATCTTAAAAGCAGCAGAATTTTAGCAAAATTTCAGCAGAATTGTGAATTTTGATGGAAGCACGGCTACCGAACCCCGACTTCCCTGCAGGGCCGCCAGCTGCCCGTGCCATCCAAGTGCCTTGGATTAAATTCCCACATGTGGAGCGTCTCCCCATCTCCAAAGGAAATGAAATTTAGCAGATTCCTGATTACACTGTGTGTAAAAGCGCCGCGCTCTAAAAATTCTCTGTTTTGCGTCGGTTCGACTGCAGGTTGACCTCATTCGGCAGAGGACTCTGGGAGGAATTCATCCCAACTCCAGAATGAAAACAAACTGGCCTTCAGGCCGTGCACTGTAATGGATCCTTGGGAAAACTCTGGTTTCCATGGCTAACTGGGACACCAGAATTAAACTGCACTGGGGAAACAATGACAGAAAGTATTGACATAGAAATTAATATACATCAAACTGCCGGCTAGACAAATAAATGCTCGTTCTGAGTTTGTGTGAGTCCAAATAGGAGTCGCTGCTCGGCTGGATGTGGAATTCCGCGGGAAGAGATGAACTAGACAACCTCTGAAACCAGTTTTTAATTTCACTTTCTCAAAATATACAATCTAGACCATTCACACAGTCCCCGCATGGTAACAGGTCACGTCTTGACGAATCGGAAGGGGAAAGGGTTCCACCTCATGCCTGCGTGCACGCAATCATTGATTTATTCATTTTACTTCGGCAATAACCACCACTTTCACATGCACAGTAAATGCTTACTTCATATCACCACTTCAGTTGTGCACATCAGCGGCCTCTTCCCTTGTAGGTCACCTTTATTCTAAATAGACAACATATTCATTTAGAAGTCCACACGACCAAACTTCCATCCCTCCATCCCTTATCCACACCACTTATCCTTACTCAGGGTCACGGGATGCTGCAGCCTATCCCAGCAGTCATTGGGCGGCAGGCGGGGAGACACCCTGGACAGACCGCCAGTCCATCACAGGGCCCACACCTTCACACCTAGGGACAATTCAGTACGGCCCATCCACCTGACCTCCATGTGTTTGGACTGTGGGAGGAAACCCACGCAGACACGGGGAGAACATGCAAACTCCACACAGAGGACGACCCGGGACGACCCACCAAGGTTGGACTACCCCAGGGCTCGAACCCAGGACCTTCAAGCTGTGAGGCGACCACGCTAACCACTGCACCACTGTGCCGCCCTCGACACAATACAAACAATAAAATGCTGTTTTAAGACAAACGTGATGCAAAATAAAGTCATGGAGGGGAAGCCTACGATTCCCACCCGTCCAAACGACTTCTAAAAATAAGACTTCTAAAAACAGGTGGTTTTCCCTTTTGACGACTGAAACATGTCCGCTTAATGCTCCACATATGTGTGTCTCTATATGTGGAAATGAAAAGAGCATCACTTTTCACATCACAGTAGCTTGATCTGAGTTGATTAACTATCGACTTCTGTGCAGGCCTCCCGCTCGGCAGAGGAAAGGGAAGAATAATCTGAGCACACATATATCTGACATGAAGACGACGCCACAAACCGACTCCGCAAACATCAATAAAGTGCTTTTTCCGCGTGGGACGGGACGCGTTCTTACATCTCTTTTCATGTAATCTGAACACTCGTCACATGAACTGCTTTGATAGCTTTGAGGGAGCATCAAATAGCTTCTCACAGCTCGATAAGACGTCACCTCCCCTCCTCCGGCCCGAAGCCTCTCGCCGCAAATGTTGGCAAAAGTTCCACACAGCTGAAACTGAGACGATCATTCCCTCCGGGGACACAATCAGAGTTTCTCTCTCTGTTTCCGGGTGTAATTGCAGCTGATGAGTCCACGTTAGTAAGCCCGCGGCAGAGTGTCAGTGAGTCTCCTGTCTGTTAAAACATACAGTACGGACATCTGGGCAGTGTAGCGGTCTATTCCATTGCCTACCAACATGGGGCTCGCCGGTTCGAATCCCGGTGTTACCTCCGGCTTGGCCGGGCGTCCCTACAGACACAATTGGCCGTGTCTGCGGGTGGGAAGCCGGATGTGGGTGTGTGTCTTGGTTGCTGCACTAGCGCCTCCTCTGGTCGGTCGGGGCACCTGTTCGAGGGGGGAATAGCGTGATCCTCCCACGCGCTACGTCCCCCTGGTGAAACTCCTCACTGCCAGGTGAAAAGAAGCGGCTGGTGACTCCACATGTATGGGAGGAGGCGTGTGGTAGTCTGCAGCCCTCGCCGGATCGGCAGAGGGGGTGGAGCAGAGACCGGGACGGCTCAGAAGAGTGGGGTGATTGGCCGATTAGAATGAAAGGGGAAAAAAAACCACACAGTATGAGTAGTATGTAAAGGTGTGCATAAGTTAATTATGTACAGACGTTCCTCATGTTGGCCGCTCTCGACCCCATCCACCCCCAAACCCCGGCCCTCATCATACCACACCATGCCTGCCAAACACGGCACCGTGTCCATGATTAGACATCTACCGGTGGACATCCTTCAACAGAACATGTGGAAACAAGCTGTTCTGTACTTCAAATCCTTCTCCTTTCTCTTCTGAAGCTGGCATGCTGGCATTACCACAGTGGCATCTGCAGCCCAGTACCCAATGAGAGCGCAATGAGTTTACAAGGTGGGCAACCGTCACACTTCTGCTTAAAACCCCGCAACGCTGCTCCGAACACAAACACAGGACTTCTGTGACATTAGCACCTTCGCTCAAGGAAAAGTAGTTCATTGACCCGCTAACAGTTTCCAGGAACACCAGAATTCATCCACACTTCATCACCGAGGGCACAAGCTGAGATTTTTGCTTTTGTTTTGATTTTTCCGTTTTTCTCCCCGGTTGTTTCCGGCCAATTACCCCACTCTTCCGAGCCGTCCCGGTTGCTGCTCCACCACCTCTGCTGATCCGGGGAGGGCTGCACCCAGACAGCATCCGGATGTGGGCCACTTCAGGCAGTGATGCGGCACTGATGGCCTTTTTCTGGCCCTGACAAAATGGATGTGAGCCTGAAGTGGCCCACATGTGTAATAGCAAATATGGCCCAAATGTGCCAAATCCAATGTGGGCCTTTTTTGGCAAAGCTGCGGTGCTCTGGGCAACATGTGATCTGGATGTGACCCTGAAGTGGCCCGTGTGGTAAATGGTGAATACGGCCCAAATATCACAAAAAAAATATGGGCCACCTTTAGCAAATATGTGGCACATGCGGAATTGCTATGGCTTGGTTCTGGCCCAGATCTGGCAAACAGGAGCGGACCGCCCAAGTACCATCATTCCACGCGGTATGTGGGCTGGATGAAGTGTCGAGTGTGGGACGGGTCCGGGCCACAGCAATTTTGGTATCTGGGCAGACTCCACATCTCCTCCGATACTTGTGGAGTCGCCGACTGCTTCTTTTCACCTGACAGTGAGGAGTTTCACCAGGGGAACGTAGCGTGTAGGAGGATCAAACTATTCCCCCCAGTTCCCCCTCCCTCTGAACAGGTGCTGCAACCAACCAGAGCTGCGACCAGGACACATACCCACATCCAGCTTTCCACCCATAGACACAGCCAATTGTGTCTGTAGAGATGCCCGACCAAGCTGGAGGTAACACGGGGACTTGAACCAACGATCCCCGTGTTGGTAGGCAACGGAATAGACCGCCACGCCACCTGGACGCCCCACACAAGCAGAGTTTTAATTAGCTTATGGGCTTGTTACAACAACCAAAACATTCGGGATGACTAGAAATGTCCACTTTCAGCAGCTCAAAGAAACCCTGTTCCAGCAGAATGGTCTGGCTTCTCGTCCAGTTAAAGGTGCAGTCCGTACCTGAAGCACACGGTGCCTGTTAGCTGCACTTCTGCCAATATAGTGGTCAGACTTCATAAACCTTCGATTAAATCCTTGCTAATGAGAAAACCAGCCGATGCTGCATCCCCTTCAGTTCCTTCTGAGACCTTCAGTCGTCTCCATTTCTCAAATCAATTCACAGTAAATACTGATCGATGGCGAGACACGTCATGTTTTAGGCTAAGATTTTCACTGGGAGTGATGAAGGAGGACAGGATTAGGAACAAGTATATTAGAGGGACAGCTCAGGTTGGACGGTTTGGAGACAAAGCAAGAGAGGCAAGATTGAGATGGTTTGGACATGTGTGGAGGAGAGATGCTGGGTATACTTGGAGAAGGATGCTGAATATCTCGAATACCTCAGTAGACCAGAAAGCTCTGCAGCGGGTCGTCAAGGCGGCCCAGCATATCACCGGTGCCCAGCTCCCAGCCATAAAAGACATTTATCACAAACGCTGCCTTCGAAGGGGTCTGAGCATCAGCAGAGATCCCACCCACCCCAACCATGGACTGTTCTCCCCCCTGTGCTCTGGGAGGCGCTACAGGAGCCTCAGAGGCTGCACTACCAGGCTCAAAAACAGCTTCTTTCCACAAGCTGTTGCCCACCTGAACCTGGCTACCCACTGAATGTCTGTAGATATATTTAAATATTTTGTACTCCAGCTCTTTTTTAACTTATTTTTAGCTTTTGGTCTTCCTGTGTGTATATCTTATACTGTGTTTGCTGTGTTTGTCTGTGTCTGTCTTGCACTGTTTGGTGAAGCCGCAGCCCTCATTTCATTTTTAACATGTGCCTGCACATTGTTTTTAATGACAATAAATTGAATTGAATTGAATATGAAGCTACCAGGGAAGAGGAGAAGAGGAAGGCCAAAGAGGAGGTTTGTGGATGTGGTGAGGGAGGACATGCAGGTGGCTGGTGTGACAGAAGAAGATGCAGAGGAAAGGAAGAGATGGAAATGGATGACCCGCTGTGGCGCCCCCTAATGGGAGCAGCCAAAAGTAGCAGTAGTAGCAGTAGCAGTAGTAGCACTAGCAGCAGCAGCAGCAGCAGCAGTAGTAGTAGTAGTAGCAGCAGCAGCAGCAGTAGTAGTAGTAGCAGTAGCAGCAGTAGCAGTAGTAGTAGCAGCAGTAGTAGTAGTAGTAGTAGCAGTAGCAGCAGTAGCAGTAGCAGTAGTAGTAGCAGTAGTAATAGTAGTAGTAGTACTAGTAGCAGCAGCAGCAGCAGCAGTAGTAGTAGTAGTAGCAGCAGCAGCAACAACAGTAGTAGTAGTAGTAGTAGCAGCAGCAGCAACAACAGTAGTAGTAGTAGCAGCAGCAGCAGTAGTAGTAGCAGTAGTAGTAGCAGCAGCAGCAGCAGCAGCAGCAGTAGTAGTAGTAGTAGTAGCAGTAGCAGCAGCAGCAGCAGCAGTAGTAGTAGTAGTAGTAGTAGCAGTAGCAGGAGCAGTAGTAGTAGTAGTAGTAGCAGTAGCAGGAGCAGCAGCAGTAGTAGTAGTAGTAGTAGTAGCAGTAGTAGTAGTAGTAGTAGCAGCAGCAGCAGGAGCAGCAGTAGTAGTAGTAGTAGTAGCAGTAGCAGGAGCAGCAGTAGTAGTAGCAGTAGTAGTAGTAGTAGCAGTAGCAGCAGCAGCAGTAGTAGTAGTAGTAGCAGTAGCAGCAGCAGTAGTAGTAGTAGCAGCAGCAGCAGCAGTAGTAGCAGGAGCAGCAGTAGTAGTAGTAGTAGGAGCAGCAGTAGTAGTAGTAGTAGTAGTAGTAGCAGGAGCAGCAGTAGTAGTAGTAGTAGCAGTAGCAGGAGCAGCAGTAGTAGCAGCAGCAGCAGTAGTAGTAGCAGTAGCAGCAGCAGCAGCAGCAGTAGTAGTAGTAGTAGCAGCAGCAGCAGCAGCAGCAGTAGTAGTAGTAGCAGCAGTAGCAGTAGTAGTAGTAGCAGCAGCAGCAGTAGTAGTAGTGGCAGCAGTAGCAGCAGTAGCAGTAGTAGTAGCAGCAGTAGTAGTAGTAGCAGCAGCAGCAGCAGTAGTAGTAGTAGTAGTAGTGGCAGTAGCAGTAGTAGTAGCAGCAGTAGTAGTAGCAGCAGCAGCAGTAGTAGTAGTAGTAGTAGTAGTAGTAGTAGTAGTAGTAGTAGTAGTAGGTGAGATACATCATGTTTCTAGTTTTCAG
Source organism: Lampris incognitus (assembly GCF_029633865.1). Classification (NCBI taxonomy): domain Eukaryota; kingdom Metazoa; phylum Chordata; class Actinopteri; order Lampriformes; family Lampridae; genus Lampris; species Lampris incognitus. Next base: position 44,894,404 of record NC_079224.1, on the reverse strand, counting down.
TGGAGTGCTTGTTGATGCAGCGCTCCACGTAGCCATGGCGGTGAACAACATCACGGAATTTCACTTTAAGCACCTTGGTATGATCCATCCATCCATTATCTGAACCTTATCCTGATCTCAGGGTCGCGGGGATGCTGGAGCCTATCCCAGCAGTCATTGGGTCGTAGGTGGGGAGACACCTTGGACAGGCCGCCAGGCCATCACACAGGGCCAACACACCGACACATTCACACGTAGGGACAGTTTAGTACGGCCGAGTCAACTGACCTACATGTCTTTGGACTGTGGGAGGAAACCGGAGCCCCCGGAGGAAACCCACACAAACACGGGGAGAACATGCAAACTCCACACAGAGGACGACCCGGGACGACCCCCAAGGTTGGACTACCCCGGGGCTCGAACCCAAAACCTTCTTGCTGTGAGGCGACCGCGCTAACCACTGCGCCACCGTGACCGTGGTATGTAGATCTAGCTGAATTAGATAGTTGGACTAAAAGGTTACATAAGGCTGCATTTGGGGTTTTCATCTCGTCTCCGGCGTCTCGGCAAAGTTCTGCTGTGGGAACGGTGGTCTGTAAACAGAATCTGCAAGTGTTTGTGAAAGTCAGCCCGAGCTGGTGGCACACAGCTCTTACTTTACAATTTATTCATTTGTTCGTGTGTGTGTGTTTCTGTGTCTTTGTGGCTGAGAGCGAGAGAGAGCGAGAGAGAGAGAGAGAGAGAGAGAGCGAGAGAGAGAGTAAGAGAGAGAGAGAGAGAGAGAGAGAGAATTCCTCGGAGGAGGAGGGGAAACAGCGGGCTTTCACTCATTCCCAGTTTGTCTTTATTTGTGTTTCGGTGGACAAGTTGTGTGAAAGGATTTTTCCTTTTTCACGCCAACCCATCACCGCCGCTCCACGGCCACGCAGGCCGGCCTTTTGTGCTTCATCTATTTATTTAGCTGCGCTCGCTAAATGGCTTAGTGACAAATTAGAGTGTAACGATAATGACCGCGATACTTAACAACGCCGGCGCCTCGCCGGACAGAAGAGGGAATTTCCAACGGTGCTTTTCTCTCATTCCCATCCTGACGTATTTCACGCCGGCTCAATGTGAATGACAATTCCTGCCCCCCGTGTGAATGGGAGCTCTGAACTTTGTTTTCTCCTTCTTTCTCCTCTCTCCCCCCCCTCAGTCCAACGCGCCATATTCAGCAAATGAGAAGCGGTGCAGGTTATGACTCAGGCGGACAATGACGGAGGAGGGTGTACTTTTCTTCTTCCCCCTAAGTAGGAGGCCGGGTTTCAGAAAAAAAAGAAGGGGGTCAAGAATCAAAATGGGAATGACATTTGCCATCGGTGGAGTTCTGCTTTTCGCCGGCCATTGATGCTCTTTCCCAAAGGGAGCTGGCGAGGAGGAGGAGGAGGAGGAGGTGAAGGGGATCTGCATTACAAATGCACAGCGCACGGGGCCCTTTACACAAGTGGACAGGCGGGCCGGGGCCACGGTTCCCACACCCCCCCCCACCCGTCACTCTTTTACCCTCCTTAATACACCCCCCCCCCCCCCGCCCTACCAGCCCTGACCCCCACCGCGATCCGCCTGAATGGCCTCAATCCGAGCCCTGGTGCACGTCGCCCCACATTCTCCCAGACCCGCTCCCCAGAGCCGTCCACACAGCGGGGCATTGTTCTGCAGGCACGGCCGTGGGGGCGGGGGCGGGGGGGGAATGAACGGCTCTGACAGGGTAATGGGTTGGAGGTGCAAGTCCTCACTGACACTGAACTCCGTGTTTGTTTGTCTGTTTGTCTTTTCCAAACCGAGGCCTGGACAGCTTCCATTCTGTGCTGCTCCAGCGTGGATGAATGTGGTCAGTCTGAACTGTGTCAACACTGCGGTGACACAGCCGCTAGGACAACAAGCTAGCTTAGTAAAATCCGAGTGGGTTTAAAGTTGTCGTGAATTCAGTGATCACCTTTTAAGATGGTTATCCTTAGTTATTTTTAATAGCTGGGGTTTCATACCACAAATCTCCGCGTTCCATTGAAACAAATGGGAAGCTGAACGTGCGGAAACGGTTCTCATGCAGGTCAGAATTTCCCACAGTCACATATTTTGGTGTAACACCGGTAAAATAATCCAGCGCTAGCGTGCATAATTTAGAGAGAAAGACTCGGTTAATAATGTCATCTTGAAGAACACATCAGTCAGTATCAAACATATATAATTAAACCCAATTAACTGTTGGATAATGTTTAGTTTTGTATTTTAGCCCTTACTGCTTTCTCTTTCGCAGTCGACACAAGTTCCCTCTTTTTCTTCTTCTCTCCCCTTTGCTCCAAAAAAGATTTTCTTCACTCAATGCTTAGATATTGTTGTTTGTGTGTGTTTGTGTATGTATTGGGGTAAGGGTGTTGGTCGCCATAAACAGCAATCAGTTGACACTGCGGGAAAGGAGCTGAATAAGTTGGAACGGTGCAGAGACGAGAGCGACTGCCACATTGCGGACAACATGTTTTAGGACTGTTTCTGTATCCTGGGTGCATGTTGGGGGTTTTCACAAATCCAGACCGATGACCACTTAGCCAGGGTGTAATGAGGTGTCTGATAAGGAGATCCCATCAGTCCCATTATTTATAACCCGAGTATGGAGCGTAACATGCACTCCCATTTACTGACTCATCGGACAAATAGGCTTATTCATGATTGTACTTTCTAAAAAGTTGTTCTGGATGGGAATCCCTGTTAAAGATTACCAATCAAAATCTATTTACTTAAAGTCAATTCTGCTCGCTAAGTTTATTAACCAAGATTCAACAAAATGTCCATCATATATTAGCCGTCATTAGCATTACCACTTGTTCCTGCACCATGTGGGGGCGGTATAACCGGGTGGGTCGGTTGGACTCGTTAACCTTGGTTGGCAGCCAATCTAGGAGAAGGACAACTCTGATTTCAAACCCGGGTAGATGAAGCTCGTTAGCCTGTCAGGCAGTTCATCTAGGAGAAGGAAAACTCTTGATTCAAAACCTCCGCTGCCTTGTGGGTATACTCGTCCACGGGAAAGGCTTCGGGAAGAAACGCTGGGGAAAAATTTGCATCCGTCTCCATTGCCAGTCGTCTCGCTAGTCTTGCCACTGGTAGTAGGTGGTCTTGGACGAGAGAGTGGAGTTGATGATGCGCAACTCTTCCTCACTTTATTCATCGCAAAAGTCATCAGTCATCCATCACAGGATGACTAGATGGTCCTCGACGCTGCGACGGACGAATAGAAATGATTTATAACTCCATTTAGGAAATAATTTCCTGGACTCTTGCGTGGCTATCCTTGCCAGGCGCTGCTGACAGAAGCTCACATTATTTAGTATTAGCAGAGGTGTGGACTTGAGTCACACTTGGGACTCGACTTTGACTTTAACAACTCGTGACTTCACTTGGCCTTGAGTTTTTTGACTTGAAAGACTCGATACCGCCTCCAAACCCAGAGACACAACGTGCTTTTAAAAAGTGTGCGGCCTGGCGTCCAGGTAGCATAGCGGTCTATTCCATTGCCTACCAACACGGGGATCACTGGTTCGAATCCCCGTGTTACCTCCGGCTTGGACGGGCATCCCTAGAGACACAATTGGCTGTGTCTGCGGGGGCGGCGGCGGATGTGGGTATGTGTCCTGGTCGCTGCACCAGGGCCTCTTCTGGTTGGTCAGGGCACTTGTTCAGGGGAGAGGGGGAACTGGGGGGAATAGCGTGATCCTCCCATGTGCAACATCCCCCTGGTGAAACTCCTCACTGTCAGGTGAAAAGAAGCAGCTGGTGACACCACATGTATGGGAGGAGGCATGGGGTAGTCTGCAGCCCTCCCCGGATCGGCAGAGGGGCTGGAGCGGCGACTGGGATGGCTCGGAAGAGTGGGGTAATTGGCCCCAGGTACAGTTGGGGAGAAAAAGAGGGGAAAAAAGCCGCACAAAAAAAAGTGTGCGGCCAATAAACTCCTTTTTCATAATTACAGATCCACTTTGAATCAACCTGTAATAAATACAAAGCCTTCCTGATTTGCATAAATTCAATATATTAAACTACTTTGTTGTTGACATTTGAAATGGTGCTACGTTCGATGATGAACGCATAACGACTCGTTTAAGACTTGAAACTCAAAGTTTAGCTCTTGACACTTGACTTGTGACTTGAGTGCCGGGACTTGAGACTTACTTGTGACTTGGAAAACAATGACTCGGTCCCACCTCTATCAGCACAGATCTCAACAGTCTCTAAATGGACCGTGTCGCCTCAAACACATCTCAGCCACTAAAAATATACAATCTCAGCAGGTTGAAATAAAATCACATGATCTGAGTTCATAATGTTGAACTCGTAATTCCACAACACTTGTCACTTTTATAAATTCCCATGACTGGAAAACTAGTCTATCAGTTTCCAAGGACTTCCAGGACAAGTGGGCCCCCTGTCTTAGCTCTGTTTCAACTGTAGGGTGAGTTTAACACCTCCTTTATTTTCCTTTTACTCTGTAAACACCCCTTTAATCTGCTTACACCACGTAAATATCAACTTACTATACTAACGATATCACTAGTATTAGTCGTACTAATAGTATTCATAGTTACATTAATAGAACATAATGCCACCTTGCACCTGCTTTTCTCTTACACGACCAAAATTTGCACTATTCTGCGAATTTGCAATTCCGCAGTTGTGTGTTCGTCATGCATACACTTTGAGAAATGACAACAAAGCTGATCTGAGCTGAATAACAGATGTCAAAGGACTTCTTCCCGTTTCCACCACGACCGCAGCCTTCTCATTGTCATCAAAACAAACACGTAACTTGTCGGATTACAAGTTATTCATTTGCCCCCAGAGGGAGGTGGTGGTTATGGGGGTGGGTGGGGGGTAATGACAGCATTAGCATTAGGGCTTTTAAAAGCAACAAAAACAACAACAACAACAACGTCTGAGAAACCTGCTTTTAAGGGCAGCTGTAAATGTTAACCCCTTTCCAGAGTGGCTTTTGTGCGAGCCCCTCGTATGGAGAGTTTTATTGTGGCGGGTCTTGACACGGGCAGCCGGGCTCGCCGAGTGTTTTTCAGAGTGGTGAATAGGCACCGGGTGTCGCCCCCACTCCGGGGGCCGCTGGTTGGTGGAGTTCTCAGGGTTGTCTCAAAGAACCCCCAAAACACACACACACACACACACACACACACTCACACACACACATTTCGCATTACACCTCATCTCAGGCATGCAGACAACACTCTGAGGATCTCAGGTTTACTCTAGCCCACCATCAGGCACCGTGACTGGGACATGGTGAGCTAGAATGAACCTGAGATCCTTCAGCTCATCAGTTTAGACTTGTGATATGTGTGTTTCTAATGCGCTCATTCTGGTCATTTAGCCGTCACCTGTGCCCACAGCAACTTTTAATAAGAAAGGTCAAAGGTCTTTTTCTTTCCCCCCCCTATAAGTGTATAATAAAAAAAGCATCACCGTAAAGAGCAAAGACATTCCCAAAAATGCTTTCCTAAATGAACCTGGGAAAGAATATTCACATCTATCTAATTTGTCAGAGCAGCTGGGTTAAGGTGTGTCGTGGATTCTGGACGTGTAGCTGTTTTTACCATGGTTATTCATGCATGTATGACGGCTATAAAGTTGAGAAAAAAAATGCATCTTTGACAGGTCGTGTTTACCTAAGATCTCCAAGCGAGCATTTGCTCTAGCCCTAGCCTAGCTTTTATTTTTGCCTTGTTTATGCCACAGGAACTTTTTTTCAGTTTCCAGGTTTGAGTTGCAGAATGGGTCACTCGATGACTCCTTCAAGGAGAGCTTCTCTATGCAGATGACTCAGCTCTGGTTGCCAATGATCCTGGAGAAATGCAAGAAACAGTAGACCGCTTCTTTTTAGCGGCTACCCTCTTTGGACTGAAGATCAACATCTCCAAAACAGAACTTCTGTACCAGCCTCCCCCTGAGAAAAGCCCTGAAGAAGGTCAGCCCAGTATTTTGGTTAATGGAGCAACTCTGAAGACCACTGAGTGCTTTACCTATCTGGGCAGTACTGTGACAGATACAAACTCCTCTGACTTAGAAGTGGACAGAAGAATCCAAGCGGCCACAAAAGCCTTTGGTGTCCTCCACAAACGACTTTGGTCCCACCATGACATCAGGCTGACAACAAAGATCGCGGTCTACAACACAGCTGTTCTCCTGTCTCTACTATACTCCACTGAATGCATGACCCTGTATCACAAGCACACCAAGAAGCTCACCAGCATACAGCTTCATCATCTACGAAAGCTGCTGCAAATCAGATGGGAAGACAAGGTGCCTGACGTGGAAGTATTGAGACGTGCTGGTACTGTCAGTGTTGAAGCCCTAATAACAGCCTCCCAGCTCAGATGGGCCGGCCACGTGAGAAGAATGCCAGACAACCGCCTACCAAAAGAGGTTGCTATGGGGAGCTGTGCCAGGGAAAAAGGAAGCAGGGAGGCCAGAAGTTACGCTTCAAAGATGTGCTCAAGCACCACATGAAGATCTGCAGCATAGATGACTCCAGCTGGGAGACAGTGGCCCTGGACAAACAGAGATGGCGCTCCATAGTAAGGCAATCGAGAACAGCTGTTGAACAAAAGACACAACAAGCCTATAAGGCCCACCATGCAAGACATAACAGACCAACTCAAACAACATTCATCTGTGACAAATGTGGACTACATTGTCACTCTAATGCGGGCCTGATGGCCAACAGGCGTGCTTGCCAAGTTTATATATATATATTTTTTTGTCTTTTATACTTGTTAACATCTATTAATTTTCCTTAAAGAAAACTCAATTAAAAACTTAAATAAAAAAAAGAAGGTCAAAGGTCAGAGCTGCAAATGGACATAACTGAACACTTCCTGTCTGAAGTCCTTCCAGACTTTTGAACAGTTTCAACCCGAGTGCCATTAAAGAACTGAACTCTGTTAACCAACTCTAAGGTTGCAATAATATGGTGAGACTGTGCAATAACACCTGTACATTTGGCAGGTGCCAAAATATATGCTGACTCGGGTTCGTGCGATACACATGCTATTTATCTAGTGTAATAGCTATTACACTTATTTTTACACTTACACATATATTATATGTTGATTGTGCTGCAAATGTGTGTCTGTTTGTATTTTGACTATTTGTATCTATCTATCTATCTATCTATCTATCTATCTATCTATCTATCTATCTATATATATATATATATATATACCTATATCTATCTCTCTCTCTCTCTCTCTCTCTCTCTCTCTCTCTCTCTCTCTCTCTATATATATATATATATATAGTACCACTGGGGAGTTGCACTTAATTTCGTTGTACAGCTGTGCAACGACAAATAAAGCCATTCATTCATTCATTCGTTCTAAAGAAATAGGAGTGGAGATGTAAAGGTAGCATGATGCAACAGGAAGACTCGAGAACACATCTGCGTTATCTCTCAAAATCATCTGGTCATTCAAGACTATGTGTAATGTCTAATCCTGAAATGTGCAGCTAAACAGGGGCAGGGTGGGATGTATGTTTCTGCACACTGCCAAACACGTAAGAACTAAAAATGGGCAATCCCTGCATACAACTGGTCTACTGTGCAGTATGCGTGTGTTGTAGCACACACAGTTTACTGATAAGACAACACTAACCTGTAATACACGCACACACACAGACACGCGCACACAAACAAACACACAGATGTGAGCATGTACGTATGGATATGTACTTACTGCTAAGTGGGTGTGCTTTTGGCAGTCTGTGTGAATGAGGCTTTTCAGGGGCCCTTTGACAGGGGGGTGAACGGGTTCATGTTTGGAGCTGGTGTGTTTAAAACAGGGGTCCTGGGGGCCCGTAGGGGGTCGTCAGCCAAATTAAAAGTCGTTCAATTCACTATCACTTCATTCAGAGGAACTTTTCCCAGAGCAGAAGGAACGAGGACGCCTGTTTTATTCTTAAATCAAATTACATCACAACTGTTATCGACCTTCATATGGACCTTCATATGGACCTTCATATGGACCTTCATATCTACTGTCACACCGCGTGGGGAGTCCAGCAAAACCAATGGCACACAGATGAAACCGACCAAACAGAAACATACTGGAGGAAATGGGACAATGGGGACTAATGTGTGCTGGGGGGGGGGGGGTCGTCACCTCAAAAATCAGAATCAGAAACACGAAAAATCGTTTCCCCCCGCCGACAGCAGTTCAACACAAAGACAAAAACACATATCCCAAAACTACAACTACTACAAGAACACACATACCCAAACCAACACATACACACTATAAACTAAACAAAAACAATGTTAAAAACGACTGGCCAGGAGAACGAACGCCAGCCAGGATGACTGTCAGAACTGTCGGTCTGCATGGGCTAGCAGTTAGTTTAGCCTGCCCCGCTTCCGCATCCTGTCACACCGCCCTCGGTGTTTCCTTTGGGTGCAGCTCCAGTTGGGGCCATTGTCCTTGGGCCCACAGGACACAGCAGACCAGGCTCCCTCAGCTGATCCAACGCCAGCTCTCCCAGCCAGACACCTTCAACACACCTCCCTGCACACCAAAAACACAATCAAGGCTAGGCGAGGCCGCCGCCAGACCGCCCTCGGTGCTTTCCGAACTGCCGGTCTGCATGGGCTAGCAGTTAGCTTAGCCTGCCCAGCTTGCGCATCCTGTCAGACCTCCCTCGGTGTGTCCTCTTCGGGCACAGCTCCAGACAGGGCCATGGTCCCTGGGCCCACAGGACGCAGCAGACCAGGCTCCCTCAGCTGATCCAGCGCCAGCTCTCCCAGCATCAAACCGAGACAAACTTAGACGAAGACGTGGACAACGACACCGCATGGACGGTACTGGGTGAGGCCGCTGCACACATGAATTTGCACCGCCATCTTCCACACCGGAGTTGAATGTGGGATTCATCTGAATCTGGTAGGACTCCATTTAAGACGTGGTTGTGCGAGAGTGTGTTAACTTCTACCACATCTGCTTAGACTGACAACCAAGAAGCACCGGACCTCAAAACATCCAGACGGACCGATTTCATCACCGACTCAAATCACAGATGCTGACCGATGCTGTGACAGTGACAGCGCCTTTACTGTACAATCTTGATTACTGTACAACAACCCACACACACCAAAACACACAGCAGCAAAGAGAAGCTCGACAGGAAATCGCAAAAACACCAGTTCACATGTGCAGGCCCCTTTTCCATGTGCACATCCACCAACAACAACAAAACAACACACGTCTCTGTACCGTCTGCAACGGGACAAGGCCGATTCAAGTTTGACGTTAAATGTCACAACACCTTCTTTCAGCTTTTTCCCTGCTTTTCAGGGGTCGCCACAGCAGATTTTACAGTTTCCATCAGGACCCTGTGAGGGCACAGTGCCAATGACCGTTGTTCGATCTGGTATGGTCTTGTCAATCTGCAAAATTTTACGTCGGATGCCTTTCCTGACACAACCACTAACCCTATGGACGGGGGCACAGGTAAAGCGCTGGACGCCGTCCCAGTACTCATGGACTTGCGCCCATGCCTGTCGCTATCAAATGTCACAACACCACGCAGGGTAAATTACAAACCCCAAACGTAAACACCGACGCCTCCTCTGCAGGGGGAGGGACGGCCGCTCATTCACGCCTTCGCTGTATTTTGCGACCAAAGAAAAGCGCCGAGAGGAAAACAGACGCACTGCCCCGGGGAGCAGATCTGCAGCAGGCGGGTGAAAACGAGTTCCAGTGCTTAACAAAACGAGCTTTTCTGCTGCCGCTCACGCTCTGCCCGGCCTCCACCAGACAACTGCTAACGAGCACGCCGCTTTCACAGGCCGCCACTCCACGTCCGGCTGGGAGCAAACTGGAAAAAGGACCCACACTACTGCTCCGCTCTCGCTCTCTCTCTCTCTCTCGCTTTGAGTGCTGACAGAACTTTCTCTCTTGCTCACTCTCGCTCTCCCTCTCTCACGGTCTTTCTCTCTCTCGCCCTCCCTCCCTCCCTCTCGCTTCCTTTGAGTGCTGACAGAACTTTTGACAGTGGCAGTAAATTTGCTTTGCAGGCCTGCTGGGCGTCGGGGGAGCGCGGCGTTGGGAAGGCCTCTCCGCACTTCAAGGACCCCGGCCGTCTGCTGGATGGCCTGTCAGAAATACTGAGGCCGATGATAAATTCATTTCTGCACAGCTGGGACTGGGAGAGGAAGGCAGAGGTGCTCGGGGGGAGCAGACACAAAATTATATATATATATATATTTATATTCGTGCTGACTCGTTGGCTTTTTGGAAGAAGCTATTTCCAACCAAACCTCCGTCAAAAACCAAGTGCCTCATGAATTCAGCATGAAGGTCATTATCACAACAAGCTCTACATCCTTTTTCCTGTGTGCGTCCTGTGAGAAACGTCCCTGTAAATATTTTTAAAAAAAAATAAACAATGCTATCATGTAAAAGTGAAAAGGTAAGTCATCATTCACAGGTTAGTCATGGTGCTCCTTAAATCCATGAAGAAACGCTGGGGATACTCCTGCAAAAACACCTGTTATTTTCCCATTAATATCTGATTATGACATATTCAGCCTCTTATAGACACAGATCATTTCAGTATGAATACTTCAATATAGATATTTCAGCATAGATTTACAATCTGATTTGATTGTTCGTCCACCTGAAACAAGCTCAAGTCCACCCATCCGTTATCCAAACCGCTCTTATCCTGACCCGGGGTCGCCCCCGGGGATGCTGGAGCCTATCCCCTCCCCCACTGAATTTGATTTTTTTTATTTTTTACTCTGAAAAAGTTTGCTTAAATCTGAGCTTTACATTTGGACGGAAACACACGGGGATCGAACCTTTGGAAACCTGATTACACAACCAATCAGCTGTCCTGTTTCCCTCCCTGAAGTGGTATGTAGGCTAAAACTCCAAAACCAGCGATCAGATTTAACTTTTCATGTCTGACCTCCTCAACACATCACAATAAAACCGTTTTGTGTATTTGTAAACGACTCATGTTGTGTTTTTATACCTTTCTCCATGACTGTCTCGGGCTCTGGGAGGGCGTGGTCTACTCCTCGTTAATATTCATAAGCTGACCTTTGAGCGACTAGTAAAAGCAATGGTTGGTGGTGACGGTGGGCGGGGTTTCATATGTTGATGGTTTGACCTGATTGGCTGTATGCAAATGAGTGTCTGATGACGTCATGAGTATCAGGAAAACGATCGGCAGAGAGAAGCTGAACCACGGGGCGCTCTTTAAAAAAAGGAAAAATAGACAATCCTAATTCTGCCTTTTATACTTAAATATGTTTTCAGTAGAAAGAGGCAGTACAAAACGCACGATGATTACATTAATAAGTAATGTTAGAAATGATTAGTGTGACGGTTTTAGTCCGACTTAAAAATGTCAACACGTCTCACTAGAACCCGGACAAGCTCCTGTCCCGCTACAGCACCCGGCGACCGCGCGTATTCAAAATGTGATTTGAAAGTAGTTTCAATATGAAAGCAACAATGATCAGTGGGCTGTGATGTAAACATATACGTACATACTATACATGAGGGTCACACCGAGTAGAGTCCAACACACATCCAGCACCACGCTTCCTCCCCTGCACTTCCTGTGATCTGTCTCGCACCGTGAGAGGTGAAACTCGTCTTTTCTGTCATCTAATAACAGTTTTCTCTTATCTCACAAATGTAATGGGATCTGTGAAAACATGCTCTCCCCCCCCCCCTCCTCTCCAGACCCTCTTCTTCCTCTGTCTCCCCATTTCCTCTCAATGCATTCCCACCATGTGTATCAAGCTGGAATCTCTCTCTCTCTCTCTCTCTCTCTGAGAAGGAGGACGGACCTCCTCTTGGAGCTGCCTCGGGGGATACCTGCTCTTTGAAGCCATCTGCCTCAGTACAGTGAGACACACACACACACACACACACACACACACACACACACACACACACACACACACACACACACACACACACACACACACACAGAGTTAAACAGAGAGAAACTCGGAGAGAGACATAAAACAAGTACATGTACACACAAACGGAGGTAGACAGAGTTGGGAGGAGACAAGAGCAGCAGACATAAGGAGGAGACGAGGAGGTATGAGGAGACATGAGGAGGAGACATAAGGAGGAGACATGAGGACATATGAGGAGGAGACATGATGAGACATGAGGAGGAGACATGAGGAGGAGCCATGATGAGACACGAAGAGGAGACATGAGGAGGAGCCATGATGAGACACGAGGAGGAGACATGAGGAGGAGACATGAGGAGTGAGAGAGGAGATACAGCGTGAATCCAAAGTAATTCTGTTGATGTAAGGGGTTGTAATGGAGGGTGTGTGTCTGGGAAGTCCAGCCTTTTGAACAAAGTGAGTCATGGCAGGAAGAGAGTCCATAACGTGTCCTTCAGTTCGCTCACAGCTCCTTCTTGAACCCGAGGTGGAAAAACACTGTTGAGGATGAAATGATCAAGAAACACATTTCCATTTGGGCTAAATGATGTAAAAGATTCCTGCTGGTGTTGCTGTGATGTGTATTGCAATATTCAATAACAAGGCGTCACACAATTTCACCTGACCTGCAGCTTTAACTGTCAACTCTCCATTGGCAGGCTGCATCCCTCTGTCGGTGATCAGAGGTTTCCCAGGAACAACAGGGCGTTAAATTAGGCAAATGAGCTAAAATGAGGTTTGTCAGACGAGCTGGGAGGTTTTCCTCAACAGCAGTCACACCAACTGGGCCTTGGTAGATTTCTTTTCCTTTCAAACAAGAAGAGTTTCAAGCCAACGCGACTAAGACATATTGTTCAGCCATACTCTGTCGTGAAAGGGGCGTCCGGGTACTGTAGCGGTCTATTCCATTGCAACACGGGGATCGCCGGTTCGAATCCCGGTGTTACCTCCGGCTTGGTCGGGCGTCCCTACAGACATAGTTCGCCGTGTCTGCGGGTGGGAAACCGGATGTGGGTGTGTGTCCTGTTCGCTGCACTAGCGCCTCCTCTGGTCGGTCGGGGCGCCTCTTCGGGGGGGGGGGGGACTGTGGGGAATAGCGTGATCCTCCCACGCACTACGTCCCCCTGGTGAAACTCCTCACTGTCAGGAACATGTGGTGCCTCCACATGTAACTGCTTATCTATCCTTACTCAGGGTCGCGGGATGCTGCAGCCTATCTCAGCAGTCATTGGGCAGCAGGTGAGGAGACACCCTGGACAGACCGCCAGTCCATCACAGGGCCCACACACAAACACACCTAGGGACAATTTAGTATGGGCGATTCACCTGACCTACGTGTCTTTGGACTGTGGGAGGAAACCGGAGCCCCCGGAGGAAACCCACGCAGACACAGGGAGAACATGCAAACTCCACACAGAGGACGACCCGGGACGACCCCCAAGGTTGGACTACCCTGAGCTGGGGCTTGAATCCAGGACCTTCAAGCTGTGAGGCGACCACGCTAACCACTGCACCACTGTGCCACCCTCGACACAATACAAACAATAAAATGCTGTTTTAAGGCAAACGTGATGCAAAATAAAGGCATGGAGGGGAAGCCTACGATTCCCACCCGTCCAAACGACTTCTAAAAATAAGACTTCTAAAAACAGGTGGTTTTCCCTTTTGACGACTGAAACATGTCCGTTTAATGCTCCACATATGTGTGTCTCCATACGTGGAAATGAAAAGAGCATCACTTTTCACATCACAGTAGCTTGATCTGAGTTGATTAACTATCGACTTCTGTGCAGGCCTCCCGCTCGGCAGAGGAAAGGGAAGAATAATCTGAGCACACATATATCCGACATGAAGACGACGCCACAAACCGACTCCACAAACATCAGTGAAGTGCTTTTTCCGTGTGGGACGGGACGCGTTCTTACATCTCTTTTCATGTAATCTGAACACTCTTCACATGAACTGCTTTGATAGCTTTGAGGGAGCATCAAATAGCTTCTCACAGCTCGATAAGACGTCACCTCCCCTCCTCCGGCCCAAAGCCTCTCGCCGTAAATGTTGGCATTTCCTGTTCCCGCTCCGGTTTTGATGTCCGTGTATGCTCATGACTGACTAAAGCACCGACTCTCATCCTTTCCACTGTAATATGCATAAGTGAACGTCCCTCTGAAAACAAAACTAGAACTTACTTTGCATATACGTGTTGTGCCAGAGTACACCCAGAGAAGGCACCGACCAACAGACGAGTGTTGATCTGTCCTGGATATGGTCTGTTACATAGAATAAGAAAGTCCGGATGAAAAGAGCGTGCTATTTTTTCCCCCCCTACTCAGTTCCAACGTAAATTTAAGCAGATGCTACGCCATCTGTGCTCCACATAGCTCCTCTGTTTTCTAATGGACCAGCAGGCAACCTTACAAGTCCAAACCCAGATAATGGATGTGTTTGCACAGAAAATCGACCCATCGGGAGGCTTGTATATGTCTTCATTTCCAGGCCTTCCCATCACCTATATGTTCTCTGCTTCTTATGGCTGTACATGCTAATGCTAGCCGTGCTAATACAATGATGCTGTGAGGTTAACTAGTGGTTGAAAACATGGTCCAGGAACCCCAATGGCCCTGTGGATTAGCCGTAACATTTCATATTCCCAAGTATACGAAAAGTGACAGCCCAGCTTCTGAGGCCGCTAGTCAGTTCTCCTGTCCTTGAAAGGTGAGATATAGTGAGGTTTTGCAACCAAATAGTTGCATTTGCTAAAAATGGATCCGTGCAACCGACCAAACCTGACCTCCTGCCAAGGAGACAGAAAAACAGGCACTCGGGACATGTGTGCACCCCGTGGATGGAAAATGCGAGAGCATCGGAGCTAAAACCATGCCCCATCAGTGGCCTGTGGTTTAATGAACATGTCTATTTGGTGATCCTTGACATGAACATGTTTAAAACCCTCTGGGCTTCTGCAGAGGGGAGAGCATCTGTGCTTCAATTGGCTGTGAGAGCCTCAAGTTCAGCCCACATGACCTGCTCCAGACCAGCTCTACAACAAAATATTGAATTGTAAATAATAACAATGATGATGGCGCTGTATAAGTGAATGATTTAACTGCATAAAAACATTTGAAAAATCCAAAAAGAGCTGGCAGTTGTTTCAAGGTGGCTGTAAAGGCTGTGAAGCATAAGAAGTAATGCATTATCTACTCCTACACCCTTCCTGTATGCAAACTGCAAGGGACCTTGAAAGACTGAGACCTGTCTCCTCAGGTGACTCTGGACAACCCTTTCAAAACGTTTCATTATGTGCAAAAGCAGGGCCATGGGCGTAACCACACATTTTGGGAGGGGGGTTGTGTCCCACCCCAATACTGAGAAAATACCCATCTGTATACAGGAGAAAATATGTGAAATATGTCCTTTAACAAACCCTGTCAATGGATCTGTCTCTTGTTATTCCCTGTTTATTTTCAATTTATTTCTAGTTGTTAAGGAAAACCTAAGTCTATGACCCCACTCCCTCCAAACTGCACACTTGGTTGCGCCCATCTAGCACACAGAACTCAGTTGTCTGATTTAGCACAACATTGCTGCTATTAATGTTTGCCAAGGATGCTCAGAATCAGATCTCCTAACGTTCTAATCCACCTCATGTCGTTTTGTGATGTGACGGTAAGCTGACAGGTTTTTTTTTTGGGTCAGTCGGTAGAGGTGAACAAAGGAAAGAAGTAACATTACCTAAAAAGCAGATAAAGCAGCACCAGCAGCCAGATATACAAGGTTTTTTTCACAGAGTAACTAAATACCTAAATAGGTAACGTTAGCTTAGTAGATAAGGTAATAGCTAACATTTACTACTGTACATTGCACTACACTAATATATACATATATACATATCAAGCTAAACAATATGATAACATTAGAGCAAATAAAACTAGTCATCAAAGTCAGTCATTGTTCTTCTGGTAACATAATGATATCTGGTCACAGTGCAGGCAGCACAGAGAGACAGGAGAGGCAAGGTGAGGGCAATCAGGAATCAGGGACACTGTCATTTCATTTCATGTACGCAAATGAAATGACAAAATATCGGCCAGCCCACAGCAGCACAACACAAAGACAAAAACACATATCTACAAACTACAAGAACACATATATCAAACCACAAAAAATAAAAATAAAAAATCACTGACCGAGAGAACGAACGTCAGGATGACTGTTGGAACTGCCGGACTGTATGGGCTAGTAGTTAGCTTAGCCTGCCCCCGCTTCCGCGTCCTGTCAGACCGCTCCAGGCAGGGCCGTGGTCCCCGGGCCCACAACACACAGCAGACCAAGATCCCCCGGCCAATCCAATGCTAGCTCTCCCAGCGAGACACCTTTGATACATCTCCCCGCACTCCACGACGACACCAAAAGCACGGTCAACACTAGGCGAGGCCGCCGCCAGATCGCCCTCCGTGTTTTCGAAATGACCAGGCAGGGACATGCTCTGGAGATACAGAGGATCAAGTGAGAAATTAGAGACTAAAAAGCTTGATAACATTAGTTTTAACCCAGGCCTACATGTGAGCAGTAAATAAAACCAGTAATAAAAACAGAATATTCAAATTAAAATGATCATAAAGCTCAGTCATTCCTCTGGTAAAATAATGATATCTGGTCACAATGCAAGTCCTCAAAATCATGATGTAAATGTCAAGAATTTTCACGTATAAATAAAGAATTGTGGGGAAATGCACTTTAAAAAGATTCTGGGGAGGGCTCTCATTTGGAGCCCCCCAATGTCCATACCATAGTTTAATCCTTGGTCAGGGCTATAGGTCTAACACTAGTATGACTACTCACATTGGGTTTTTTTCAGGGGGGGTAGGAACAAGACAAGGTGTTTTCCACATTACTAGAATTTTTGATGAGGACAGAGACAAAGAAAAAATTGAGTGAAGGACTGAGCACAACTGGTCAGCAGAGACTTTCAGGGTGCGTGGATGGACACCATCGGGGCCTGCTGCCTTGTTAGCATTAAGGCACCTTAACTGCTGTCGAACCTCATCAACATGAATAACAATAGCAGGGCTACAGTCCTCAGGACTACTCTGTTCAAGGTATGAGAGGTCTATTCCGTTGCCTATCAACACGGGGCTCGCCAGTTCGAAACCCCGTGTGACCTCCAGCTTGGTCAGGCGTCCCTACAGACACAACTGGTCATGTCTGTGGGTGGGAAGCCGGATGAGGGTATGTGTCCAGGTCGCTACACTAGCGCCTCCTCTGGTCAGTTGGGGCGCCTGTTCGGGGGGGGGGGGGGCTGGAGGAGTGCGATCCTCCCACGCGCGCTACGCCCCTCTGGCGAAACTCCTCACTGTCAGGGAAAAAGAAGCGGGAGGCATGTGGTAGTCTGCAGCCCTCCCTGGGTCGGCAGCGACCCAAGGAGGCTCGGAAGAGTGGGGTAATTGGCTGGGTATTGTATAGGGTATCGTACGAAATATGTATTTAACGTAGCCTATAACAGTATTAGATTCGTAGCAGAGATATGATTCACAAAAACTTTGACGAACAGGAATCTGCCTCATGAACCAGTCTGCACCGGACCTGCAGGATAACTTTCCGTGGCTTTTGAGCTTTTCCTCATGGATCTGCAGCATCCGCCCTAATGGATGGTCCTCCTGTTGAGCCCTGGTTTGAAACTGAGATTAACAACGACCTTAGGAAAACTGTAAGTGACTCTGACACACGGAAACATCGTTAGCAGAAACTCATCACTATGCTTGCATTAGCTAGTACAAAAACATGCTAGGTGCTAACGTTACACGTCCGGATCTTACTGTTGTAATTGTGGCTGTAGCTTGAAACGTGAAGGGTGAAACCCTTCTCCGTTTTGGTGTCTGACGTGTAACGTGCTTCTTGGATATCGCGACTAACGCCGTTAACCGTGAGTTTGGGCAGATCTCCAAGAGAGCAGAGTGGAAAACGCCATTGCTCCGCTGCTGTTGTCAGTTGTCCGTATCACTTCCGGCGCTGCCCGGAAATGATCGGGCTGGCCGAGCGAGTCGGAATGCGGAAGAGTGTGCATTTAGGTTCTTGGAGAAAAGGGGGGGGGGGGGTCCACAAAAAAAAAAGATACGAGAGGATGCTCTTGTGAGAAGCAGGAAAAATCAAATTCTTCAAACCTAGCAAAGACGTTATTTGCCTCATTATCCCAGAACCAAGGAAACTGGGATAACTGGTCCCGCAGCCAGCAACAGATTTCATGTCGTTCCAAAAGCCTCTTGTATTGCTAGTGGACATCTGTCCTTCATCCCTTTCATTATACAGTGCTGCTTACCCTGCTCCATTATTGCTTTCAGCTCCTTTTGAGCAATTGTAATCTCATCTTTGTCACCAATAAAGGATGCAGTTTATTTCCTATTAACCTCCCTTGTCACCCAAAGTTTTATTTTTAGGGAAAAATGTATTTGTTAACAGGAAATGACAGACTTAACATGGTAATTAATGTAACAGGTGACTTTGTCAGAGATGTTGTCCAGATCATTACCATCCTCTAAAAACGGTCCAATCAGTACAGTCAAACCCCCTCTCAACACTTCACAGGCATCCTCCGACCACACACACACACACACACACACACACACACACAGAGTCGTGTTTCACTATCCTTGTGAGGACCCCTCATTGACTACATTCATTTCCTAGCCCTTAACCCTAACCCTAACCTTACCCACGCAAACTACATGCCTAACCCTAACCCTTACCCTAACCTTTACCCTAGCCTTAACATAACCCTAACCCTTACCCTAGCCTTAACTTAACCCTAACCCTTACCCTAACCTTAACTTAACCCTAACCTTAACCTAACCCTAGCCTTAACCTAACCCTAACCTTAACCTAACCCTAACCTTAACTTAACTCTAACCCTAACCTAACCCTAACCTTTACCCTAACCTTAACTTAACCCTAACCCTTACCCTAACCTTAATCTAACCCTAACCTTAACCTAACCCTAATTCTAACCGTAACCCTAAAATAGACCCTTTTCCTTATACGGACCTCTGAAAGGTCCGCACAAGGTACATGCCGTCAGGTTTTGCTATCCTTGTGTGTTGTGTGGACATTTGGTCCGCACAAGGATAGCTAAACATGCGCACACACGCACACACACACACATACACGCACACACACACACACACACACACGCACACACACACACACACACACACACACACACACACACACACACACACACACACACACACACACACACACACACACACACACACAGAGTCTAGAATGTAATCGGCTGCTTCCGAACCACAGGAGACTATCCGGATGTCAGAGATATCAAATTATGGTCTGATTGTCCAAGGGGGGAAGCAACTGAGCAACAAAACTCTCCTTAATGTTTGTATAAAGCAAATAGTTTAACTGCCCCTCGTAGGACATGATATCCTTTGTTCAAAAGCTGGTAGGGTGGCAGAGAGAGTGAGAAGCGATTAAAAATCCCGGTCAACAGTAACCAACCCAAACTTGGAGAGGAGTGCTGCAGGTCAGGGGTGACTCTCCCGATGGAGGAATGTAGAGGACTGGGAAAATCACATGAGAAACCTCCCTGGGGAAATAGTAAGGGCAGCACCTTACCGCAAGCAGCTCAACGTCCGGGTCACAAACCCTCTCCGTCACCGTTACATGACCAGCATGACACCACATTAGAGGTAAACACCCTCCACCCTGTTTTCTTTTTGCCAGTCCTCACTGGGTCTCTATCCAACCCAACTCCTTCTATTTTCACATGACGCTCTGGTTCCATGTCACACAGCCAAGTCTCCATAAAACACAGTGGGCTGCTCTGTCGGCACAGGCCATCTCAACTCACACAGGCTCTCAACCCATCTGCCTGATTAACAAGGGAGCAGACGTTTCCCACAATAACAGAGGCTAGCGCAGGTTTTTACCCCCGCCCAGGCGCCTCCTCTGCTGCGGCCTCTCTTTCTGGTCTTGAACTTAATTTGTGACGAGTCGACACCAAGATCCAATCTACCTGACGCAGGAGGCCTCAGCTGAAGACCTTCTGGAACTGCACCAGTCATCCCTGAATCTGTTAATCCGCTCTCATCCAGCGACTCCCTGATTCATAATTCTACTATTCAGTGGGCGTCCGGGTGGCGTGGCGGTCTATTCCGTTGCCTACCAACACGGGGATCGCCAGCTCGAATCCCCGTGTTGCCTCCGGCCTGGTCAGGCGTCCCTACAGACACAACTGGTCATGTCTGCGGGTGGGAAGCCGGATGTGGGTATGTGTTCTGGTCGCTAAACTAGCGCCTCCTCTGGTCGGTCGGGGCGCCTGTTCGGGGGGGGGGGGATAGCGTGATCCTCCCACGCGCTACGTCCCCCTGGCGAAGCGCCTCACTGTCAGGTGAAAAGAAGCGGCTGGCGAGTCCACATGTATTGGGGGAGACATGTGGTAGTCCGAGGCCCTCCCCAGTGAGCAGGACGGCTCGGAAAATACGGTAATTGGCCCAGTGCAATTAGGGAGGGGGAAAAATTCTACATTCACATCTGGGAATTGCCCAGTTCATCCATTTTTTTTAAAAAAAAAGAGCCGCTGAGAACTTCAGTGTAGCATACAGGAGTAAAGTGCCTTGCTAAAGGGCAACTTCGAAAGGGTAGAGGCTGAGGGAAGGGCTGCGTAATGGACATTCGCTCTCTGGTTTTGGGGGATTTGAACCATCGGGGAGATCGGCTTCTGCGCTGCAGTTGAAACAGCCATCTTTGTTTAAGGTTCACGGTTTGCTCCCCCTCTTCTTGGAGCCGTGACGTGCAAACAGAGCGCCTGGAAGTGTTTTCTCTGTAAAACTGATAGCTAGCCCAGATTACATCACAGGCACCTACAGTCTGAACTCTAGACCCAGCGGAGCCTGAATAAGCTATGGCTCACATTAATTATTATTTGCATTCCACTGTTATCATTTTCCAACCAAACTTTGCTGACCGGGCGTGCAAAACATCACCTCGTGTAACCCGTAGCACTTCACAATGGGAGGCACTTTGTCAAGCACGTTGCCTTCGGCGTTTTGTCTGGTGAGAACCGCAAATCCTTCGATCACTGGCGTCACATGAACAGGAAAACTGAATCTGTCTTATTTGATCTGTAATCTATTGCCAGTGGCGCCATGGAGTAAGTAGCTGTTGTGATTGCGTGACTAGTGAAAAGTAATCGATACATCAGACCCGTGGACGTGATTATAGATCCGAGTTATAGCTCAGACCTCTATGAACGGTATGTTAATGATCTTTTATTACACCTGGGCGACAGCGAGAGCTGCTGGATCACGTTTTTATTTTCTACTTTTTTAGTAAACGTGAACACACATTTTCAGTACAGTTGGCCTCCGAGGTGATTAAACCCAGAGACCTGGTAAAGCCGGCGATGCTCGCGGTTTCTGGGTTCTGACTTGAGCTGGTCCCACTGTATCATAAAGATGTGGGTTTATTGTCAAATAATGAACGGACGTAAATTATTCACATCGTTCATCACATCGGTGTGCTCAATATTCAAAGAGTCAGGGATGCAGCTCAACATGACAGGCCCTTCAAAGCCACAATCCTTAATCCAAATGTTAACCAGCGGGTCGGCCTGCTGCCAAACTACGAACCACAGCACAGGAAGCTGCTGTCACTCCCAGGTTGATTGACAGGTCTCTTAATACAAGGACTAACAGTGAACAACTAAATGTGAGTTTCTAATGTTTTCTGATACCGTAAAAGGTTTGTTCCCATCTCTAATGGTTGTAAAGATTGGAGTCACACAGACACACATTTTATACTACCACCCGATAAGAAAGACACAATGCAGTTATTATGTAAATATACCTCAATTTATTATGGCCAAATAAGTCGCGGACTGGTCCTATAAAACCATAACTTTATATATGAAGCATTCAAAGCAACCCATTTGGGTTCGTTAGGGTTTTGTTTCACTAAATTGAACAGGGTTTAGTAAGGAAAAAGAAATAATCCCATCTGACAATAATAATCAATAAAACAATCCCCAAAATCACAATTAAACGTTTATTGTACATGTTTCAGCCCTTTCTGTTTCTCCCCCAAGATGTCACCATTACATTTCAGCTAATGCTACATATTGTTACATATTCACTTTGTTACCATTACAGTTCAGCTAATGCTACATATTGTTACATATTCACTTTGTTACCATTACATTTCAGCTAATGCAACATATTGTTACATATTCACTTTGTTACCATTACATTTCAGCTAATGCTACATATTGTTACATATTCACTTTGTTACCATTACATTTCAGCTAATGCTATATTGTTACATACTCACGTTGTTACCATTACATTTCAGCTAATGCTACATATTGTTACATATTCACTTTGTTACCATTACATTTCAGCTAATGCTACATATTGTTACATATTCACTTTGTTACCATTACATTTCAGCTAATGCTACATATTGTTACATATTCACGTTGTTACCATTACATTTCAGCTAATGCTACATATTGTTACATATTCACATTGTTACCATTACATTTCAGCTAATGCTACATATTGTTACATATTCACTTTGTTACCATTACATTTCAGCTAATGCTACATATTGTTACATATTCACTTTGTTACCATTACATTTCAGCTAATGCTACATATTGTTACATATTCACTTTCTTAGATGGCGGCGCGAACTCACGTTTGCGGCGGCCTCACCCAGTACCGTCCATGCAGTGTCTTTGTCCACGTCCAAGTTTGTTTTGTCTTCGTTTGATGGCTGGGAGACCTGGCGCTGGATCGGCTGGGGAGGCTTGGTCTGCCGGTCCTGTGGGCCCAGGGACCACGGCCCTGCCTGGAGCTGTGCCCGAAGAGGAAACAGCACTGGGACAGCGTCCGAGTGATGTCACAGCATCGCTGTCACTATGGACGCATCACAAGAAGTCAGGCATGCGGAGCACGTTAAATAAAAAGTAGCAGCAATGTTTTATGTACACCATGGCACACTAGAAAAAATGGGTGAAAACGGCAAAAAATTACGCAAAAAAACGAAGAAAATGAAGACAAACTGCTTACTTCTAATGTAGTCTGGTGCATCCGATGTCTGACTTCCGTTTTCTGCGAAGCTTCCGCTTCCGCTCGGGAATGGCTAAAAATAGCTCATGGACGCTGCCCCGACAGTCATCCTGGCTGGTGTTCGTTCTCGGGACAGTGGAAGTTTTGGACTGTGTTGCACTGACGGGACTGTGTTGTGTTTTTGTTTATTTGTTTTCTGCTTTGTTTTCTGTTTTTGTGTGTTTTTGGAGGTGTCGGGTTTTGGGAAATTTGTGACGTGTGTTTTTGTCTGTTGCACTGCTGTGGGCTGGGTAAACGGAATTTCGTTTAATAAACTGTTCCTGATTCCTGATTGTTTATTAGTTTATTAGGGTTTTTGGACTGATTCTTAACAATTTGAATCCGCTTCCAATTAAAAAGAAAAATTAGTGCCAATCAAACAGCACATCACGCTTCAAACTGGAAAATTTGCCACAACTGATTAATCATTAATTTAAATTACCCAAAATACAACGTGATTTCATGGAGAATATAGTAATATATATTTGTACTAAAAATAAAATGCAGATCAAATAGATGATTTATCAATGGAACACAAATAAAAACATACGTCTACTACACAACACGAACATTAAAAAGGTATGCTATGAAAACTATATAATACAGACGTGAATTTCTAAAAAATAGCAAATATTTGGTTGCTAGTACTTATGCAGCAATACAAATTGGTTGATGTGGGTTTTTCATCATGGTTGTCATCCAAAAAATGAACACGAGTCTGTGTAAACACAACATACGACGATGCAGCCGCCTCCGTCTTGTGTCTCTGTTCGAATCTAATCTGTGGATTATTGTGGATTATACCATGGATGATTAATCTGTTGAGAATTTGTGGGTTTGCATGAACTAGAGACACCAGCAGGCAAAACACCGACCAAGGAGAGCTTTTATTTCTATCTGCCCAGGTTGACGGACGAGATCAGGCAGGAGTCTCCGTGGACGATGATGTTTGCAGATGACATTGTGATCTGTAGTGAGAGTAGGGTGCAGGTGGAGGAGAGTCTGGAGAGGTGGAGGTATGCACTGGAGAGAAGAGGAATGAAAGTCAGTAGGAGCAAGATGGAATACCTATGCGTGAATGAGAGGGAGGACAGTGGAACAGTGAGGATGCAAGGAGTGGAGGTGAAGAAGCCATATGAGTTTAAATACTTGGGGTCAATGGTCCAAAGTAACGGGGAGTGCAGGAGAGAGGTGAAGAAGAGAGTGCAGGCAGGGTGGAGTGGGTGGAGAAGAGTGTCAGGAGTGATTTGTGACAGAAGGGTACCAGCAAAAGTTAAAGGGAAGGTTTACAAGATGGTAGTGAGACCAGCTATGTTGTATGGTTTGGAGACAGTGGCACTGATGAAAAGACAGGAGGAGGAGCTGGAGGTGGTAGAGATGAAGATGCTAAGATTTTCATTGGGAGTGACGAAGAAGAACAGGATTAGGAACGAGTATATTAGAGGGACAGCTCAGGTTGGACGGTTTGGCGACAAAGCAAGAGAGACAAGATTGAGATGGTTTGGACATGTGTGGAGGAGAGATGCTGGGTATATTGGGAGAAGGAGGCTGAACATGGAGCTGCCAGGGAAGAGGAGAAGAGGAAGGCCAAAGAGGAGGTTTATGGATGTGGTGATGGAGGACATGCAGGTGGCTGGTGTGACAGAGGAAGATGCAGAGGACAGGAAGAGATGGAAACGGATGATCTGCTGTGGCGAGCCCTAACGGGAGCAGCTGAAAGTAGTAGTAGTAGTAGTAGTAGTAGTAGTAATAGTAGTAGTAGTAATAGAAGTAGATTTCTATCTGCCTGTTTCCTTTTTTGTTATTTAGATTCTAAATAAAATCAAATCTGATTAAAACAACATGTTTTGCATGCCACTTTGCTCATCCAGTGAACAGCTGTTCTGCGGTAAAACAACATCTACTGTCATGGTAGTCTGGCTCTGACCCTTGACCTTGAAAAGCATCTCTTTAATACTAGCCCTTACAGTCCATTCTACCATTGCTCTCGTGCTAAGCTGTAATATGTGATACAAGACGTTGTATAATCGCATGAAGTCAACAACAAACATGTCGACAACACGGTCATGAGACGCTTCGTGGGCGCGGAGCTGCAAAACGTCAGACGGGCTGTTGAAATGTGGCCCGAGCCGTCTTCTGGCTGAAGACGAATGAGGACAAACAGTCCTAAATGTCACGTAGTTTGATTTTACATGGCCAGTTATCTGTCTTGAATGGACTCCATTCAGCAGTCACATCCCGGGAACTGAACAAGACACATTTACTGCGTCTGTCCGATGACATCTTTATGTAGTGGAGAGAATCCAATAAGAGACACACTGCTGCTCACTTCCCTTGTGGAGATGTTTATATGTGGCGGGGGGGGGGGGGGGCAAGCACACACACACACACACACACACATACACACACAGCATATCCACATATTCATACATACTTAGCATATACACACGGACACATACATACTTAGCATAAGCTGCAGATAGCTTCCCTTTGTGTGTTTGCTTGTATGTGTGTGTGTGTGTGTGTATGTGTGTGTGTGTGCATGTGTGTGAACAAGTGTGAAAACATTTTTGCTTAGATTTTGCATATTACTGTTTTTCACAGTTGCCAAAAGGCTAAAGCCCGTTCTCTGAACCAAATGCTCAGTGGCCTGAAGCCACCTGCTGAATTAATTTTGGCAAAACCTGACATGCTGTTCAAACAGTGAGGCACAACTTGCAGATCTCATTCACTCTTTTTTGCAAAACTGTAAACACATTTTTCATGGCTTCTGCTTCTGGTGTGGGAAAATGGCGGCACAAATTCACATTTGCGGCGGCCTCACCCAGTACCGTCCATGCAGTGGCTTTGCCCACGTCTGTGTCTACGTTTGACGGCTGGGAGCGCTGGCGCTGGATCGGCTGGGAGAGCCTGGTCTGCTGCGTCCTGTGGGCCGAGGGACCACGGCCCTGCTTGGAGCTGTGACCTGAAGAGGAAACACCGTTGGCGGTCTGACAGGACATGGAAGCGGGGCAGGCTAAGCTAACTGCTAGCCCATGCAGACCTGCAGGGCCGATAACACCGAGGGTGGTCTGGCGGCGGCCTCGCCTGGTGCTGATTGTGTTTCTGGTGTTGTTGTGTGGTGTGTGGGGAGGTGTGCCGAAGGTGTCTGACTGGGAGAGCTGGTGTTGGATCGGCTGAGGGAGCCTGGTCTGCTGTATCCGGTGGGCCCAAGGACCACAGCCCCTGCATGGAGCTGCACCCAAAGAGGAAACACTGAGGGCGGTCTGACAGGATGCAGAAGCGGGGCAGGCTAAGCTAACTGCTAGCCCATGCAGACCGGCAGCTCCGACAGACATCCCGGCTGGTGTTCGGTCTCTTGGACAGTGAATTTTTTTTTTTTTGGTTTAGCTTGGATATGTGTGTTAGTGTGGATATGTGTGTTCTTGTAGTTTTTGGGTGTGTTTTTGTCTTTGTGTTGCACTGCTGTGGGCTGGGGGAAACGATATTTTGTTTTATTTCATGTGCGCAAGTACATGAAATCAAATGACAAATAAAGCGTTCCTGCTTCTTGACATTCTCACTCACTAAAACACATTTTGTAAGCACTGGCGGCAGAAGTTACACACAACTACAACACAGCGGTCATTGTGTACACAGCGACTCAAAATCATTCACACTTTTTGTAATGATGGATGTGATTAAACCAGTGTTTCTCAACCCAGTCCTCAAGGACCCCCTATCCTGCAGATTTTCACTGTAACCCTGCATAGGTAGCCCTGCTTGTACTTACTCGACCAATCATCTCGCAGCACTTAATTATGCAAGGTGCGCAACATCTGACAAAATTCATTGCTGATTGGTTGAGTAACTACAAACAGGTACCTATTCAGGGTTGCAAAGAAAATATGCAGGATAGGGGTTCCTTGAGGACTGGGTTGAGAAACACTGGATTAAACCAACTGAAGAGAATATCAGCCAGTTCAGAGTGCACAGGTGCCACAGGTGAGTTGACTGTTGATACCAACAATGGATGGAGACCATCTGAGAGGCAGAGGAGGAAGAGTACGAGGAAGAGGAGAAGAGGAACATAATTGGCCAACGTGTTATTGTGGAAGTTCCTGGTCAACCGGTGGCAACGTGAGGGTTTTTGCAGCCACGAGTAATGGCGGGGTTCTCCACCGCCATGCCACCTCGGGGCCTAATAACACTGAACATCTTCTCACATTTCTGGGTGGTCTCTGGGATGTTTCGTTTGAGCGCGAGCAGCAAGATGGTGAGCGGGCAGGGCATCCTGTCCATGTCATGGTTTGGGACAATGTCAGGTTTCCCCGTGGTGCCTGGATACGGGAGTGGTTCGACATCATCCGGTGATTCATTGTACATTTTTGCCTTCCACCATACTCCCCTCTCCTCAACCCAGCAGAAGAGTTTTTCTCTGCATAGCGGTGGAAGATCTACAACCGAAACCCCCAGAACAGACCAGGGAAAAGGTCCAACAGGCAGTGGACTCGGCCTGTGGTGACAGAGGTGTGGAGTCTTGTCAAGGCTGGCTCCAGCACACCGGAGGGTTTTTCCGCGGTGGCTGCCAAGGCAGAAGGTTGCCTGTGATGAAGACGAAGTCCTCTGGCCCGACCCAGCACGGAGACGTGATGCTGAGGCAGGGGAGCTCTCCTCCACGTTGACTTGGCAGCTGCACAGCATTCTCAGTGTACTGTAATGTGCTTTTCATTCCTATTTCTTTCTTTCTTTGTTGAATACTGCAGACATTCAACGCGGTACAACTTACAGTACACAATATGTTCACTGCACTAAGTTGTGAATATTCATCTTTTATGAAAATGCAAAAAAGGTGTTTATGATACACAATAAGCATCTTTTCCGCAGCTACACACCCTGAACACGGGGTTTCCACTTTCTGATGTAGCGGGTAGCAATGGAGATGAACCGTAAACACATATACATGTGTGTGTGTATGCATGTATATGTGTGTGAAACATTTTTATTAAGTTTTTGCATATGAAACACTACTTGAGTAATATATATATGTACATGTGTTTGGGGGAGTTAAACATTTTATCATCATGTCACATACGTAAATGACGCGACTGTAAAATGACGCAAGTATCTCCATTTTTGTACATTGAAAATTGTATATTTTCACTTAGTGTAAGGGCATGGGAGAGAGAGAGAGAGAGAGAGAGAGAGAGAGAGAGAGAGAGAGAGAGAGAGAGAGAGAGAGAGAGAGAGAAAGAGAGATGGGGAGGGAGAGAGAGATGGGGCGTGAGAGTGAGAGAGAGATGGGGAGGGAGAGAGAGCGAGAGAGAGAGAGCAAGAGAGAGATGGGGAGAGCGAGTGAGAGAAAAAGACAGCGAGAGAAAGAATGAGAGAGCGAGAGAGTGACAGAGATGGGGGAGGGAGAGAGAGAGATGGGGAGGAAGAGAGAACGAGAGAGAGAGAGAAAGAAAGCAAGAGAGAGAGAGAATGGGGGGAGAGAGCAGGGGGAGGAGAGAGAGCGCGAGAGGGCAAGAGCATGAGAGAAAGAGCAAGAGAGAGCAAGAGAGCGAGAGAGAGATGGGGAGGGAGAGATTGAGTGAGAAAGAGAGAGAGCGACAGAAAGAATGAGAGAGATGGGGAGGGAGAGAGATAGGGAGGAAGAGAGAACGAGAGTTTTTTTTATTTTTAAAAAGTAACTTTTATTGAAAAAAATACAATCATATTCAAACCACAAGCAAATAAATAAATATGTAAAAATAAAAGAAAGCACAAATTGTTTTTTGTGGAGAGAGAGAGAGAGAGAGAGAGAGAGAGAGAGAAGAGAGAGAGAGAGAGAGAGAGAGAGAGAGAGAGAGAGAGAGAGAGAGAGAGAGAGAGAGAGAGAGAGAAGTCAGTGTGATTTGCCTGACCTTTGGGGTCCACAGTGTTTTCCAGCGGTGGGGAGGGAGGGGTTGGTGGAGGTGGGGGTGGTTTTTTGGGGTATCTGTGGGGGTGGTAGGGGGGATGGGGGTGTGGGGGGCAGGATGTCCTGGGAGGTCCGGTTGGCCATGAAATTAAAAAGCAAACGCAACTGGATATGAGGAAAATAAACAGAGAGAAGTGATTATTGAGCTGCGTGAGTGTTTCCTGTGGCTCTCGGCTCCAGGCGGCCGCAGGCTGCAGCCTTTACATGGCCTGGCTCTCTCCCGTTTCACTTTTTTAATCATCTCAGAATTACGGTTTTTATTTATATTTTCATCTTTACTTTTCACATTTTTGGCATTCGTTGTTTAGGTTTAAAGTAGGTTCAGAAAAAAAAACAAAAAAGTTTGCTGCCTAAATAGATCTGGCCCACGCTGGACGCTTGGATGTCATTTGGAGAGTTTCAGTATGAGAAGAGAAGCACATTCTGTATTAAAAAAGTTACTTTGGAGAGTTTCAGCATGAAAAGAGAAGCACATCCTGTATTAAAAAAGTTACTTTGGAGAGTTTCGGTATGAAAAGAGAAACACATTCTGTATTAAAAAAGTTACTTTGGAGAGTTTCAGTATGAAAAGAGAAGCACATCCTGTATTAAAAAAGTTACTTTGTAGAGTTTCAGCATGAAAAGAGAAACACATCCTGTATTAAAAAAGTTACTTTGTAGAGTTTCGGTATGAAAAGAGAAGCACATCCTGTATTAAAAAAGTTACTTTGGAGAGTTTCAGCATGAAAAGAGAAGCACATCCTGTATTAAAAAAGTTACTTTGGAGAGTTTCGGTATGAAAAGAGAAGCACATCCTGTATTTAAAAAATACTTTGGAAAGTTTCGTATGAAAAGAGAGGCACATCCTGTATTAAAAGAGTTACTTTGGAGAGCTTCGGTATGAAAAGAGAAGCACATCCCGTATTTAAAAAGTTACTTTGGAGAGTTTCAGCATGAAAAGAGAAGCACATCCTGTATTAAAAAAGTTACTTTGGAGAGTTTCGGTATGAAAAGAGAAGCACATCCTGTATTAAAAAAGTTACTTTGGAGAGTTTCGGTATGAAAAGAGAAGCACATCCTGTATTTAAAAAGTTACTTTGGAGAGTTTCGTATGAAAAGAGAGGCACATCCTGTATTAAAAAAGTTACTTTAGAGAGTTTCAGTATGAAAAGAGAAGCGCATCCTTTATTAAAAAAGTTACTTTGGAGAGTTTCGGTATGAAAAGAGAAGCACATCCTGTATTTAAAAAGTTACTTTGGAGTTTCGGTATGAAAAGAGAAGCACATCCCGTATTTAAAAAGTTACTTTAGAGAGTTTCAGTATGAAAAGAGAAGCACATCCTGTATTAAAAAAGTTACTTTGGAGAGTTTCGGTATGAAAAGAGAAGCACATCCCGTATTTAAAAAGTTACTTTGGAGTTTCGGTATGAAAAGAGAAGCACATCCTGTATTAAAAAAGTTACTTTGGAGAGGTTCGGTATGAAAAGAGAAGCACATCCTGTATTAAAAAAGTTATTTTGGAGAGTTTGGTATGAAAAGAGAAGCACATCCCATATTTAAAAAGTTTTTTTGGAGAGTTTGGTATGAAAAGAGAAGCACATCCTGTATTAAAAAAGGTACTTTGGAGAGTTTCGGTATGAAAAGAGAAGCACATCCTGTATTAAAAAAGTTACTTTGTAGAGTTTCAGCATGAAAAGAGAAGCACATCCTGTATTAAAAAAGTTACTTTGGAGAGTTTCGTTATGAAAAGAGAAGCACATCCTGTATTTAAAAAGTTACTTTGGAGAGTTTCGGTATGAAAAGAGAAGCACATCCTGTATTAAAAAAGTTACTTTGGAGAGTTTCGGTATGAAAAGAGAAGCACATCCCGTATTTAAAAAGTTACTTTGGAGAGTTTCGGTATGAAAAGAGAAGCACATCCCGTATTTAAAAAGTTACTTAGGAGAGTTTCGGTATGAAAAGAGAAGCACATCCCGTATTTAAAAAGTTACTTTGGAGAGTTTCGGTATGAAAAGAGAAGCACATCCTGTATTAAAAAAGTTACTTTGGAGAGTTTCGGTATGAAAAGAGAAGCACATCCTGTATTAAAAAAGTTACTTTGGAGAGTTTCAGCATGAAAAGAGAAGCACATCCTGTATTAAAAAAGTTACTTTAGAGAGTTTCGGTATGAAAAGAGAAGCCCATCCCGTATTTAAAAAGTTACTTTGGAGAGTTTCGGTATGAAAAGAGAAGCACATCCCGTATTTAAAAAGTTACTTTGGAGAGTTTCGGTATGAAAAGAGAAGCACATCCTGTATCAAAAAAGTTACAAGTAATTTTACTTAATATTTGGAAGCAGACAACTTTTCAAACAAGATGTTTTAAGTGTAAAGTGATTTTTAAGTCACTGGTTTAAACTTAAGGAACTGCTGATGACCTTCAGTTCATCATTTTTCTTTTTAAAACTTGTTTTTCCTTTTTTTAAATGCATAAAACATTTAGTCTAGAAACCTTCATTCCATTTAGTTGTCTAAAAAACACACACACCATAGCGACACGCTTTCATATTTTCCTTTAGACAAGTTCTGTGGGAGGTTTCTGGTTCTGAAAGCTGCGATCGGAGCCGTCTCTAATCAGTCCAGTCCAGGCAGACGTGACTGATTTTGGGACTAGTCATGATAAACACTTTAGTAATTGACCATAACAGAGTAATGAGGTTCACCGTATTGGGTATTTCCTGTTCAGCTCGTTCGCCGACCTTTGACACTGAGCAGCCGTTCCCATGCTGCCTTGTGCGGCGCAGTACGTTCCCTGTGTGTCGCCTCAGATCAAGTAATGAAAGGACTGAAGCCGGAGGAACAAACTGAAAATACATGCTTGCACTTTTACTTCTGGCCATTTTGTGTGTACAGGTTTGAAGACAAGTAAACTTTAGGAAATACTGCAGCTGCCAGCTCCTATTTCAGTTGTTCTCTCAGGAAAATGGCAAATGACAGTAAATGAGGATGTTTTTCAGGGATCAGGAATCAGAAACACTTTGTCCTTTCATTTTATGTACTTGCGCACATGAATTGACATGAAACATCTTTTCCCCCAGCCCACAGCAGTGCAACACAAAGACAAATACACATATCCAGAAACCACAAGAACACAGATCCAAACTACACAAAATCCCTCCATTCTATCCATCCAGCCATTATCCAAACAGCTTATCCTGCTCTCAGGGTCACAGGGATGCTAGAGCCTATCCCAGCAGTCATTGGGCAGCAATGGGGAGACACCCTAGACAGGCCGCCAGGCCATCACAGGGCCGACACGTACACACACAGTCACACCTAGGGACAATTTAGTATGGCCGATTCACCTGACCTACATGTCCAAGGGTGACTGTAGGAACTGCCGTTCTGAATGGGCTAGCAGTTAGCTTAGCCTGCCCCGCTTCCAGGTCCTGTCAGACCGCCCTCAGTGTTTGCTTCTAGGGCGCAGCTCCAGGCAGAGGCTGTGGTCCTTGGGCCCATCGGACGCAGCAGACCAGACTCCTCCAGCCGATCCAATGCCAGCTCTCCCGGCCAGACACCCTTGACACACCTACCCCGCACTCCACACGACGACTCCAAAAACACAGTCAATGCCAGGTGAGGCTGCCGCCAGACCACCCTCGGTGTTATCGAAACTGCCAGTCTGCATGGGCTAGCAGTTAGCCTAGCCTGCCCCGCTTCTGTTTCCTGTCAGACCGTCCTCGGTGTTTCCTCCTCCGGCACAGCTCCAGGCAGGGCCGTGGTCCCTGGGCCCACAGGACGCAGCAGACCAAGCTCTCCCAGCCATCAAACTAAGACAAAACTTAAAACGCACCTGTGGACCTAGACACTGCATGGACAGTACCACCATCCTCCCACACCGGTAGTAGGTGAGGCCGCCGCAAACATGAATTCGCCCTGCCAATTACAATTTTGTAATTGTAAATGGCTTTTTCCAGAATGTCCAACACTTTCTGTGTTAAGACTATGGATCTTAATTCTGATGTAGGTCGGTGGGTGTAATGGTATATATATATATATTTATAGGTGTTGATGAATCTATCTCACTACCTCTTATAGAAATATAAACCTTGCCAAAAATGTTGAGTACGTGCAAGTTTTAATGCATGGAAATATAAATTGAAATATAAAAGCTATGCCAAACTTGTGTTATACATATCAGTCTGTCACTGCCTTAATCCGTTAGCATGTCCACCAACCTGACACCAGCCCTCCCTCCTGCCACACCGCTGCAGCTTAGCTGCATGTAGTACAGCATGTCCAGTCTGCGCTGGAAACCCTCCAAAAGAAAACTACGTCAGCAGCAAACGGGTCCCGTCTCCTTGGCCGGGTCCCACACAGAACGGCACGCCGGGCAGGTTTTCCAGAATTCTCTTGTGCAGTTGAACCCGAGCAGGGAAACGGGCCTGCATGCAGACTGCTGGTCACCAGCCGCCGGGAACAGAGCTGCACAAACGTTAGTAGCCCACACGAATTACTGCACTTTTAAAAGCTCGGATATGAGATTATACCACCCCCCACCCCACCACGGCCCACCACAACCCCTCCCCCACTAACAGACAGCTGCTCAGAGTGCTTTTTCACATTAGAGAGAAGCAAAGCAAGTCAATCACAAGACAAAAAGGCAAAAAAGTGTTTAAAGGTGTTGTAGAGTGGGCAGCAGAGAATGAACATGAAAACGAGGTCAGAGCAAGTAGAAGACACTAGAAGCAAAGCTTTACTCTGGGCTTTTACTCTGGGCTTTACTCTGGGCTTTTACTCTGGGCATTACTCTGGGCGTTACTCTGGGCGTTACTCTGGGCGTTACTCTGGGCTTTACTCCTGCACTGACTTTTTAAAACCTGACTACCGGTTTGGCACTTTTGCACTCATCACTTTTATGATTTGTGTTTTATTTTGTCTCTGTCTGTGACTGTGTGTCATGTGTCAGTGACTGTGTGTTGTGTCTGTCTGTGAATGTGTGTTGTGTGCCCGTCTGTGACTGTGTTGTGTGTCGTGACTTTGTTGTGTGTCTGTGACTGTGTATTGTGTGTGTGTCTGTGAGTTGTGTGTGTGTGACTGTGTTGTGTGTCCGTCTTGACTGTGTATTGTGTGTCTGTGACTGTGTGTTGTCTGTCTTTGCCTGTGTGTTGTGTGTCTGTGACTGTGTTGTGTGTCTCGACTGCGTCACTCCAGAGGATGAGAGCCTATGTCTCAGCGAGGTGACCTGTGTAAACAAAGCTTAAGAAACAAACTACAGAGATAAATAATAATAATAAGAAGAAGACTAATTAGACGCTTTACTGATGGATCAAACAGCCGATACCGCCTCCAGGAAGGACCGAGCAGCGATCCCACCATTACTTTTACTGAACGGTGGAGATTTAGACCATTAGTTTGGGGTCAAAGGGCAAAATAATTGAGATAGAATCAGATTATTTTCCACCATTAAAGAAATACACAGGCTCCCGCGTGCCAACAAATCAGTCAGTCAAAACGCTTTGCTTTTACTTATGACTTTAGTGTGGGGTAAATCTCCTTTAGTGTGGGGTAAATCTCCTTTAGTGTGGGGTAAATCTCCTTTAGTGTGGGGTAAATCTACACATCCTCACTTCCCTCAGAGAAGGGCTTTTAACCGCCAACATTTCCACTCAGCGTGCTTTAAAAGTCACAGGAGAAAACAGTAAACATTTAAGACCAGTACCGTTAACCTGACTGGGCTGCTAAACCGGACCCTAGGACCCCGTTTACACCCGGTCTTAAAAAGCGTTTTGGGCGATCGGATCACAAGCGGACTGCGAGACACGTCGCCGGTCTGTGTCTGTCACGCGTCTCCAAATGGGTCCTGCTGACCACTTGTGATCAGATGTCGTTACTCCGAAGAAGATTTCCTGTTATGCCCTCATCGGGGTCGCATCAGGACGCATTATCGTTTACACTACAAAAGACATGTGGTCAAATGCGTCCCGGACTGCCTCGGCAAGTGGTTTGAGTACCCGGTCCACAAAACGTTTTGGTGGTCGTTTACAGTTGTATTTAGCGCCGCCCGCTTGTGACCCGACCAGACAAAAAAAACCCCTGCATTTTAAAACCCAGTGTAAACGGAGTCTAAGTGTAAAGCTGCGGTCGCGTTGTGCGTGTCCTGGCTGTGATGACATCAGGCGGGTCCCCGAATACCCGCTCGCAGCAGTTGAAGCGCGCTCTGAATGCAGGGCGCCGCTGCACCGCCAGAGCAAACAAAGCCGCTCTCCCCCATTAAGGACAGCTTGCGGCATGAAACCCCCATAAACTCCTCACCCGCAATGTCCTCCAGCGGCTCCGCTGTCGGGTCCCTCACCTCCCTGCAAAGCTTTTTTGGTTAGTTCTTTTGGCATTCATGCGCTGACCTGCGAATGCACCCCCCCCCCCCCAGCACATTAGGCGCTTTGACAGCTCTCTGACAGCGGGAGAAGTCAGACTCGCAGCGTGGCCCCCTGGGTAATGTAGTTCAACTGCAGATTAACAGCCAGCGGGTAAACATGGCCGCAGCCAAGTCTGGATGCTGGCACGGCGAAGCGCAAACCATTTGATGTTCCTTATGCTGTTCTGCGTCACGGCCGGAGGGCCGGCTCGGCTCGGCTCGGCTCGGCTCGGCGCAGTTCAAACTCAACTCAGGTGACTTGTGTGTTTTGTGCCGTGTGTTTAGTAAAAACTCACGTCTTTGCTGCACGGCGGCTGGAAAGTCCAAGTCAGCAACCTGGTACACAACCAGGTACCGTGCACTTATTACACAACACAACACGTGGAGATTAGTGTGTGTGTGTGTCTGTGTGAGTGTGTGTGTGTGTGTGTGTGTGTGTGTGAGAGTGTGAGTGTGAGTGTGTGTGTGTGTGTGAGTGTGTGTGTGTGAGAGTGTGAGTGTGTGTGAGAGAGTGTGAGTATGTGTGTGAGTGTGTGAGAGAGTGTGTGTGTGTGTGTGTGTGTGTGTGTGTGTGTGTGTGTGTGTGTGTGTGTGTGGTAAAGCGGGGGAGTGCAGTAGACAGTCGTCTACATATACTCGTTATGTCTAGAAAGACAGGTGTCTACACACCGGGAAGTACCAGTGTGTACCTAAGTGGGTACAAATACTTGTCGCTGGGGCAGTATAATGTATCCATGTAATTGTACTTCGTTGTCTTTTAAGTACTTTTGTTACCTTTCAGCTTATGGGGAGATGCATATCTGATCCTTTAAAGTGCAATGGTGTCCCTCTGTTGCTGTAATGCACCCATGAGCACAGCAGGGCACCTCCATTTCTGAGAGTGTATAGGTATGTTTTGGGGGCGTTGGTATGACCGCGGCGCTTCATAGATGTGATTTATTTGCGGACCTGACTGAGGACAGCGTGTCCTGCTGTATGGAAGCGAACCTCCACCTCTAACAAACGCTGTCTGCTGCCGCTGCTGCTGCTGCTGCAGCCAGAGACGCAGGACTGCACCCCAATAAACCACTAACGCAGTGCTGGTGCATGACCCCAAATGTGTGTGGAGGGAGAGAGAGAGAGACAGAGAAAGAGAGGGAGAGAGAGACAGGGAGAGAGAGAGAGAGACACACACACACAGGGAGAGGGAGAGAGAGAGAGAAAGAGAGGGGTGGTGAAATATAGACTAACAGAGATGGAACGAGGAATAGATTCAACAAAACAAAAAAAGAGAAACAGACAACAAGGGAACTGGTTCCCTACATTAAGACGAAAAAACGACAGACAGACAGACAGACAGACAGACAGATAGATAGATAGATAGACAGACAGACAGACAGATAGATAGATAGATAGATAGATAGATAGACAGACAGGCATATAGATAGACAGACAGACAGACAGACAGACAGACATAGATAGACAGACAGACAGACAGACAGATAGACAGACAGACAGACAGGCATATAGCCAGACAGACAGACAGACAGACAGACATAGATAGACATACAGATAGACAGACAGACAGACAGACAGACAGACAGACAGACAGACAGACAGACAGACAGACAGACAGATAGATAGATAGATAGACAGACAGGCATATAGATAGACAGACAGACAGACAGACAGACAGACATAGATAGACAGACAGACAGACAGACAGATAGACAGACAGACAGACAGGCATATAGCCAGACAGACAGACAGACAGACAGACATAGATAGACATACAGATAGACAGACAGACAGACAGACAGACAGATAGATAGACAGACAGACAGATAAACAGACAGACAGATAGACAGACAGACAGACAGACAGACAGACAGACAGATAGATAGACAGACA
Organism: Lampris incognitus; assembly: GCF_029633865.1. Lineage (NCBI taxonomy): Eukaryota > Metazoa > Chordata > Actinopteri > Lampriformes > Lampridae > Lampris > Lampris incognitus. Next base: position 44,857,090 of record NC_079224.1, on the reverse strand, counting down.
GACAGATAAACAGACAGACAGACAGACAGACAGACAGACAGACAGACAGATAGACAGACAGACAGACATAGATAGACAGACAGATAAACAGACAGACAGACAGACAGACAGATAGACAGAGATAGATAGATCAATAAAAGTCTGTATTGTCATAACACAAAATTAATTTAAATCCACTTTGTGTGTGTGCGTGCGTGTGTGTGTGCGCGTGTGAGTGTGCGTGGGTGCATGTGTGTGCGTGTGCGTGCGCGTGTGTGTGTGTGTCTGTGCGTGCGTGCGTGTGTGTGTGTTGAGGGCCCCCCTCCATCCCACCCCATGGCTCCGGAGGGGCTGTCACCAAGACCCTGTCAGCTGGAGGCCAGCAGTCCGGCCCGGCCCGATGCTGATGGCTGGCACATGTGTCCAGAGTTCCCCGCTTGCACCATGAGACAAGAATTCACACCCGCGCGGGTCCGGCGGGCCAGCGGGCCGGGCCATGGACAGCTGCACTTTTAACAAGAGCCCTGCGGTTCGATTACTGGCCCCCATTTCACTCTGAAACCTCATCAGCCGGCCGGGCAGGAAATTGCCTCTCACAGTGTAAAGGTGCTAACTGGGTTTTTTCATTTCTTCTTCTTCTTTCCTTTCTGCGCCGTGAGGGAGGAGGTGCAGCCGGCCTCCTCCCGCTGCAGACTGCCCGATGGTGGTCGGACGGGGGGGCGTGGGAGCTCCCTCGGCTCTGTGTTTAGTGAGAAAAGACGAGTCGTGTGTTTGATTCCGGCTGATTAAAGAGCTCGTGTGTGGGGGGGGGGGTGATGAGTGAGGCGGTTCTGGCAGCTCCTAGGATGAGGAATCGAACACGGGAGACTTAAAATCATATCTTCTTGATTTTTAGCCTGCCTATTATTCATTCTCTCTCTCGCTACCCTCTCTCTCCCCCTCCCTCACTCGCTCCCTCCTTCTTACTCTCTCTCCCTCCTTTTTCTTTCTCGCTCCCTCGCTCCCTTTTTCTCCCCCTCTTTCTCTCCCTCCCTCCTCTCTTTCCCCCCCCCTTTCTCTCTGTCTTGTCCATCTTACCATATCAGCAGTCTGACAGTCACCCTGAACGTACTACCCTAACATCTAGTATGTGGGGATGAGGTTGTTATGACCCTCTGTGGGTGGGCCGTGATGGGGACCCCCGTGTTCCTGTCCTGCTCAGTTGTTTCCTTCACATTTCTGTTACAACACACTGATGGGGGTCCACAAGTGCGTGCAGAGATTTGTCAGGATGCAGATTCAGATTCACAGGGATCCAAGTCTGGATTGTTGAAGTAACGAGCATCAATTTACTCAGTAGCATGTGAGGGGTCAAAGGTCGGAGGGCATGACTTGGAGTTTAGATTTATTCCCATCATGAATACGATGAGATAGTTTGTACAGTGTTTACTCTAGTGTACTCTCATCCATGAGCGCTGCTAAAAGTTAAAAATACTAAAGTTTTCTACATCCTGTCTTCCCTCACTGCAGACTCACAGCTTCCTCATGAAACTGCCCCGTGCTTTTTATCATGAAACTGCCCCGTGCTTTTTATCATGCAACTGCCCCGTGCCTTTTATCATGAAACTGCCCCGTGCTTTTTATCATGAAACTGCCCCGTGCTTTTTTATCATGCAACTGCCCTGTGCTTTTTATCATGCAACTGCCCCGTGCCTTTTATCATGAAACTGCCCCGTGCTTTTTATCATGAAACTGCCCCGTGCTTTTTATCATGCAACTGCCCCGTGCTTTTTATCATGAAACTGCCCTGTGCTTTTTATCATGCAACTGCCCCGTGCCTTTTATCACGAAACTGCCCCGTGCTTTTTATCACGAAACTGCCACATGGTTTTTATCATGAAACTGCCACATGCTTTTATCATGAAATTGCCCCGTGGTTTTTATCATGAAACTGCCACATGCTTTTATCATGAAACTGCCCCGTGCTTTTTATCATGAAACTGCCACATGCTTTTTATCATGAAACTGTCCCTTGGTTTTTATCATGAAACTGCCCCGTGTTTTATCATGAAACTGCCCCGTGCTTTTTATCATGAAACTGCCACATGCTTTTATCATGAAACTGCCCCGTGTTTTATCATGAAACTGCCCTGTGCTTTTTATCATGAAACTGCCCCGTGCTTTATCATGAAACTGCCCCGTGCTTTTTATCATGAAACTGCCCCGTGTTTTATCATGAAACTGCCACATGCTTTTTATCATGAAACTGCCCCGTGCTTTTTATCATGAAACTGCCCCGTGTTTTATCATGAAACTGCCCCGTGGTTTTTATCATGAAACTGCCCCGTGTTTTATCATGAAACTGCCCCGTGTTTTATCATGAAACTGCCCCGTGCTTTTTATCATGAAACTGCCCCGTGTTTTATCATGAAACTGCCACATGGTTTTTATCATGAAACTGCCCCGTGTTTTATCATGAAACTGCCCCGTGCTTTTTATCATGAAACTGCCACATGCTTTTATCATGAAACTGCCCCGTGGTTTTTATCATGAAACTGCCCTGTGCTTTTTATCATGAAACTGCCCCGTGTTTTATCATGAAACTGCCCCATGCTTTTTATCATGAAACTGCCCCTTGGTTTTTATCATGAAACTGCCCCGTGGTTTTTATCATGAAACTGCCCTGTGCTTTTTATCATGAAACTGCCCCGTGTTTTATCATGAAACTGCCCCGTGCTTTTTATCATGAAACTGCCCCGTGTTTTATCATGAAACTGCCCCGTGCTTTTTATCATGAAACTGCCACATGGTTTTTATCATGAAACTGCCCCGTGGTTTTTATCATGAAACTAACCCGTGTTTTATCATGAAACTACCCCGTGTTTTATCATGAAACTGCCACATGCTTTTATCATGAAACTGCCACATGGTTTTTATCATGAAACTGCCCCATGCTTTTTATCATGAAACTGCCACATGGTTTTTATCATGAAACTGCCCCATGCTTTTTATCATGAAACTGCCACATGGTTTTTATCATGAAACTGCCCCATGCTTTTTATCATGAAACTGCCCCGTGGTTTTTATCATGAAACTGCCCCGTGCTTTTTATCATGAAACTGCCACATGGTTTTTATCATGAAACTGCCCCATGGTTTTTATCATGAAACTGCCCCGTGGCTTTTATCATGAAACTGCCCTGTGCTTTTTATCATGAAACTGCCCCGTGTTTTATCATGAAACTGCCACATGCTTTTTATCATGAAACTGCCACATGGTTTTTATCATGAAACTGCCCCGTGCTTTTTATCATGAAACTGCCACATGCTTTTTATCATGAAACTGCCCCGTGCTTTTTATCATGAAACTGCCAAATGCTTTTTATCGTGCAACTGCCCCGTGCTTTTTATCATGAAACTGCCCTGTGCTTTTTATCATGAAACTTCCCCGTGGTTTTTATCATGAAACTGCCCCTTGGTTTTTATCATGAAACTGCCCCGTGCTTTTTATCATGAAACTGCCACATGGTTTTTATCATGAAACTGCCCCATGGTTTTTTTTTATCATGAAACTGCCCCATGGTTTTTTATCATGAAACTGCCCCATGCTTTTTATCATGAAACTGCCCCATGGTTTTTTTTAACATGAAACTGCCCCGTGGTTTTTTCCTTCCTCGAGTCATATTGTCTCATTTTGTTCTTTGTTTTCTTTTTGGTCTTTTTAATGTTGTTCTACTTGCATCTAATCTGCATTTTATTCTATATCTAGCTCTGATAATGTTCTATACAAATAAAACATGTTATTATCATTGCTGCTACTCCCAGGTTTCAACCCCACGGCATTCATCGGGGTTTGTAGTGAATGCTGGCACACACACACGTAGAGATGTATATATGTAGATGTATAAGTAGAGATATGTGTGTGTATATATAGATATATACGTACATCTCTCTCTGTATATATATATACACACATATGTATATGGAGAAAGATGTATATGTAGAGATGTAGATGTATGTACGTGTAAAGATGTATATATATGTAGATGTATACGTAGAGATGTATATATAGATGTACAAGTAGAAATGTATATATATGTAGATGTATAAGTAGATATATTGTCCTTCTTAAAATAAGATATATATAGAGATATATCTGTAGAGATGTAAATATGCATATCTATAAGTTGAGATGTATATATGTATATTTATAAGTTGAAATGTATATATATAGAGATGTGTATATATATGTGTGTGTGTATAGATGTATCTGTATGTATAAGTTGAGATGTATATATAGAGATGTGTATTTATATATATAGAGAGAGATGTGTGTGTGTATATATATAGATGTATATGTACACTACCGTTCAAAAGTTTGGGATCACCCAAACAATTTCGTGTTTTCCATGAAAAGTCACACTTATTCACCACCATATGTTGTGAAATGAATAGAAAATAGAGTCAAGACATTGACAAGGTTAGAAATAATGATTTTTATTTGAAATAAGATTTTTTTTACATCAAACTTTGCTTTCGTCAAAGAATCCTCCATTTGCAGCAATTACAGCATTGCAGACCTTTGGCATTCTAGCTGTTAATTTGTTGAGGTAATCTGGAGAAATTGCACCCCACGCTTCCAGAAGCAGCTCCCACAAGTTGGATTGGTTGGATGGGCACTTCTTTGAGCAGATTGAGTTTCTGGAGCATCACATTTGTGGGGTCAATTAAACGCTCAAAATGGCCAGAAAAAGAGAACTTTCATCTGAAACAGCACAAACAGGCTCTAACAGGTACTATTTAATGAAGATGCCAGTTGGGGACCTGTGAGGCGTCTGTTTCTCAAACTAGAGACTCTAATGTACTTATCTTCTTGCTCAGTTGTGCAACGCGGCCTCCCACTTCTTTTTCTACTCTGGTTAGAGCCTGTTTGTGCTGTCCTCTGAAGGGAGTAGTACACACCGGTGTAGGAAATCTTCAATTTCTTAGCAATTTCTCGCATGGAATAGCCTTCATTTCTAAGAACAAGAATAGACTGTCGAGTTTCAGATGAAAGTTCTCTTTTTCTGGCCATTTTGAGCGTTTAATTGACCCCACAAATGTGATGCTCCAGAAACTCAATCTGCTCAAAGAAGTGCCCATCCAACCAATCCAACTTGTGGGAGCTGCTTCTGGAAGCGTGGGGTGCAATTTCTCCAGATTACCTCAACAAATTAACAGCTAGAATGCCAAAGGTCTGCAATGCTGTAATTGCTGCAAATGGAGGATTCTTTGACGAAAGCAAAGTTTGATGTAAAAAAAATCTTATTTCAAATACAAATCATTATTTCTAACCTTGTCAATGTCTTGACTCTATTTTCTATTCATTTCACAACATATGGTGGTGTAAGTGTGACTTTTCATGGAAAACACAAAATTGTTTGGGTGATCCCAAACTTTTGAACGGTAGTGTATATATGTATATGTATAAGTTGGGATGTATATTAAGCGATGCATATACAGAGACGTACAGGCAATTATGTCGGGACGACGGATGAACCTGCAGGTCACTGCGGTCGACTAAAACGTAAAAACAAATCAGTTTGACCTGTCAAGTAAGTTTCACACGTGGCGTTTTACTTACTGGAACGCTTCCTCCGCCCCAGTCTCCGTTTTAAGGCCGGGACGCTGACAGTAACCTGAACGTATTTACAGATATCACCGGGGCTGTGTGTAGGTAAGCGGTTGGGGTTTTCCGTGCAGGGTTGGGTCATATATAACGGGAGGCGGTGGCAGGTTTGCAGTCGGCGTCCTCGTTCGGCGAAGTGTATTTTTACACGGCCGGGGACTCTTTGGCAGGTTTCCTGCGTGTGTCTCTGACATGTTGTTGGCAGCCGAAGGTCCTGCGAGTGAATGGGAGTCTTTGGGCACATGCTTCACTTTTCTTCCCCCCCCCCCTTTTTTTTTTTTTTCCGAAGGAGGGAAATGCCTCTAGTTATTGGTTTCCTTTTCCACTTTCACCTCACACGCCGTTTGGCTCCGTCCGTCATTCCCCGGGTAAGGGCAGACCGGGATGTTTTATTCGTTCCCGGTGACCTCTGACCTCAGCCCGTGTATCGCCGATCCCGTCATAGTCGAGGAGGGAGACCAAAGAAAAACAAAAAGCGAATAAAACGTAAAAGGGAATAAATCACTTCTTAACCCCGTAAAGGGCTGGAAGCCCGCGGCCCGGTCACAGGAGGCGGTTATGAACAGATGATGGCCAGTTTATAAACCACATGACTGTGGAGGCCTGAAACAGCCCCGACACTCACCAGCGGCCGGCTCACGAGCCGAACCGGCCGTTCCTTACCCGGGGAGAAAGGCGGAGAGGAGAGGCCCGGACACGGGAGATTAACATCTTCTGCAGACGCGCCTCTGCGATGCTCATCAGCGCACGCTACCAGGAAGACACCGCTGGACTGTTGACAGTGGCCTCGGAGCGAGCGTTACATATCGCCATGTCAACACGCCGCGAGTCTGAAACCAAGAAAACAACCAAAAAAACACACAGAACAACCAAAAAAACTCAAATATCCAGGAAAACAGAAGGGCCCTCTCTCTCTCTCCTCCCCCCCCTCGCTCTCGCTCTCCCTCCATCTCTCCCTCGCCCTGCCTCCCTCTACCCTCTACCTCCCGCTCTCTTCTCTCTCTCTTCCTCCCTCCCTCTCTCCTCCCCCCTCGCTCTCGCTCCCTCCATCTCTCCCTCTACCCTCTACCTCCCTCTCTTCTCCCTCCCTCCCTCTCTCTTCCCTCTCTCCCCTCCCCCTCGCTCTCACTCCCTCCATCTCTCCCTGCCTCTCTACCATCTACCTCCCTCTCTCTTCTCTCTCTCTCCCTCTCTCTCTCCTCCCCCCCTCGCTCTCGCTCCCTCCATCTCTCCCTCGCCCTGCCTCCCTCTACCCTCTACCTCCCTCTCTCTCTCCCTCCCTCTCTCTCCTCCCCCTCGCTCCCTCCATCTCTCTCCTTCGCCCTGCCTCCCTCTACCCTCTACCTCCCTCTCTTCTCTCTCTCTCTCCTCCCTCCCTTTCTCCTCCCCCCTCGCTCTCGCTCCCTCCATCTCTCCCTCGCCCTGCCTCCCTCTACCCTCGATCTCCCTCTCTTCTCCCTCCCTCCCTCTCTCTTCCCTCTCTCTCTCCTCCCCCTCGCTCTCGCTCCCTCCATCTCCCTCGCCCTGCCTCTCTACCCTCTACCTCCCTCTCTCTCTCCTCCCCCTCGCTCTCGCTCCCTCCATCTCTCCCTCGCCCTGCCTCCCTCTCTCTTCCTCCCTCCCTCTCTCTCTCTCCTCCCCCTCGCTCCCTCCATCTCTCCCTCGCCCTGCCTCCCTCTACCCTCTACCTCCCTCTCTTCTCCCTCCCTCCCTCTCTTTCTCTTCCGCCCTCGCTCTCGCTCCCTCCATCTCTCCCTCGCCCTGCCTCCCTCTCTCTTCTCCCTCTCTCTCCTGACCAAAATAAATAACCAAGCAGACCATCCCGAGCACATTCCTTTCCCTGAAAAGCACCTTCATTTTCCGCTGGAATTGCACGGCGCTGACTGAGTCTTGGTTGCATGGCACAATCTCTGCCGTCCGGGGGCCGTTTGAGTGGTGTAATTGAACATGGATGGGCTAATCTAAGCAACTTAGGCTGGGCGTCCTCCTGAGAGCAGCAGTCTCTCCAACAATCAATCATCATTCATCACCGCCGGCTCGGCCGCCGGCTTGGCCGCTGGCTCGGCCGCTTTGTTTTTCTTTCCTTACTTCGTTTGGATGGCCGTCCTGACAAACAGGAGCATGATGGCTTTCCCGTACCATGAAGATCTTACAGTTTGGTGCACTGAGCCCTTTTTTTATCCTCTTCATGATTATTTACTGTTATTGTAAAGGATGAGATCCACCCAAAAACTCGATTTCTGCCAAGCGATAAAATGAAATACCTAGTAAGACAAAATGTCTGCTATCGTAGTTGGACGCATTAGACTGTGGTCACAGTAGATGCAGTTTAACAACAGGCATACCGCAGGGCTGTTTTCCCCAGCATTCCTGATCCCAACCACACTGGATGTGTTTCCAACAGTGAGAGACACTAGCCGTAGGCAACCACAGATCTGCCTGTCAATCACGAGTGCCGGCGTTAGTAATTAATTAAACATTATTAACAGACTGTCTCTCTCTCTCTCTCTCTCTCTCTCTCTCTCTCTATATATATATATATATATATATATATATATATATATATATATATATATATATATATATGTATATCCAGCCATCCATCCATTATTCAAGCCGCTCATCCCAACCGGGGTCGCGGGATGCTGGAGCCTATCCCAGCAGTCACTGGGTGGGAGGCAGGGAGACACCCTGGACAGGCCGCCAGTCCATCACACACACACACACACACCCAGGGACAACTGAGTACGGCCGATTCACCTGACCTACATGTATTTGGACTGTGGGAGGAAACTGGAGCACCTGGACACGGGCAGGACATGCAAAGTCCACACAGAGGACAACCTGGGATGATCCCCAAGGCTGGACTACCCTGGGACTCGAAACCAGGACCTTCTTGCTGTGAGGCAACCGCGCTAACCACTGCGCCACCATATATATATATATATATATATATATATATATATATATATATATATATATAAAACCTGTAGGCACAGGTAAAGATTTTGGTATCGGGAGCATTCTGGTTTCCATTTCCGTTGTAGTCCGAGTATTGACCAATCACGTTTGAGTAGGCAGTGATATCCACAGGAACCTGCTTTGGTTGTGTAACAACCACAAATGACTAGACTCGGATGTCTAGACTCGGATGTCTAGACTCGGATGACTAGATTCGTTACAGCTGCATGTTGGTAACAGTCCACGTGGGGAGCGAAAGAGGGAGGGAGAGAACGTTCGACTCGTGTCGACTACTTGTGAAACAATCCGATCGTAGACGTCGTCTCCAAGTTGATTCTCGCATCTCAATTTGCTAATCCGACTGTAAACAATGACGGCCGCACAGAAGAGGAGGTCTTCATAGGAAATGGAAGCAGCCAGCAGCTACACCAGAAGCCCCGAAATATTGGCCGTTGTCCACAGAGGCTAAATCCCACTGGCTCCGAGATGAGCAATAAATGAATTAGCTGACAAAACGGTATCCATCCTACTTATCATTAGTTCTTATTATTGTTTTATTATCTATTTGTCTAAAACATGGAGAGGAGGACAGCACTGGCTTAAGACAAGCGGGTGATGGACGCAGCGGTCAGTCTGGTTTTCTTCGTTTTAAGTGGTTCAGATGACAAGGCCCGCCCTTCTGCCTCTCTGATTGGACAGCAGGGGAACATTGGTGGTGATGGAGGACGTGTTTCTGTTCAGAACTGAACTTTCCTCAACATCCGTTGTTCAGGGGGTTTCTCCAAAGTCTTGAGGGGGACCAAGTGCATAAACAGCGATAAAAAACACTGTAAAGCCATAGAAAACAATTAGAAAAGGGCGTCTTTCATGGCCAAAAACACACCCAGTGTGATCGCAGCCTTTCTCGCTACCGAGAGTTACTGAAAACCTGGGCCGCCTTCAGACCAGCTCTACGCGAATGTCCTTCAGTTGGTTGTGATGTGTTCAATTATGATGTGTTGTGTCCTTTTTGGTGGACTACTATTTCCAGGTCAGTTGCTGGATCACTAAACTGAGACTAACAGAAGCTCTCATCCCTCCTTTCAAGATCTGGATCCAGATCTACATCTGTTGCAGGCTGGTGAGCAAAGGTCAGTAACATCTCGCACTCGGCAGTAGAGATGCGGTTTGGGTCAGGGTTTCCCTTTACTAAACCTCCATCATGGAAGTTGGACTTACAGATACTGCATGTAAGAGCAGATGTGATTGGGGTCTAAGTGGGAACCATTTCCAGGAGGCCGATGGCAGAGCCGCTGATAAAGGAAGCCTCGACCGAAGCCAACACAGGTTTGAATTTTTTACTGACTTGCTTTTTTTAAATTTTACACTTAGATAAACACTTTTTTTTATTGCTTTAGTTGACCTTTTAATTTTTACAAGCATTCAGTACATAATTTATTGGTTTTGGGTAATTTCACAATCAAGCAGTCAAAAGTAATATTACAATAAGACCTTTGATCCCGAAGGACCTTCAAGCTGTCATGCACCATAAATAGGCTTGTGACAACTTACACATATTAGTAGGCCTGATTCTTTCTATGATATCAATCTCTGAACTCCTCTGAACTCCACATGCCAATTTCCTCCCGTCAAAATGGATTCCGAGTATTTTCAGAGCGTAACTACTCAAATGTACTCCAACCACACTCAGCTGTTCTGCTTTCAGCTCGCCGCCGGTGCCTTCACTGTCGACCCTCATTGATTATATGCTGTGCCCGTGAAAGCGTCTCATCATCAGGGAATAGTTCTCGTCTTGGATCGATGGCGTCAGAAGGTCGAGGCTGGTACCTCCATGGTGTCGGCGTGTCTTGTCTCTATGTATTTGTGTCTGGACTTGTCCGGCGAGAGAATTAATCACATACAGTCAACAGGCATTAGCTTCAGTCGCAGCGGGAAAACACCTTCACATTCCAGTCAAGACCGAGACTACGCCTTCAATCTTAGCTGATGTGGAAAACGGATAATGAACTGATGCAGCGTAGCAGAAAGCACTTCTATTCTGAGTTTATCCCTCACACGATGAACCTGTATATTTACTTTCCTTTACCCGGTTAGCAGGCACTTTTATGCAAAATGACTAAAAGAGTCAGAAATTGACAGATAAATTCAAGTGTCACCAACTGGCATCATAGAGCTCTACATAGTAACTATATCACAGCAGTACTATTTGAGGTAGTAGCAGTACGTGAGCTACATAGTGATCATATCACAGTAGTACTGTATGAAGTTTTAGTGGTCGTATATTTGCTACAAATCAATCATATCATAGTGGCATTATATGAAGTATTAGTAGCAATACCTTTGTTGAATAGTAATGATATGTCAGTATTAATCCCCACAACCCTAGTTAAAACATGCCAGCTCTCTATCGTCTCCCTGATAGCCTCCATCATCAACTCCTCTCTGTCCACTGGTACAGTTCCCCTTCACTGAAGGTTGCCGTAATCAGACCAACTCTGAAAAAACCTAATTTAGATTCTAATGACCAAAACAACCACCTGCCTCTTTCCAATATACCATTCATCTCTAAAATCCTTGAGAGGGTAGTATCATCTCAAATCCAGAACTACCTTGATATCAATGATCTCTTTGAACAATTCCAATCTAGCTTTCGCCCCAAACATAGCACAGAAACACCCCTGGTTGAGATCAATAATGACCTCCTTCGTGCAGCTTACTCCGGTCTACTCTCTATCCTCATCCTCCTTGACCTCACCGCAGCCCTTGATACTATATCCCGTCAGCTCCTCATGAATCGTCTGACTAGCATTGGAGTTGAGGGAACTGTGTATCAGTGGTTCACTTCCTACCTTACAGACAGGACACACTTTGTACAGATTCAGAATTATAGAGAAGGTTTCATAGTTCATCTGGAGTGTCACCAAGACAAGTTTCTGCACATTTCCTGTGACTGATAGACGCAGTGCGTGTGCATGAGAGAGAGAGAGAGAGAGTTTGTGACTGTGGTGTTCACAGAAAACTGAAATCCTCTTAGATCTGGACTGGAGATAGACTCTGCTATTCAAGCCCCTTGCCATGAACCTGCTCCTGTGCTCACCTCGGACTCCGTGTTGGCTGAAAGGTGATGTTTCTTGCTGGCCTTGCAGCATGCAGGACAGACAACTCAGAATCTCCATGCGATGGTAGTAAATCTCACCTCCTTCCAGGACACGAGCAGAGTCACAGGGAAAACACACAGGGCGGATCGCTGACCCGCTTTTTAAACTAGAGACCGAACTGGGGAGTCGGACTTCATTACTCCGGAGCTACAGCATGGCAGTTCAAACCCCAATGAAAACTAATCCAGTAATCAGAAAGCTTCTAGTGTTTATTGAAAGACAACTAAATTCCTCACTGTGTACTAGTATATACATATGTACAGTCTTTCCCACAGCGTCTACATGTACCAGAATGCATTACTTATACACCTCTGTATCGTCGTCCATAAAATCCTCTGCTCTAGCGTTGTGTGACATCATTTCCATCACCAGAAACGTAGTTTAGCTGAGAGAACAGGATGTGTTTTGAACAGCGTGTTTAAAGTAGGCTAGAGTATTAGAAACCCTGCTGGGCTGCATTTAGTTTTTCCTAGTTTGTTGCAAATAGACAGACATAAGGTGTAAAATCAGCGAATTTTCCCTTTAGGCACATATTGTGAGTTTGCCTTGGAAAGATAAATATAAAAACAAAACGACAAGAAAATAATATTTTAAGGCGGAAATTACAGCATCTTCGGACTGCACGTAGGTCAGGTGAATCGGACATACTAAACTGTCCCTACGTGTGAACGTGTCGGCCCTGTGATGGACTGGCGACCTGTCTAGGGTGTTTCCCCGCCTTCCGCCCAATGAATGCTGGGATAGGCTCCAGCGTCCTGCGACCCTAATTGGCTTGGAAAGTGGATGGATGGATGGATGACTTAAAGCATCTTTCTATATCGATGAGGAAACATCTACCAAGGAACCCATCCATCTATACATCCATTATCCGAACTGCTTATCCTGCTCTCAGGGTTACGGGGATGCTGGAGCCTATCCCAGCAGTCATTGGGCGGCAGGCGGGGAGACACCCTGGACAGGCCGCCAGGCCATCACAGGACCGACACACACACACACACACACACACACACACGCACATGCATACCTAGGAACAATTTAGTACGGCCGATTCACCTGACCTACATGTCTTTGGACTGTGGGAGGAAACCGGAGCACCCGCAGGAAACCCACACAGACATGGGGAGAACATGCAAACTCCACACAGAGGACGACCCCCAAGGTTGGACTACCCCGGGGCTCGAACCCAGGACCTTCTTGCTGTGAGGCAACCGCGCTAACCACTGCGCCACCGTGTTGCATCTACCAAGGTAAACGCGTCTAAATGTGTATTTCAGCAAGTAGGATGGGCTCTACGCAGTATATCAAATATCAAAGTTACTTTACATTTCAACTCATCTGTCATTGTCCTGTTTGCTCTGTGTTCTTTATTTATGAACTCCAGAATCATTTTTTATTTCATTTATTACTTACTGAACCAATTCCAGTGCCTCTCTCATTGTAATTCACCCCGTTAAAGCCAAACGCCTCAAATGCAAATTAATTTTGACTGGAAACACAGAAACCAAATTCCCCATAAATTAAGCCCGGCAAATCCTGCCCGGCCTTCCCTCAGGTTGCTAAATTAAGTGTCACACGGCATTAGTAAACATGCTAGCAGCGAGTACACAGATTAGCCAGCGAAGCGGACACAAACAGGCACTTGTACAACACAGCGCGGGCAATTAGCCGGACCTACAGCCGGCACACAACATGGAGGTTGTTCCAAGGTTGAAAAAAAAAAATGAAGAAAAAAAAAAGAAAAGAAAACTCAATATATCGGCTCCTTCCTCCCTCTCCCAATAAATGTCAAAGCGATGTCGGCAGCCGGGGCAGAGAACAGTTGCAGCCTGTTAATTTAAAAAGCGGACGGGTAAATTTGCCGGGTGTAATACCTGTATACTTCACACATCCAAGGTAAACAGACTGTGCAGTCTATTTTATTGGAGCATTACCTCAGGTTTTTTGGGTCCTGTGGGGTTTTTCAGTGTGGTTGTGGTGGATTAAGGGGAAAAAAGGGGGTCTTTTCCAATAAAACTACAACAGATTCCCTATTATTGGCTCGCAATGAATCAGCCACTATTGGCCTTGTGGAATGAATGGACCTTTGGTTGGTTTAACTGAATACATGAGTTCTGGGTCAAGCCTATGATGAGCGCCTTGCAGAGCAACCAAGAATGAAGTTATGGACTGCCAACGCACGACAAGAGGAAGTACAGGAGGGAAACAGACAGTGAGAGCGGGGGAGGGAGATGATGAATAAGTACATGAACAGATATTCATACTGACGGACACAGCATGATCGACAGACAGACAGCCAGCCAGACAGACAGACACATCACGTCAGCAGTGGGTCCATCACAGCGTCGCATCACTAGTCAGAGTTGGGTTCAGTGATCCAGGGTGGAAGTTAGTAAGAGCTATATTCAGAAAACATGCTGCTCAAGAAACCACCCCCCAACTTCTTCTTCTTTTTTTGGGGGGGAGGGGGGGGGTTCCCTCCTTTTCTCCCAGATTGTATCCAACCAATTACTCCACTCTTCAGAGCCGTCCCAGTCGCTGCTCCACCCCTCCGCTGACCCGGGGCTGCAGACATCCACAAGTCCTCCGACACATACGACCACATAGGTCGTATACCCTCTAATACAGGGGCGGGCAGTCTTATCCAGAAAGGGCCGGTGTGGGTGAAGGTTTTTGTTCCAACCAAGCAGTTACACACCTGGGTCTCCTAATCAAGTTCCTCAACAAAGACTCTACTGGTTGATTAGTGGGATCAGGTGTGTAACTGCTTGGTTGGAACAAAAACCTTCACCCACACCGGCCCTTTCTGGATAGGATTGCCCACCCCTGTTCTAATATGACCCACAGGAGCGTTTCCTTAAACGAGCGCCCCTACTGGCGGCAGGAGATATGCCACAGATACTTTTCGCCTCTGTGCATTGTGGGTTTTTATCTACTTATTGACGTCCTTTTTACAGCGCCTCATAGACAAGCTAATAAAGGTAAGTAGTCAGTAAACAGTGATGAAAACAATCTGAGAACAACAGAATATGTAGTCAGTGCGTTTTTGTGTTGTTTCGCCGTCTAGTATAGTAACAAAGATTGCTATTGGCAGCACGGCCGCTAGAGGTCGCTTCACTTTAAAACGTAACTATAGGTCATAATAAGCTGCTGGTAAAAATGGGGTCGTTTTTTTGGTGGAGGACATTCTCAGACAACTACATGCCCCCTCCAATACACGGGGCGTCGCCAGCCGCTTCTTTTCACCTGACAGTGAGGAGTTTCACCAGGGGGACGTAGCGCGTGGGAGGATCACACTATCCCCCCAGTTCCTCCTCCCTCCTGAACAGGCGCCCCAACCGACCAGAGGAGGCGCTAGTGCAGCGACCAGGACACGTATCCACATCCGGCTTCCCACCCGCAGACACGGCCAATTGTGTCCATAGGGACGCCCGACCAAGCCGGAGGTAACACGGGGATTCGAACTGGCGATCCCCGTGTTGGTAGGCTACGGAATAGACCGCCACGCTACCCGGACGCCCACTGACTTCTGCCTAAGAACCTCGTGAACACACGAACTGTTGGACAGCAAGTATGGACCAACGGACACGCCAGCTGGCAAAGGACTCTTCTGATTTGCTGACGAGGAGCAGGTACAAAGAGGATTTCCTGTCCATTTACAGCGTCTAGGGAGGCCACACTGATGAAACTTCCATTGATGAAAATATTTTTTGACACTTTGGGGTGATAACAATGACAAACTGAAAGTCTGTAATTTGACTTTAATTTCACTGTGGCAATTCATACCTAAAGTACAAAGAACTCATTAAGAAAGAAAAAAAAGACTGATTTCGCCAGTTCGAATCCCCGTGTTACTTCCGGCTTGGTCGGGCGTCCCCACAGACACAACTGGCCGTGTCTGTGGGTGGGAAGCCGGATGTGGGTATGTATCCTGGTCGCTGCACTTGCACCTCTTCTGGTTGGTCGGGACACCTGTTCGGAGGGGGGGGGGCTGGGGGGGAAGGGCGTGACCCTCCCACGCGCTACGTCCCCCGGGCGAAACTCCTCACTGTCAGGTGAAAAGACACGGCTGGGGACTCCACATTTCGGAGGAGGCATGTGGTAGTCTGCAGCCCTCCCCGAGGGGGGGTGGGGGGTGGAGCAGCGACAGGGACAGCTCGAAAGAGTGGGGTAATTGGCTGGATACAATTGGGGAGAAAAAGGGGGGAAATCCCCGCCCCCCCAAAAAAACAGACTGATTGTTGTTCTGTATAGGTAATCAATTCCGAATCAAATGACCTCAACAGGTAAGTGCAACAGGTAAGTATAGGTTAAGTCTAGGGGTATTGTATTAGCTATAATTAGATATCTCTGGGGGGTTTTCTAGGCTATCAAAAATGTAGAATCTGCTACAGAATTACCCGGCTAATAAGAAAAAGAGAAAAATAGGTACAATCACATGAAATGTGTGCACACACCCGGCCGGGTGAGCACGCACACCTGCCCACAACTGTTGAAGCATCTCATGGCGGCGTGCATGCGAGCGCCGATGTGTGGCCTTTGTTGCAAAAGAAAGCCAATGTCTCCACGTCAGGAGACAGTGTCTTCCTGTCAATCAGCGGCAGCACGTTGCACGCTTACGCCTCGGTCCCACGGCAGGAGGTGTCACTCTCCGTACACCTGCCGTGTCTGAGCTGGCTTTGAGGGCTGACAGGAGGAGCGGCGCCACAAAACAACCGGGACATCGGCATCGCCACCCCCTCACCCCATCCCCGGGGCACTTTGTCTTGACGTCGTTGGATGCTTTGTAAATACTCCTCATCCGAGGACATCTGTCTGGCATGATCCTTCTCTGAAATTATGTTTGGTCCTCTGATTTGAACGCAGTCGTTTCCAGCCTCGGGGTTAAAAGCGGCGTGTGACATGTGACACCGCACGCAGAGTCCTACAACTTAAACTTCAGATACTTTCATGGTGACTTTTTTTTCTGACAGATCACTTCAGGAAGTAAAGGCTACATTTCCTCTCAAGGTTATTACATTAAGTTTTAGCCATTCATCGTCCATAGGCATTGCGCCGTTGTCAAGAAATATAATCTTTTCAGTTCTGTAGGCGTTATTGACTTGGACCAATCTTCAGCTGTTTTTTAAATGTTTGCATGACATGGGCGGCACAGTGGCATAGTGGTCACCTCACAGCAAGAGGTCCTGGGTTCGAGCCCCGGGGTAGTCCAACCTTGGGGGTCGTCCCGGGTCGTCCTCTGTGTGGGGTTTGCATGTTCTCCCCATGTCTGTGTGGGTTTCCTCCGGGGGCTCCGGTTTCCTCCCACAGTCCAAAGACATGTAGGTCACGTAGGTCACATAGGTCAGGTGAATCGGCCGTACTAGACTGTCCCTAGGTGTGAAAGTGTGTGTGTGTGTGTGTGTGTCGGCCCTGTGGTGGCCTGGTGACCTGTTCAGGGTGTCTCCCCACCTGCCACCCAATGACTGCTGGGATAGGCTCCAGCATCCCCGTGACCCTGAGAGCAGGATGAGCGGTTTGGATAATGGGTGATATGGCTCCAACTATTTTCAAATCTTTAATAGTGAGAATTCATTACAAAATGGCTCAAGCATTGGAAGAAGCATCTCAGATGGCGATTGTCATATCAGACATTGTAGAGCATCTTCTGCAAAAACCTCTCCCTCTATTAGAGGCCCTGGGCTTTGGAATGGGTCACCTAGCAACACTAACATGACACATGAAATCAGCACCTTTATCAATGATGGCAAATCCTGGTTAAACAGTAAACAAACATGCTATTGGGTGTCCGGGTAGCGTAGCGGTCTATTCCATTGCCTACCAACATGGGGATCGCCGGTTCAAATCCCTGCTTTACCGCCGGCTTGGTCAGGTGTCCCTACAGACACGATTGGCCGTGTCTGCGGGTGGGAAGCCGGATGTGGGTATGTGTCCTGGTTGCTGCACTAGCACCTCCTTTGGTGGGTCGGGGCGCCTTTTGAGGGGAGAGGGGGAACTGGGGGGGAATAGCGTGATCCTCCCACGTGCTACGTCCCCCTGGTGAAACTCCTCACTGTCAGGTGAAAAGAAGCGGCTGGAGACTCCACATGTACCAGAGGAGGCATGTGGTAGTCTGCAGCCCTCGCCGGACCGGCAGCGGGGGTGAAGCAGCGACCAGGACGGCTCGGGAAGAGTGGGGTAATTGGCCGGATACAATTGGGGAGAAAAAGGGGGAAAATTCCAGAAAAAAAACAAACATGCTATTATGTGTACTGTATGTGTACTTAATGTGTACTGTACTGTATTGTATCTATATAGAGTTGTCTGTTATTGTACATATCCTTTAATTGTTAATTGCCATTTGTTCATTCCTAGGAATGTTTTTTAAATTGCCAATGAGTGACTGGTGTTGGAAACTAGCCTGGGCTATGAACACACATACAGTACCCCAGACACCGCTGTCAGAGGTCAGTAGCCTGTATGTCCCCCTTTTAAATAAACGGATATATGAAATATCCATTTAGATGGATGCTGAATGAATGAATAGGAACTTCAGCATCACAAGAGGGCACATTCAGGTTCACCCGTCCATCACAGGGTCATGAACTGGCACTACATAAAAAGTCTATTCTATTCTATTCTATTGAGCGTCTTCAACATCTCTATTTTCTTGAGTGTTCTTTCCGTGCAGCTGTCATTCCTACCCTGTGTTCTTCTCCTGTCTCGTGTAACTCTTACTGTCAAATAACACCAAAAACCAAGTTAAACATTTGTATGTGGATCAGTGGACTCTATATTTACCACGATCAAAACCCGTCTGACAGAGCGACCCGGCACAGATGGCAAGCAGTCGGCATAAAGGGCGTGAAACCCAATCCTCGGGGCACCTGCGGCGAAGCGTCCGGGTCCTGGTGGAAAGTGGATACCTGGCGTTCAGGAGTGACCAGGAAACCGGAGCGCTAATAGACTCATGACAATAGGCGGGCCAGGAGGGCGGCTCAGCTTCTTTCTCTTGGACTTGGGAAGAATGAGGTCATTATGAGGGTTTGGTCGGCAGATTGATGGATAACATCTGTGTGGACACGTATGAACGAGAATACGACCCCGAGGAGGTGTTACGACATTCACTACTACCAAAAAACTATTGTCTTTAAGGATTTATTCACCCTGTCCGTCTATCTAGACTTTAAACTGAACAATTAAAAATGCCGTTGTGAAAGTTCATCTGTCTATGTATGTATCCATCCATCTACAATGGATATAAAAAGTCCACACAGCCCTGTTAAAATGACAGGGTTTTGTGATGGAAAAAAATGAAACCGAGATAAACCATGCCAAAACTTTTTCCACCCTTAATGTGAAATTACAACCTATGAACATAAAGCCAAAAACAATCAGAAACACTTTAGGGGGGGAAAAAAATACAAAACTTACAATAACCTGGTTCAGTAAGTGTGCCCACCCTTTTATAATTGGGGATATGGCTGTGTTCAGAATTAATCAATCACATTCAAACTCATGTTAAATAGTAGTTAGTGTACATCTGCCTTCAATTAAAGTGACTGTGATTAAGCCCAAATAAAGTTCAGCTGGTCCTGTAGGATTTTCCTGACATCTTCTTGGTTGCATCCAGCTGTAAAAGACATGGTCCACAAAGAGCTTACGAAGCATGAATGGGATCTCATTGTTGACAGATATCGATCAGGAGAGGGGTACAAGAGTTTCCGAGACATTAGATGAACCACGGAAAACAGTGAAGACAATCACAAGTGGAGAAAATATGGTACAACAGCGATATCACAAAGGACAGGACGTCCCTCCAAAATCGATGAGAAGACGAGGAGAAAACTGGTCGGGGAGGCTACCAAGAGGCCTACGGCAACATTAAAGGAGCTGCAGGAACTTCTGACAAGTCCTGGTTGCTCCCTACATGTGAAATCCATCTTCTGTATTCTCCATAGTATGTCTGGATCATGGGGTAGGGTGGCAAGACGGAAGCATTTTCACAAGGAAAAAAAACCCCATCCAAGCCTGGTTGGATTTTGCTAAAAAATACATCCAGTCTCCTAAAACCATGAGGAAAAATGTGTTATGGGCGGATGAGACCAAGGTTGGCCCTGTGATGGACTGGCAGCCCATCAAGGGTGTCTCCCTGCCTGCCGCCCAATAACTGCTGGGATAGGCTCGAGCATCCCTGTGACCCTGAGAGCAGGATAAGCAGTTTGGATAATGGATGGATGGAATGGCTGGAGACCAAGGTTGAACTTTTTGGCCATAATTCCAAAAGGTACGTTTGGCCCAAAAACAACAAGGCACATCACCAGAAGAACACCAGACCCACGGTGGAGCAAGGTGGTGGCAGAATCATGCTTTGTGGCTGATTTTCTTCAGCTGGAAGTGGGGCTTTAGTCAAAGTGGAGGAAATCATGAATCGCTCCAAATACCAGTCGATTTTGGCACAAAACCTTCAGGCATCTGCCAGAAAGCCGAAGATGAAGAGCAATTTTACCTTTCAGCACGACAATGACCCAAAGCATAAATCCAAATCAACAAAGGAACGGCTTGACCAAAAGAAGATAAGTGTTTTGGAACGGCCCAGCCAGAGCCCAGACCTGAATCCAGTAGAAAATCTGTGGGGTGACCTGAACAGGGCTGTGCACAGGAGATGCACTCACAATCTGACGGATCTACAACGTTTCTGGAAGGAAGAGAGGGAAAATATTGCCAGGTCAAGATGTGCCAAGCTGATATACTGAGTGCTGCAATAAAATCAAAAGGTGCTTCAAGGGTATGCGCACTATGAAACCAGGATATTGTGCATTTTTTATTTTATTTTTTCCCCTAAAAGGTTTCGGTTTGTTTTTCGCTTGAATTTTATAGGTAAGGTGGAAAAAGTTCTGACATGATTCATCTTGGTTTCATTTTTCACATCACAACAAGCTGTCATTTTAACAGGGCTGTGTAGACTTTTATATCCACTGTATATCTGTCTATATGCTTTCTGTCTCAGCCTGATCAACCTCTCTGCGTGTATGTCCACTATGTGTCTGTCTCTCTCCTCACCGTCATCTCTCTTCACCGGCCTCTACATTTACTGATAACTAATTAATTCATGTTTGATCCAGAAGGCATCGTGCCAGTTATGCATCCAGACTCCAGTCTGCTTTCTGCTCTTCACCCTGAACCCCAATTTAATCCGTCTTCCACCCACTGGTCCCCTAAAGCAACACTCCCATAAGTCTCACTGTGCACTGGATTAGTCCTGACTCCATCGAGTCAAATCTTGAGACTGACACCCCCCCCCCAACACACACACACACACACACACACACACACACACACACACACACACACACACACACACACACACACACACACACACATATGAGACAACTGATTATAAAGGTTGGGGATATTTTAAAGAATAGCGTCCCTTTTTCTTTAAAAGTGCAACTAGACAACTTTTTTGCTTTAACTTATCATGATGAAGTAAATGTTGATTGCACAGTGTAATGTCTATAGAACAATGACACCATCAGCCTTTACATTGGTTCCCTATAAACCTCACTTTCACTATGCATTCTGTCTGCCACCGGGTATGATTTCGCGGGAAAATTAAGGCCCGCTTTATGGCACAAAGGAAGTTGCAACCAAAATAGGAAGAGGATAGTGCTTTTGTTTTCCCCAGTTGTAGAAATGGCGGATGGTGGAACAACCAAAGTGACAGTGGAACCTCTATCCAGCAGGAGAAAAAGAACCCCGTTGATGGAGGAGGCAAAGCAGGCGAGGACGGAGAGTGATAGAAACATAGGTAAAAAAAGAGTGTCCCTCACACGGGCATTCACTCGATGGAACGAGCTGCGGTGTTGTATCGAAATCTGTTTCCCCTTCAAGCCCCGCTTCCCCCTAGCCAGACAAAAGTGTTAGCATGGAAACAGGTTAGCTATCAGTTATGATTAGGTTAAGCTAAGCATTAGGTTAAGCTTAGGGTTAGGTTGGAGTTAGGTTACGGTTAGGGTTAAGTTGGAGTTAGGTTAAGCTTAGGGTTAGGTTGGAGTTAGGTTAACCTTAGGGTTAGGTTGGAGTTAGGTTAACCTTAGGGTTAGGCTGGAGTTAGGTTAAGCTTAGGGTTAGGTTGGAGTTAGGTTAACCTTAGGGTTAGGTTGGCGTTAGGTTAAGCTTAGGGTTAGGTTGGAGTTAGGTTAACCTTAGGGTTAGGTTGGAGTTAGGTTAAGCTTAGGGTTAGGTTGGAGTTAGGTTAACCTTAGGGTTAGGTTGGAGTTAGGTTAACCTTAGGGTTAGGTTGGAGTTACGTTAAGCTTAGGGTTAGGTTGAAGTTAGGTTAAGGTTAGGGTTAGGTTGAAGTCAGGTTAACCTTAGGGTTAGGTTGGAGTTAGGTTAACCTTAGGGTTAGGTTGGAGTTAGGTTAACCTTAGGGTTAGGTTGGAGTTAGGTTAAGCTTAGGGTTAGGTTGGAGTTAGGTTAACCTTAGGGTTAGGTTGGAGTTAGGTTAAGCTTAGGGTTAGGTTGGAGTTAGGTTAACCTTAGGGTTAGATTGGAGTTACGTTAAGCTTAGGGTTAGGTTGAAGTTAGGTTAAGGTTAGGGTTAGGTTGAAGTCAGGTTAACCTTAGGGTTAGGGTGAGGTTAGGGTTAGGTTGAAGTTGGGTTAAGTTTAGGGTTAGGTTGAGGTTGGGTTAAGCTTAGGGTTAGGTTGGAGTTAGGTTAAGGTTAGGGTTAAGTTGGAGTTAGGCTAAGGTTAGGGTTAAGTTGGAGTTAGGCTAAGGTTAGGGTTATGTTGGAGTTAGGCTAAGGTTAGGGTTAGGTTGGAGTTAGGTTAAGGTTAGGGTTAGATTGAGGTTGGGTTAAGCTTAGGGTCAGATTGAGGTTGGGTTCAGCTTAGGGTTAGGTTAAGGTTAAGGTTAGGGTTAGGTTAAGGTTGGGTTAAGGTTAATAAATCGTCCTGGTGTTGTATCAAATTCTGGCTAGGGGGAAACAGATCTAGACAGGGGAAAGAGTTCGATACCACATCCGTGACCTGAGAATTTTCCAAACCGACATTCAGTTGGCATTCTTTCTACTGGATCAGTAAGTAACACAACCTGCCTACTTACTAATACTCTCAGACGTTTTACTCTGCCTTTATCATAGCACTGAGATCAGGGTTTCTAGTTCAAATTGGGATTCTTACGGTTCTTTCTTGCTTTGGACAGTAGCCAGGCTGCTAGTAAATGGAAAGTGATCCGGTTGTCTTTGTGACAATGACGCAAACAATATAAACCCTTGGAAATGCTTGGGGGAGGGGGGTTGAAAAGTTGTCTACAGCTGCTTCAAACTGAAATTTCATTTAAAGGCCCAATCTGTGATTTATTTGACCCCCATAAAATTGAGGTTTATTTACATGTATAACTGAAGAGTGTGAGTTGTAGATGTAAAACAATCATGTAGTGGCTTTCTCATCATACGGTAACAGAACATGTGGGTGTGTTTGAATCCAGTTTTTACAACCATTAGAGAAGTGAACAAACCTTTTACAGCATCAGAAAACACGAGAAATTCAGATTTAGCTGTTGTTTACTGTTAGTCCTTGTATTAAGAGACCTGTCAATCAGTCTGGGAGTGACAGCAGCTTCCTGTCCTGTGGTTTGTAGTTTGGCAGCAGGACCACCCACTGGTTAACATTTGGATTAAGGATTGTGGCTTTACATGGTGTCAGGCCTTCATCAGAAGTGCACAGACAAAAGCTTCGCTGCTGGCTTCAGTACTGAGAAACATCACGAAAACTTTAATGAATCTCTCAGCTTACAGGCTCAACATGCTTTCCTTAAGGCCAACCAAATGTATTCTACATCAGGGGTGTCTGCATCTGGGTAACGTGGCGGTCTATTCCTTTGCCTACCAACATGGGGATCGCCGGTTCAAATCCTCATGTTACCTCCGGGTTGGTTGGGCGTCCCTACAGACACAATTGGCCGTGTCTGCGGGTGGGAAGCCGGATGTGAGTATGTGTCCTGGTCGCTGCACTAGCGCCTCCTTCGGTCGGTCGGGGCGCCTGTTTAGAGTTGGAGGGGGAACTGGGGGGAATAGCGTGATCCTCCCACGTGCTACATCCTCCTGGTAAAACTCCTCACTGTCAGGTGAAAAGAAGCGGCTGGCGACTCCACATGTATCGGGGGAGGCATGTGGTAGTCTGCAGCCCTCCCCGGATTGGCAGAGGGGGTGGAGCAGCGACCGGGACGGCTCGGAAGAGTGGGGTAAATGGACGGGTACAATTGGGGAATAAAAGTAAGAAAAAAATTATTCTGTATCTGATGGAAGAGGCAATAAGTAACGACGTTAGTGGCTTTTCATAATAAACACCTGCCATGCACACGAGCGGTTTGTTTGCATGCTGGGGTGATTGTCGTGTAATGAGAGAGTATTGGTGGGTATTAAAGTTATGTGAGGTTGAACTGCCCACGCATTCAAACCGTCCATTTTCTCTCTCCATCCCAAATGAAAACTGTTTGGAAATTAAATCCTTCATTACCTCCAGCTACAGATAGATTTCAATAGACACTAAAAATGTCAAGGGGTATTTAACGGCAAACTAATAACCGCGACAGTGTCCTGGCTAATTATACAACAATACTGCAGCCAATGAATGCACAATGTGTCAATAACGCACTAATCACCTAAATGAAGAGCCTGGGGCTTGTTCCTCGAGCGAACAATCAAATTGTGGAGGATCTGCGCCGGCTGATAATGCAGATCTGCCGGGGTCCTCTGGCGTGAAACGGTAATGAAGCGTGCACGGGGTCCTCCAGAGGATAGAGTCCGGTGGATGTTTTCCAGACGATCTTCATTAGTCGCCATCCAGCTGAAACATCTGTCACCGCAGCGCTTGGCTCCGTCCCACAGCAATTAATGAGCCCCCTTGCAACAGGTTGTGCTGGGAGATAAACAGGACACGTGCGTGTGTGTGTGCACGCACACACACACACACTGAAAGAACACTAAGAAGCAGATACTGCTGTTACTGCTACACATGCATGTAAATGTGCATGCAGCCAAATTTGCATTCATGGTTCAGATTTTGTGTGTGTTGTCTAGCCGATACACAAACAAGCTTGACTCGGAGTGAAAACACACATACAGACACTGGGTGAAGTTGTATCGACCAGACTTCCTGTACACTTGCCTTTTCAAAATTCAAGTCCTTTTCCAGATCCACATCATCCAGACATCTTGGTGAAATCTTCATCAGCATCATCATCATCATCAGTTCCGTAACCTATGGAGGTCGTAGGAGCACAGCTGATGCCTCAATAGGTCGGGCCATCATTGTGTTTCAGTAGGGGGAGTACCTGGTGGTCTCTATCTCCTCTCCAGGTATGGATGGTTCACAGAGGAACTCATCCGCCCTTTGACAGGTTTTGTTTGTAGTCCAGCTGGGTGTCCACGCACCCTCCTCACAACAACCCAAGGGCTGAAATGGAGGTGCTGGTTTAGTCGCCAACGACCCGACAGTTGCAGTTTAACGTCGTACCCAGGACAAAATCTTGGTGGATGTTTAAAATCTCAGACTACGTTTCAAAGCTGCACCCACTATTTCTATTTGCTGCATTTCTATTTGCTGCATGTCCCCCCCCCCCTTTTCTCCCCTCTGTGGGCGGCACGGTGGCCCAGTGGTTAGCACTACTGCCTCACAGTAAGAATGTCCTGGGTTCGAACCCCAGGCTGTCCCAGGTCCCTTCTGTGTGGAGTTTGTATGTTCTCTTCGTGTCTGTGTGGGTTTCCTCCGGGTGCTCCGGGTTCCTCCCACCATCAAGAAGACATGCATGTTAGGGTTAATACTCCTGTCTGTGCCCCTGAGCAAGGCAGTGGAAAGAAGAACTGGAGTTGGTCCCCGGGCGCTGCAGCTGCCCACTGCTCCTATACAATAGGATGGGTTGCACGCAGAGGATTTCATTGTAAGAATACAATTCGTTGTAAGGTACAATGACAAAATAAAGTGGTCTTCTTTCAGTTGTATCCGGCCAATTACCCCACTCTCCCGAGCCGCCCCGGTCGCTGCTCCACCCCCTCCGCCAATCTGGGGAGGGCTGCAGACTACCACATGCCTCCTCCCATACATGTGGAGTCACCAGCTGCTTCTTTTCACTTGACAGTGAGGAGTTTCACCAGGGGGACGTAGTGCCATGCTATTCCCCCTCCGCCCCCAAACAGTCGCCCCGACCGACCAGAGGAGGCGCTAGTGCAGCGACCAGGACACACACCCACATCTGGCTTCCCACTCACAGACATGGCCAATTATGTCTGTAGGGACGCCTGACCAAGCTGGCGGTAACACAGGGATTCGAACCGACGATCCCCGTGTTGGTAGGCAACGGAACAGACCACCATGCTACCCGGACACCCCCGTGCACTGCCATTTGTTAATCTAACTTTTGAACCCTACCGGGGTGTGTGTGTGTGTGTGTGTGTGTGTGTGTGTGCGGGTCGCACAACCCTGGAACTTCACCAGCTTCACTAACACAAATGAATGCCACACACACACACACACACACACACACACAAAGAGCTATGCATAGAATTCAATGCCCACTAAAATGTCAACCGGCATTCGAATCGAAGAAATTCCGGAGACAATTTCCATAACAAATTGAACAACAGATTAAGTTCTCCTTCTCAAGGCCGTCCCGCGGCCTCATTGTTTTAGATGGGGGCCGGGGATTTCCCGTCATACGAGCGCAGGCTGGGAGCCGTGGCCCTGAAAGCCTTTTGTTGATTGTCTTCTGGCTGGGAGGTGAAGTGGCTGAGAGCCGGACTCGCTCCTCACCCACTCCCTGTCTCCTCTCCCTCCCTCGCTCGCCCGCAACCCCCCCCCCCTCTCTCTCCACACAAAGAAGCAGCAGAGCGGAGCAGGAGGGCAGCTTCACACACACACACACACACACACACGGGGCCACATACCTGAGCTGAGAGTGAAGTGGATGGAGACTCCACCAGACCGGCCTCAGGCCGCGTGAACTCCACCGCTTCAAGGCCACTAATGGACGGCATTGTCTGGCCAAGAAAAAGTGTTGGTTTTACTGAGTGTGAAGTGTGCATGAGTGTGTTTTAGTGTGTGTGTGCATGCATGCATGTGTGTTTGTGTGTTTAAGAGAGGGAAACAGTGTGTGTGCAGATAGGCCTGTGTGGTGTGAGTGCGAGTTTCTGAGACTCAGTGTGTGTGTGTGTGTGTGTGCATGCGTGCATGTGTGTTTGTGTGTTTAAGAGAGGGAAACAGTGTGTGTGCAGATAGGCCTGTGTGGTGTGAGTGCGAGTTTCTGAGACTCAGTGTGTGTGTGTGTGTGTGTGTGTGTGTGTGCGTGAGCGTGTGTGTGAGTGCGAGTTTCTGAGACTGTGTGTGTGTGTGTGTGTGTGTGTGTGTGTGTGAGTGCAAGTTTCTGAGACTGTGTGTGTGTCTGTGTGCGCGCTGGTCTTCATTGTATGGTTGTGCATAAGTATGTGATAGTTGTTTGTGTGTGTGAATGTTAGTTTGTGGGAGCATAAGAGTGTGGGAGAGTTACAGCGTGTTTGTATGCATTTTAGTGTGAGACAGTCTTCAGTATTCAGAGACAGAGAGAGAGACAGAGAGCGAGAGACAGAAAAAGAGAGACAGAGAGCGAGAGACAGAAAGAGAGAGACAGAGAGAGCGAGAGAGAGTCAGAGTCAGAGCGAGAGAGCGTGATAGAGAGACAGTGAGAGAGCAAGACAGAGAGAGAGAGCGAGACAGCAAGAGAGAGCGAGAGAGGGTGTGTGTGTGTGTGTGTGTGTGTGTGTGTGTGCTGGTGTTCATTGTGGGCCAGTCTCACAGTCTGCAGACATATTTGAGTGACAGCTCAGCTCGGAGCAGGAAACTGTCAGTCAAAGAAAGAGCTCATGATGTAAGACAAGTGGAGGTTTGGTGGCCTGCTGGGGGACGGGCCCGGCCGTTTGTCAGGTTCAAAGGTTACCAGTGAATTTCCTGGGCGTGTTTGATATACAGAACATGTGGAGGGTAATAAGCAATCGCGACCATGTTAGCAGAAAAGCATTAATGTGTTTTTTTTGTTGTTGAATGAACTCCAGGTATTACATATAAATACATTATAAATATATAATAATATAAAATAAATAAAAATATTTTTAAATACCTAATAAATAAACATACATAAATATAAATAAATAATACAGATAAATATAAATATGGGCTAGGCTCCAGCATCCCCGTGACCCTACTCAGGGTCAGCGGCTTGGATAATGGACCGGAACTCCAGGTATTAGTTCATCTACATGGCAAGCGACATCTGTTAGGGTCTTAAACCAACCTTTAAACTGTACAATTTACGCACAAACGTAATATCAAACCAACAATCACAACACAAGGGCTTCGTCTGACCGGACAGCTGTGTCCATACTGTACATGTCAGTGTGATGGGGGATGAAATACTACGTGCACACATGAACCTTGTGCACGTGAAACTGGAGCTGTGCACATTTTCAGTCAATGTGCACCAGTGCATGTAAACATTGTGTTCACAGGAAGCTTACAATATAGCACAGAAGTACTACAAAATATGGAAAATTAACCAACTATGATTTGTATATTGCCATATTCTTTTCAAAATAACTAAATAAGAGTAAGTTAGAATTTTAGCTGCTTTAATTTATTACCGAAGCCTGAAACCAGATTCCCTGTCATGATCCGGGAAAAGTCTGCTCTCCTTCCCGACGGACAGAGAACTCCCATGACACAAAAAATGACGTTGAACGTCGTATCTTGGCTAAATTTCATAGCAACTCCACAAAATAAAAAATCATATTTCTTTTAGTCTTGGTGAATACTGGACATACTTTGTTATGACACATGGCGCTACGCAGTATGCAAAATTATGCAGTATCTGTTGCGGTTCCGAGGGGTGGCAGCTGCCACCCCCGAAAAAGGCCTTGCCACTCCAGCAAAGATGGATTAGTACCCCCAGGGGCCTCTGGGCATTGAAGCTCATACCACCCCCCTCCCCACACACACTCACAGACCACGCCTACCCCACGCCCCAGCCATTAAACCACACCTTAATTATTCTGAGCTTCCAGTCAAGCTGGCATGTGAAATCCACCAGACCATAATCACACACCTATTCGTCGAAGGCTGAATAACCAGTCCAGCTGAGCAGGTATGCCTACACACTTCAACAGACCAAGTACTGACATTTCACTCACATATCACACGACAAGGACACAATGGATTAAATCATCCTAAGGCAGTGTATGACTCAAGACTACGGCAATATTTGTGTTCACTGAAAACCACCCGAGCAGCCAGCACAACAGTTATTACTGACACATAACAATGTGACTGCCTAGGAGTAGGCTTACAACAATGCCATGCTAAGGTCATCACACAGCACAGGTGAATGCAGGGTTCAAAATAAGGCTCACTAGGTGAGCTGGGCAACTTCACACAGAACTGCAAAAACCAACACATAATGAACCTGACAAACTGACTCCAACACAATATAGCAGCATCACACCACAGTGATGCAATACACGCTATGCAAGCAGCATATCAAATAAACGCATCCACAAAATATGCAGCAACGCACAATCACAACGGATGATACTGATCAATGTGCAGACAACATAATCACATGGTTCTTACCTTTAGAACTTCTGCTTTCTTGACTTTTTCTTTGCAAACTCTGTGATCAAGTCCTCAAAATCCTGCCACTGCAAACGAGCTTGAGGTAACGTTACTTTCCACTGTTTGGTCACCACCGTCTTTGTTTCTTCTCCCGTTTTTTCGTCGTTTTCCCTATCTTGTTGTACCCCTAGCAGAGGCAGTGTGTTGCTGCTGGAGCTAAAGACTTCCAGGCTAACGTTTTCGTTGCTAGCTAGCTGAAGCAGTGCGCTGCTGCAACCGATGGTGGACGCTTCCAGGCTAGCGCTACTGCTAGCTACCTCAACATCCTCCATCGGAATGCCCGCTTCTTCACTTTGTTTAGCTTTATTGATAAACTACTTATCACCAGGATGTTTTTTTTTTATGGTGGCAGCTTCTTTCACTTCCTTTTCTTTCTTTTGCAGCCTTGCTGGGCTTTTGGTTAATGCCATCCATTTTCTGCTGCTTAGCAAGTTTTCCCGCACACTTCTCACTGATGCACCCTACCTGATAGTGGGTCATGTAAAAATTAATTCCACTGTTTTTAACCTTGCCTTGGTTTAAGAAAAAATGATCTCGAATCTGTGCAGTGTAAGCCACCTGCTCTCTATGCCCACCCACCTTGGTCGTTAGCCAATCTATACAGTGTATTGCCGCTTGCTCACCAGTCACCACTTGCCCAGCCACCTCCCCAATACAATAATCAATCAAGAGACTTAATTTTCTTGGAAACAACTTCTATTTCATTCTGATTGGATAATTATTGAGAGAATGGGTCAAGCTTTGTGTCATATATCTGTGGAGCCCGACATAATTTTTTTTTTTTAATTCTCCCATTGCGGTGGGCCCTTTTACGCTTACGGGCCCCTGGGCACATGCCCAGGTTGCCCATATAGTAGATCCGGCGTAGGACCTCAGTTGCCACCCTATTTGTAGGCAATGGTGTTGAAAGCTCATAATATTTCTCTGCAGTTGGTGTAAACTTATTTACTAGCCAGCTTCGAATTATTTTTGCCCCCCTCCCCCGAATAACGAAAAAAATGGCTGTGCCCACCCCCACCCGGGAAAATCCACCAAGCGATGTCACCGCTACTCCATCTCATCTCATTCCCTGCAACTCTCCGTAGTCTGCGGCTGATGCTAAGTGACAGGTAAGGTGTTTTCATTCGTTTATGATTGCTCTATGTTTAAAATGTTTTTACAAGAATTTGACGGTGTGGAATATGTGTGATAGTGCTCAATTGCACGTGTTTCACGTTCAGTGGTGGAGAGTTTGCTGTCCTGTGTGTTAAATAGAAATCACGGAATCTACAACAGCAATAGTTGACTGTTCATAGCCAGCTC
The DNA here is from genome assembly GCF_029633865.1 of Lampris incognitus. Lineage (NCBI taxonomy): Eukaryota > Metazoa > Chordata > Actinopteri > Lampriformes > Lampridae > Lampris > Lampris incognitus. The sequence goes on along the minus strand of NC_079224.1, from coordinate 44,826,363 downwards.
ATAGCGTAGCTACAGCTCATAACCTGCCAGCTTATCTCATGAATCATGTACCCAATACAATGTATGGCATGGTTTTAACCTACAAATTATTCCCACAGTGCAAAGCGCAACTGCCGCCGTGGGCTATAGATGACATGAGAGGGACATTTATTAGGACACGCTTGCAATTACTCACATGCAGCACAGGTGCGCTGTGGGTCTGGATGTTCTCGTGCTTGTTTGTCATCTTGAATACTGTAGGTAGGTTTAACAGATATCTGGAAAAAAAGGGAAAGGAAGGAGAAAGTTGTAGCATAGCCAGTTTTTTCCAAACAGAAAAAGCAAACACAGAAAAACATGATGTTAGAAATATACACAATTCAATACGTTATTTGTGTGTGTGTGAGAGGATGGGGGGATAGGCGGTGGTGGGGTGTTGAGGAGGTGAGGGAAATTATTATTGCTGTGTTATTGTTCTATATACTTGCAGTGCATTTCTTTTTTTTCTGTGTATATTTGACTGTATATTGAATCTGTATGTCTGTGACTTGATTAGTGTATTTTTACTGTGATGTATATTTTTCAGCAGCATCAGCAGTAATGCGGACGTTGTACTGGACCGTTGTGGTGAAGAGGGAGCTGAGCCGGGAGGCAAAGCTCTCAATTTACCAGTCAATCTTTGTTCCAACCCTCACCTATGGTCATGAGCTTTGGGTAGTGACCGAAAGGGTGAGATCGCGGATACAAGCAGCTGAAATTAGTTTCCTCTGTAGGGTGTCTGGGCTCAGCCTTAGAGATAGGGTGAGGAGCTCGGACATCCAAAGGGAGCTCAGAGTAGAGCTGCTGCTCCTTCGTGTCGAAAGGAGCCAGTTGAGCTGGTTCTGTCATCTGATTAGGATGCCTCCTGGGCGCCTTCCTTTGGAGGTTTTCTGGGCACGTCCAACTGGGAGGAGACCCGGAACTCGCAGGAGGGACTACATGTTCAATTTGGCCTGGGAACGCCTTGGGTTCCCCCAGGAGGAGTTGGAGTGCGTTGCTGGGGAGAGGGACGTCTGGAGTGCCCTTCTTACCTTGCTGCCACCACGACCCGACCCCGGAGAAGTGGCTGATCATGAGATGACAGATAAGATGTATGTGATGCTGCTGCAGACTGCAATTTCCTTTAGGGGACAATAAAAAACTGCCTATCTATCTGTAAAATGACAATAAAAATGTTTTGGCAAAAAAACAAAACAGAACTGCAATTGTGAGTCCTTATTGCATGTGTGATAACATATATAAATATCATTACTGATAGCTGCTTAAATTTATTTTATGTCGTTTCATCATTATTTGAGTCACATGCTTAAAAAATGCAGAATGCAGGAAATGAAGTCTCTGAAATTCAAATTTGTCTGGGGGAGATAACCTCTGCCCCCCCAGCCGGAACCTTTTGTCCCTCTTTTGCCTCCCCAGGCAAAACTTGCTAAAACCGCCACTGTACAGTATGCAGTTTGTGTGGCCCTGGCCACTGCATACTACATAGTTTGTAGACAAAACCTGAAGAACAACATATTGCAGTGAACTTTACATCGGTTTTTCAATGAAGGAATAAGCTGCGGTCATGGTGTCGAACAAGAAGGAAAGGAGGCTGCGCTGGGATTGCTCCTGATGGGCAAGACAAGAAGCTGAACCCATCTCGAGAGTTTAAGCTTCATTTTGATAGTTTTATACTGCTTTATGACCATGCAAAACATATTTTTCACATTTGTGGTGGATTCGAGCTGTCGCCCCGGAGCCTGGGCCTTCAGTAGGACCACATGTGGCAATAAAAAAAATCAAACCTAGCAATAAAAAGAATAGCCAGAGCCCTGTCACATGGAAGTTTAGCATATTAAAGGTTTATTTGCCCTAACTGGCTTCACAACCTTTGATTCTGGAATACCTTATAATCCAGCTTCTAGTATACCCCTCTGGTCACTACTAGTACTACTACTACTAATAATAATAATAACAATACTTTCGGCTGCTCCCGTTAGGGGGCGCCACAGCGGATCTCTACATCTTTCTGTCACACCAGCCACCTGCATGTCCTCCCTCACCACATCCATAAACCTCCTCTTTGGCCTTCCTCTTCTCCTCTTCCCTGGCAGCTCCATATTCAGCATCCTTCTCCCAACATACCCAGCATCTCCTCCACACATGTCCAAACCATCTCAATCTTGTCTGTCTTGCTTTGTCTCCAAACTGTCCAACCTGAGCTGTCCCTCTAATATGCTCGTTCCTAATCCTGTCCTTCTTCATCACTCCCAATGAAAATCTTATCATCTTCAACTCTGCCACCTCCAGCTCCGCCTCCTGTCCCCTCATCAGTGCCACTGTCTCCAAAACCATACAACATAGCTGGTCTCACTACCATCTTGCAAACCCCTCCGGTCAATCCTTTACAAACGCACTAAAAATAAATGACAGATGCCTCATTAGAACAGCAGATGTCAGCAAAAGCTGCATCATTTCGAGTTGGAAGAAAACCAGGCGATTGTTGAAAAAAGCTGCGTACTCACCAAATGCAGATCAGTTGAAAACGAAGTCCATCCCGCGATCCTTTCTGACCCAGTGTGCAGTGGTCTCTCTCCGCTGTCGCTCGCTCGCTCGCTCGGCTGCAGGTCGATACGCCGTGTTTCAAGCAGGGGTCCGGGGGCTGACCCATGTTTCCGAGCTGCTCCAGTAAATCCCGTGCTGGACCAGGGCTCCTTGTCGGGCTTGAAAAGCGAGCAGTCCCAGCAGCAGCACAGCGCGTTAGCTGCTAGCAGCGACTGTAGCCGCTAGCTTGAAAATGCCTCTGCTAGCTCTTGGTAGCTTGCGCCAATCCTGGCAAGGCGGGCGATGGTCGACCTTTCTGGATTATTTATAGTTTTTTCCCCCCTGAAAAGGCGATCTAGAAAATGGAGTTTCTATTAACGGTCTCCTTCTTCACCAACTGCCGCCATTTCGCTGCTTTCTACATCCTTCGTTGTCCGTCCTGCCGTCTCTTCCCTCCCCGCTCACTGACTGCCTTCGCCGGTTGCTTATCAAATTCGCGAATAACCGGAAGATGTCGGGATAATGTCCCGCCCCCCACAACTCAGCAAAATGTGATTGGCTAAGACAACTGTCAAAATCAAATTCAGCTACCAAAGGCACCGGCACGGGGGAGCCGCTGATTCACCCAGATACCGTCGGAAGAAAAATTGTGATTGGTCCATTTCCCGTTAAATTAACCCACTGTTTGCCAACACATATTAGTCCAAGTTTATAACTTTGATCCAGAAATCATTACTATTATTTCAGTGACTAAAAATAATCCAAAAAAAATATTTATTAGGAGTGTAAACTACTAATAAGACACGTTAGCCCCTAGCTAACGGGTCTGACCCTTTAGCCGAGCGGTTAGTGACGTCGCCTTGTGGTGCAGTACACTCCGTATCGAATCCCGCACCGGGCAAGAAAATAACCGGTTACATTGGTGGCAGCGGTGGGATCCGGAAGTGTGCAGATCCTCAGAAGTCTCTTCGGAGCGCGGGAAGAACAAAGCGCAAGGGCGCGCTTCCGGGGAGGGTGATGATTATAAACTACTAATAAGACACATTAGCTCCTAGCTAACGGGTCTGACCCTTCAGCCGAGCGGTTAGTGATGTCGCCATGTGGTGCAGTAACCCTAGTATCGAATCCCGCACCGGGCAAGAAAATGACCGGTTACAGGAGTACAAAAATTCATTCAATTTTTTTTTCTTGGGTATTCACTGAATAATATGTTGAAGGTCCAGAGCAGGGGTGGGCAGTCTTATCCAGAAAGGGCCAGTGTGGGTGAAGGTTTTTGTTCCAAACTACCAATTACACACCTGTGTCTCCGAATCAATTTCCTCAACAAAGACTGGTTGATTAGTGGGATCAGGTGTGTAACTGCTTGGCCGCAACAAAAACCTTCACCCACGCTGGCCCTTTCTGGATAAGATTGCTTACTTTAGATTGATTACTCTATCCTAAACCTCCAAATCCTCAGTGTCCATCCACCACCCCAAGTGGATTTCAAAGAAGTGGCGCAAAACTAGTGGTTTACTGGCCTTAGACCAGCTCAATAAATGCAATGTGGGGTGGCAGACCCGAGGACCTTTCATTGAAAATACTGGAGTGTCTGGGCACAGGAATCTTCTGTAGGGACAGCATCACTCAGAGACTCCATGGAGCAGCATGGCAGGGTATTTAGGGGGGCTTTACCTGAATAGCATGAATATGAGCCTTTGTCTCTAAAGTAGACGTGGTAAGGTTAGATGGACGGAATCAGGGGTGTTGCACAAAATTCTGGGCCCTATAGATAAGCAGTCTCTGTGGGCCCCTTTCTTCTTTTGTCTCTCACGCATCACTTTTTTGAGCTCTAGCACACTGTATATTATTTAAAATCACAGTTACATTAATCTATTTTAACCCAACTTAACCTAACTTAACTATCTTGCAGTGATTGAAAAAAATGTATAGTATCTCTTCAAACTTTGATGCAAACTTTAACTCCGACTTTGTTCAGGTAGTAGGAGGTAAGAGTTAGCTAGCTAGCTTCTACCTAGCTGTGGTAGTAGGAGTTAGGTAGCTAGCTGCTACCTAGCTGTGGTAGTAGGAGTTAGCTAGCCACCTTTCTATAAAAGCTCCTAGCTCACCTTTCTTTTTGAAGAAATTACTCAACAGTTGTTTTCCCTCATTTTGCCTTCTCTCCCTTTCCTTTTTTCTTTTCTTTTTTGGAACCCAGACTTTGCTTTCTTTGGGAAAGACTTGACTCTGTGCTTGTGCTTGTATCAGCAGTCACTCGCGACAGGACTAGATGAGCTACATTGAGAGATGCTCGTGAGGGGCAGACTAAACCATTTTGTACCTTTTGTAAGGGGTGAGAGGGGCCTCAGAGAGCCTCCACTATTTTTTAAGCCCCTCAACCGATGTACTGAACCTAATTTAACTGAAGTTATGACACTAATTAGTTAGAAATAAAAAGTGCAAACCAAAACAAACTTTTAATTCCAGGCTTCCTGAGTCCCCCCTCCCTTCTGGGCCCTGGTAGGTCCTTCCCCTTTTCTCCCCACTATGACACCACAGGATGGAATGGATGGATAATTGTGTTAACTCCAGCATGTCTCTCGGCACGTCTCTCGGCACTCTGCCGACAAATCCTGCAACTTCAATGGTGTTGTTGGTCACCTGATGCAGCGGTCCAATCGTGTCAATCATGTTCCCTCAGTCACTCAGTCAGTCAGCAACATTCGTGTTTGTAGGGCTAGCTTGCTGCTCCGGTCCAGCCAAAACCTCAGGTGCATGTACAAATTACCTTGTGCACATACATTTCATATCATGAGCATCAGAGCAGTAATTCGAAAAGATGTGCTTCGCCTCCTGCTGTCTCTATATTTTTTTCTACTTTACTGGCCCCCGTGAGGAAATTTTTCCTCTGCATTTAACCCAACCTAGCTGTGTAGCTAGGAGCAGTGGGCAGAGGCCGTGCAGCGCCCGGGGAACGACTCGCAGTCCGTCTTGCCCTACCTCGGTCAGGGGCCCAGACAGGAGTATTAACCCTAACATGCATGGGAAACCGGAGCACTCGGAGGAAAACCCACCAGACACGGGGGAGAACATGCAAACTCCACACAGAAAAGACCTGGGATGAACCACAAGGCTGGACAACCCCCGGGGGTTCGAACCCAGAACCGTCTTGCTGCGAGGCGACAGCGCTAAACCACTGCGTCACCGTGCCGCCCATATACACAGATACACCTCGGCTGAAGCACGAGGGGCCCTGCAGGTAGGGACAGTTGGCAGCCGTGCGCTACATTTCCACGTGTGCTGTTGATTCCGACTCAAAGCAAGGACCTGTTCCCCCTCGTCACGGCCACGCCACATAGCAACGCTGTGTTTTGCAGCAAGCACTGTGTTGAGCCGGACACAAACTATCAGACATACCTGCGAAAGGCTTGTGTGTCGACAAATTTTCAAAACACACACGCACACGCGCACACACACACACACACACACACACACAACATCGCAGGTGACCGTGAAAGCTGAGGCAGTCTGGGAAATGGCGGAGGGAGAGCAGAAAGCATCCTGGGGTTAGAAGGGAACGGCTTCGGCACCGTGGAGGGTTGGTTTAAAAACAAACGCCAGCGCTGATGACTTTTTCTGCTGGGTGGAAACGCTCTACCGTATGGCTGGTGAGAGAGATGTAAATCAGGGGTGTGTGTCTGTGTGTGTCTGTGTGTGTGGGGGGGGGGGCTTTCTCTGAGCAAAGTATGCGTGTGCACGTCTGTGTGTATATAAAACTGTGTTGTGCAGATGTGCAGACATGTATGTGCATATACTTATACCCTGTGTGTGTGTGTGTGTGTGTGAAGGAGGTGTGAGGAACTGTGTGTTGTATGCTGTGTGTTACATGGGTGTGAGATTATTTACGTCTGTGTGTGTGTGTGTTAGGGCAGGGTTAAAGTGCGCTCTCCAAAACACAGCAGAGACAGAAACCACTTCAGTCTCAGCTGGGACCACTTCAGTGTGAACCTGAATTTCCTCCGAAACATCCTCACAGCTCATTTCATCTGAAATGCTGACAGCAAAACATTGCTTGAAGCCAAACGAGTGAACCGAAACCCGGGACTGAATGAATCTTTAACCCAGGTGTTGCTTCAGTTCTCCCGTTCAACACTGGTTTACCGTGTTAAGACCAACCTGGATTTGAACGTTTTAGAACTTCTTTCAAATTATTTAGAAGACTAGATTAGATAGACTAGATTAGACATACTAAATTACAGAGAATAGATTAGATAGCCTAGATGAGACAGACTAGATTACACAGACTAGAACAGACAGTCTAGATTAGACAGACTAGGACAGTCTATATTAGACAGACTAAATTAGACAGTCTAGATTACACAGACTAGATAAAATAGACTAGATTAGACAAGACTAGACAATCTAGATTAGACATAGATTAGACAGACTAGAATAGACAGTCTAGATTAGACAGACTAGAAAAAAGACTAGATAAAATAGACTAGATTAGACAGACTAGACAATCTAGATTAGACATAGATTAGACAGACTGGAATAGACAGTCTAGATTAGACAGACTAGATAAAATAGACTAGATTAGACAGACTAAATTAGACAATCTAGATTAGACAGATTAGACCAGTGTTTCTCAACCCAGTCCTCAAGGAACCCCTATCCTGCAGATTTTCTTTGCAACACTGAATAGGTACCTGTTTGTAGTTATTCAACCAATCAGCAATGAATGATGTCAGACGTTGCAAACCTTGCATAATTAAGTGCTGCGAGATGATTGGTTGAGTAAGTACAAGCAGGGCTACCTGTGCAGGGTTACAATGAAAATCTGCAGGATAGGGGTTCCTTGAGGACTGGGTTGGGAAACACTGGATTAGACAGACTAGATTACAGACTAGATTAGACACAGATCAGACAGACTAGATTAGACAGTCTAGATTAGACAGACAAGATAACACAGACTAGATTAGACAGATATGTGAGGTTTTTTCACTGCAATAATGCAACAAGTTTAGACTGAAAGATCAGAAAATCACTTAAATATATTCATCAGTTAATTTAGCAAACTCTACACATTGAACTCCACTCATCTACAATAACAGTAATTATGATAATAAATAAGTCACAATGCTTCAACAATCCAATGAAATCAAAAATCGCATCTTGTATTAATTAATTTATCCAAAACAAGTTAAACCGAGAAACCACCATGAGAAAGTATGATAAAAAATAGAGGGTTGAGACATTTTAATGGTAAAAATAACAAAATAATGAAGAAGATCAAATGCTAATGGAGTATGTCCGTTTTGGGAACCTCAGAATTGCATCTCTGCTCTTCACAGATGATGTGGTTTTGTTGGCTTCATCAGAACGCGACCTCCGGCACACACTGGGCCGGTTTGCAGCTGAGTGTGAAATGGCTGGGATGAGAGTCAGCACCTCCAAGTCTGTGGCCATGGTTCTCTACCGGAAAATTGTGGATTGCTCCCTCTGGGTTGGGGATGAGTTGTTGCCTCAAGTGAAGGAGTTCAAGTATCTCGGGGTCTTGTTCACGAGTGAGGGTAGGATGGAGCGGGAGATTGACAGTGGATTGGTGCAGCATCAGCAGTAATGCGGACATTGTAGCGGACCATTGTGGTGAAGAGGGAGCTGACCCGGAAGGCAAAGCTCTCAATTTACCAGTCAATCTTCGTTCCAACCCTCACCTATGGCCATGATCTTTGGGTAGTGACCGGAAAGGGTGAGATCACAAGCGGCTGAAATGAGTTTCCTCTGTAGGGTGTGTGGGCTAAGCCTTAGAGATAGAGTGAGGAGATCGGACATCCAGAGGGAGCTCGGAGTAGAGCCGTTGCTCCTTCGCGTCGAAAGGAGCCAGTTGAGGTGGTTCAGGCATCTGATTAGGATGCCTCCTGGGCACCTTCCTTTGGTGGTTTTCAGGGTATTTCCAACTGGAAGGAGACCTCGGGGTAGACCCAGAACTCGCTGGAGGGACCACATGTCCAGTCTGGCCTGGAAACATCTTGGGATCCCCCAGGAGGAGCTGGAGGGTGTTGCTGGGGAGAGGGACGTATGGAGTGCCCTACTTAGCTTGCTGCTACCACGACCCGACCCCGGAGAAGCGGTTGAAGATGAGATGAGATCAAATGCTAATGGAGTGTGTCTACCCAGTCTCATGGCAGTTCGTGAAATAGTCATGACATCTAATCTATTGATTTCATGTACATGGGCACGAATTTTCCATTTTTTTCGTGACACTCAGCACGACTTCCAAACTCGCTGAGGATCATGGGTAGGCTAACGTAGCCTTCCGCTATTGAAACTGACCAAAACAAGCGTGATTTCTCAGAGTCTAAGGAGAAATAATGAAAACGGATGGGCGTAACACTAGCCTGTCATATTGTTGAGGTATCAAGGACACTTTCGTGTTTCTGTGTTGAGAAATGTTAAAGATGGCTTTAAAATCCACAGGTCAATATGCGACGGATCCGGTCCGGCCCGCCCACTGGACTGATAAAATTAAAATAAAGAAATTAAAACAAGGACAAAATGTCGTGATTAACTGTTAAGGTTAGGGTTAGTTTCAATAGCGGAAGGCTACGTTAGCCTACCCGTGATCCTCAGCGAGTCTGAAAGTCGTGCTGAGTGTTAGGAAAAAAAACAGAAAATTCGTGTCCATGTACACGTAAATGTTGTGACTATTTCAAGAACGGCCTTGAGACTGGGCTGAGTGTGTAGCTCCTAGCTACACGGCTAGCATGGGTTAAACGCAGAGGATGAATTTCCCCATGGGGATTGACAAAGTAAGTCTTAATCTTATTTGTAAATACTACTGAGCACAGGGAAACCCTTTTACTTTTATTCGTCTGCTGTTGATCAATTATTTCTTCTGTCTTTTTTACTTTATGTCATTCTATTTGATAATTCTTTTATATCTTCTTCACTCTATAAAGGTTTGAATATGTGTTAATTCATCTATTCTGTTTTCTTCTTTTATCATTACCGTCCTTTTATCGCTGAACTCCCACTTAATGTGAAGCACGTTGTGTTCTTCAGTGCACAAAATGTGCTGTAAGGCCCAAATAAAGTTTAATTGACTGATCGATAGAAAACCTCAGAGAAGGTTCCAAGCTGAGGTAGTGTGTGCGTGTGCGTGTGCGTAGCAGTGCAGTAAATCACAGCCCTGGCCATGTGCTGAATGGGGGGGATTACCCCCTGATCCTGACGGACAGCTGAGGGAAACCTGATCCAACCAGAGAACATGGCCAGTTAGCGGTTCCTGCGACGCGCTGAGTCGCCGCATGTCATCCTTCCAAAATGACCACCTGATCACACAGAGACCCCAACTACTGTCGCCAATGTCTCGGGTTGGCCCCGTGATGAGCGTAGCAGCTATTGAAGCGGTATTACCCGTGCAAGGTTTGACACGATATCAAGTGAACACGGAAGAGGGACACAAGAAACACTTGTGGCGGAGCCTCAGCTCCCAACTGTTGTTGAGTTTCACTTGGCTGACAGCTCCCTGATAGCAACACGATCACATGTTCTCCTCTGGCCGGGTACACACGTCACACTGAGGCAACACCAGAGGATGCTGCAGAGGTGTGTGTGTGTGTGTGTGTGTGTGCGTGCGTGCAGGGGTGTAGCACAAAATTCTGGGCCCTATATATAAGCAGTCTCTGTGTGCCCCTGTCCACTTAAGCAATCATAGCTTTCCTCTTTAGCTAGTTAGCTAGCCACCTTTCTTTTAAAAGCTCCTAGCTCACATTTCTTTTGGAAGAAATTACTCTAGAGTTGATTTCCCTCATTTCGCCTTCTCTCCCTTTCCTTTTTTGGAACCCAGACTTTGCTTTCTTTGGGAAAGACTTGACTCTGCGCTTGTGCTCGCATCAGCAGTCACTCACGACAGGACTAGATGAGCTGCATTGAGAGATGCTCGTGAGGGGCGGACTAAACCATTTTTCACCTTTTGTAAGGGGTGAGAGGGGCCTCCGAGAGGGGTGAGAGGGGCCTCCGAGAGCCTCCACTAGTTTCTTTAAGTCCCTCGACCGATGTACTGAACCTATTTTAACTGAAGTTATGACACTAATTAGTTAGAAATAAAAATTTGCAAACAAACTTTTAATTCCAGGCTTCCCGAGGCCCCCCCACTTCCTTCTTGGCCCTGTAAGTCCCCCCCCACTACGACGCCGCTGTGTGTGAGAGAGAGACCGAGAGAGAGAGAGAGAGAGAGAGAGAGAGAGAGAGAGAGAGAGAGAGAGAGAGAGAGAGAGAGAGAGAGAGAGAGAGAGAGAGAGAGAGAGAGTTGAGGGAGAGAGGGACAGAGAGAGGAATTTGAGAGACAGAGCGAGCGAGAGAAGAGAGAGAGAGAGAAGAGAGTTGAGGGAGAGAGGGACAGAGAGAGAAATTTGAGAGACCAAGAGAGAGACAGAGAGCGAGCGAGAGAGACAGAGAGCGAGCGAGACAGACAGCGAGCGAGAGGAGATAGAGAGAGAGAGAGAGAGAGAGAGAGAGAGAGAGAGAGACAGAGACAGAGAGAGCAAGAGAAGAGAGAAAGAAAGCGAGAGAGCGAGAGTTGAGAAAGTCTTAGAAGAAAACTGTTTTCATGTTTTCACGCGTATTTAAAGTGTATTTAGTTGTTCACACACACACACACACACACACACACACACACACACACACACACACACACACACACACACACACGCACACACATACACACACATACACACAGATGCCTTGCTAGGGCTTCCTGTCTAACTGCATGAGGGTGTGTGGGTGGTGTCAACACGTCACCTGAAGACCTCCTCCTGCACCACTTGTATGACTAAAACTGTTCTCCTGACGTCACGTCCCCGTCTAAACTTCAGGCCATCTTTGTAAACAAGCTTTCATATTTAGCACTTTGAAAGCAGAAAAAACCCCACTCGACCGCCCTCTTAAAGAACGGATGAAGCTGGAGACCACCTGCTAACACCCCCCCCCCTCTCCACCCACCTCTCAACCAGCCCTCATTTGTTTTCACGTTGGGGGACATGTTGACTTCACAGCGGCCCCACAGTTTACAGTGCGAGTCAAACGCTGTTTCCACGCTAATCCATCCTCAGCAAATGGCTAAAAGCCCCTTTCACACTGGCCAAAACCCCGTTAACACCCGCTAACACCCGCTAACACCCGCTAACATCCGCTAACCTCCGCTAACATCTGATAACACCCGCTAACATCCGATAACACCCGCTAACATCCGCTAACATCCGCTAACATCCGATAACACCCGCTAACACCCGCTAACATCCGCTAACACCCGCTAACATCCGATAACATCCGACAACACCCGCTAACATCCGCTAACACCCGCTAACATCCGCTAACATCCGATAACACCCGCTAACATCCGCTAACACCCGCTAACATCCTTTAACATCCGCTAACATCCGCTAACACCCGCTAACATCCGCTAACATCCGCCTTTGGTGGTCGGTGTAATACCCTTTTTACACCAAAATTAGCGCGTATACGCGGGTTTTTTTTTTAAACGCGGGTAAATCCGCTAAAAATAGATAATTGACTGCTTTCACGGTGCCAGCAGACCCGGGTCCGACTGCCAGCAGCCGCGTTTGCCTTTCTCTTTCTTTTCTTACGTAGCGTCATCTCTGACGTCATGACGTTTCACTCTGTCCACCAATGTTAGCGGGCGTTGGCGGGTTTTGGGGCCGGTGTGAAAGGGGCTTAAAAGGATTCCGTCGGCATTCCCTCCCGGGGCAAATGTCTCTGCCGTAGTCGCGGGTATTTACCGGCTCCACCTCCGATCGGCATTGACGTAAACGCGCGACAGGGTCCCGGGTGGGTGGACGCGCTCATTTGTGCGATGACGTAGCGCCATTGTCCGCGCGTCATAAAATTGCGACGGCAACTGAGAAAAAAAACGTCTATTGTTTGTGGGTACAGCGTCTTTATTTCATCCCTGAGTAGAAGAAAGATATTTGTCCACGAAAATAAAATAAATGTGCTTGTTTCTTTCTCCAAACAAAATGCGTTTATTATGGTCCTGGGTTCGAGCCCCGGGGTAGTCCAACCTTGGGGGTCGTCCCGGGTCGTCCTCTGTGTGGAGTTTGCATGTTCTCCCCGTGTCTGCGTGGGTTTCCTCCCACAGTCCAAAGACATGTAGGTCAGGTGACTCGGCCATAGTAAATTGGGTGTGGTGGGGTGGGGTGTGGGGGGGGCCCTGTGTGATGGCCTAGCGGCCTGTCCAGGGTGACTGCCCGCCTGCCGCCCAATGACTGCTGGGATAGGCTCCAGCATCCCCGCGACCCTGAGACCAGGATAAGCGCTTTGGATGGATGGAGAGATGGGTGGATGGATGGATGGATGGATGGATGGATGATGGATGGGTGGATGGGTACAGCGTCTTCGTTGAAACAGCGCCCGAACTTCGTTCAGTCTGCGTTGAGTTCGTATGGTTTGAAAGAGAGACTGAAGTACAAGATATATAAAAAAAATAATGCTAACCACCCTCTCTCTCTGGCTTCCATGCTGCTTTCTAGTTTACTTCCGTTTTCCGGCGCGTCGTGACATCACGAACGTCATGACGTCAAAGATGACGCTACAGAAGGGGGGGGAAAGATAAAAGAGAGGCAAACTCGTCTGCTGACAGTCAGACCCGGGTCTGCCGGCACCGTGAAAGGAGTCAATAGCCTATGTAATGATCTGTGCCCTCTGGCTATGTTAACTTATAACATTAATAAAGCAAGGACGACTTCTCTCGTGCTGGGTGTTTATTCACCGACCGGATTCCGACTGACGTTGTTACGTACATCACGTGACTTTGTTGTGGCGCTACGGAAAGCCGTAAGGGACATTAGCAAATCAAATATTACTAGCAAATATTACATCTCCCTTTTTCTGAAAAGTGCTGCTTTCTCTGCAGAGATACAGACTACGTTGAGCACGTTTATAAGCGAATACAATCTTAATAAGAAAGAATATGAAAGTGGAACTCTTATATAACTGGACTGCAACAAAGTAGTGTAAAACATTTCCTTCACTGTCTAAATGTGACACCGTAATAACATTTCATCTTTTTTTTCATTTCATTACTGGTAACTGCAAACAGCAGGTAGGTACACAAGGTAAGTGAACGCTGTAAATATTTCTTTTCAAAACATAGCAGGTATAGTACAGGTTGGTGTAAAATTCTCTTTTTTTTAACATTCATAAGTCAAGGATTTGTCTTGGTTTGATCGTGCGACCTGACCTCGTGGTGTAACCAGGCTGTGTGTCTGGTTGTCGCTGATTGTTCGTGTCTGGAGGTTCAGCATGCTCTTGCTGATGGGCTTGTGTGTTGTTGTTAGCGCTGGTAACAGTCTGCTGTGAAGTGTGTGTGTGTGTAGTGTGAGTGTTCACTCTGCTTTGTCGCAGGTGTTGACGGTTGCGTTGGTAGATCTGACCTTCTTTGGTTTGGATGTGGTAGCTCCTGTCTGTGTTCGCTGGTCTTTCCACAGTTGCAGGTCTCCAGGATCCATCCTCCTGCCGGAAGCGGATTGGTGTGCCTGCGGGCAGGTGGGGCAGAGGTTTGGCTGTTCGGTTGTAGTATGCCTGCTGGCGCTGTTGACATACCTCTCTCCTTTTGTGAACATCCTCCTGACTGGCGATCTGTGGCTGCAGGTGTTTTGCTGTTGATGGGAGAATGGACCGCAGCCTCCGACTCATCAGTAGCTGTGCCGGTGATTTCAGGTTGTCCACCGGTGTGTTGCGATACTCCAGTAAGCTCATGTAGGGGTCTTTGTTCTCAGCTTTGGCTTTGTCCAGGATGCGTTTGGCCGTCTGGACAGTCTTCTCGGAGAGGCCGTTGCTCTGTGGGTAGTGGGGGCTTGTGGTGGTGTGTGAGAAACCCCATGTCTGTGAGAAGTTGCGGAACTCACCAGAGCTGTAGCACGGACCGTTGTCGCTGATGATAGTCTCGGGGATTCCGTGTCGAGCCATTGCTGCTTTCAGCTTCATGATGACGGCAGATGAGGTGCAGCTGTAAAGTCTTTCTAGCTCGAAGAATCTGGAGTAGTAGTCCACAGTGACTATGAAGTCCTGTGAGTTCCATGTGAATAGGTCTGTGCCTATCACTTGCCACGGCCGCTCGGGTATGGCGTGTGACATCATTGGTTCCTTTGCATTTGCGCTGCGCCGTTCTTGGCATATGCTGCAGTCTGCTACCGCATCCTCGATCTGTTTCCCCATGCCAGGCCAGAACAGTAAGTCTCTTGCTCGGCATTTGCTTTTTTCCACGCCAAGGTGGCTGGCATGGATGCGCTGTATCATGTCCTTGCGAAGCTTTTGGGGGACAATGATTCTCTCACCTTTGAACAGGATACCGTCCATTTCTGAGATTTCTGCTCTGTGGTTCCAGTATTCCTGGATGCTGGGCGGGCACTTTTTCTTTGTGTCTGGCCAGCCAGTGAGTGTGGCTCGTCTGAGTGCGGTGAGCTGTGGATCTTGCGCTGTTTCCTGCTTGATTTCTGTGAGTCTTGTGTCGCTCACAGGGATGTTGCTGAGGACTGTGTGCACTTGGGCCTCCATCCCTTCCTGTAGGTCACTGTCGTGGTGTTCTATTGACTTGCGTGACAGTGTGTCGGCCACCGGTATGTCCTTACCGGGGCGGTGGATGATTTGGATGTCGTATTTTTGGAGCGCCAGGATCATCCGTTGCAGCCGGGGTGGTGCTGCTGCCAGTGGCTTTTTTAGTATTGCCTCCAGAGGCTTGTGGTCTGACTCCACAATCACTTTTCGTCCATACATGTACTCGTGGAACCTCTTGCAGCCGAAGACCACAGCGTAGAGCTCCTTCTCTATCTGTGCGTAGTTTTCTTCAGTGCTGTTGAGTGACTTGGACGCATAGGCAATTGGTTTGCCATCTTGGAGCATGACAGCCCCAAGGCCACTTTTGGATGCATCCACTTGGAGTCGCAGCTCTTTCTGCGGGTCGAAATATGCGAGTACTGGACCTGGGTGCTGTGTAATGAGATTCTTCATCTCTTGGAACGCCTTGTCGTGGACTGCATCCCACACAAACTCACTGTCCTGTTTCAGAAGCTGTCTGAGGGGTGAGTTTATCTGTGAGAGGTGTGGAGCAAATCTGGCGAGGTAGTTGATCATGCCGAGGACTGTCTCCAGCTCTGCTTTGTTCTGTGGGGGTTGCATGTCCTTGACCGCCTTCACCTTGTGTGGGTCTGGTTTGATGCCTTCGTGTGAGAGCGTGTGGCCGAAGTAGCTTACCTCGGACACGCATATGTGACACTTGTCGGGGTTGAGCCTCACCCCTCGCTCCCTTGTGCGCTTCAGCATCGCTCTGAGACGCTGGTCATGTTCCTCTTTAGTCTTGCCGAACACTAGTATGTCGTCCACTATGGCCGTCACACCGTCCAATCCTTCATATGTTTCATCCACGCGTCTCTGGAACTCGTCTTGAGCGGACACGATTCCGAATGGCAGTCTGAGGAAACGATACCTGCCAAACACTGTGTTAAATGTCGTCAACATTGAGGATTCAGTGCTCAGTTTGATGGCCCAATAGCCTGACCGCGCGTCTAACACGCTAAAGTACTCAGCTCCAGCAAGCTTTGTGGTGGCGTCCTCCAGCGTGGGGAGGGGGTAGTGAGGTCGTTGTATCACTTTGTTAAGAGCTCTGGGGTCTAAACACACTCTAAGTTTGCCTGTCTTTGGCTTCTCAACAATGACGAGTGCGTTCACCCATTCTGTGGGTTCTGTTACCTTACAGATTATGCCGCCTTTCTCCATGCTGTCAAGCTCGTCCCTCAGTTTGCTGCGTAGGGCGATGGGGATTCTGCGTGGCGGGCAGACGACCGGCGTTGCATCTGGTGTGACGCGGAAGGTGCACTCGCCTGGGAACTCTCCTATTCCCTGGAAAACATCTGCATACTCATCCATTATGCTCTGTGATGTGACATTGTTTTCCTCGCTCACAGCCATCACTATTTTTACCAAGTTTAGGTCACGGCATGTTTTCATTGCCATGACTGGTGGGGCGTTTGTGTCAATGACGTAAAAGTCCAGCATCATTGCATTGTCTCTGTACTTACATTTGAGTTTGCATGTGCCTTTCACGCTCAGCGCGCCTCCTCCATATTCAGTGAGTCTGTGTATTGCTGGTTTCAGTATCACATTTTTGAACAGCGCCTGGAACAGGTTGGTGGGAATAGTATTGGCCTGTGCCCCAGTGTCTAGTTTAAACTTTACCTTCTGTGGAGGTGTGCCAATTCCAACCTCTACGTAAGCCTGCTCGTTGCTTTTTCCGTTGTTCTCTATTGAGATGCAGTCTATGTACAGCTCTGTCTGTTCTCCCACAGCGGTGCTCTCCACTGTAATGTTGTCGAAGTACAGTTCTTCCTGTTCTCTGTCAGTGGTGCACTCTTCTGGGTTCTCTCCGACGGCATGTACTGTGCCGCGGTAGTACTTTGTCTGTCCCTGGGAGCTAGACTTGCATACTTTAGCAAAATGATTGAGCTTCTTGCATTTAATGCATTGTTTACCCTTAGCTGGGCAAGTGGCTTTAGCGCCGTGTAGCCCTCCACAATAGCTACACGCCCTGGCGGCGGTGCTAACGTTACCCTCCCTTTGTCTGAAGTTAGCGTTAGCTGCTTTGGGTGCGTTCGGTTTGTAAGTCTTTCTGCCTATTGCGTGCACCGTTTCATGTGTGCTGCCCTGGCCCATAGACTTTAGCTGTTGCTTTGCTAGCTCGTGTGAGCGGGCTACATCTATGGCTTTTTCTAGCGTTAGCTCAGCTCCCTGGCTAAGTAGCTTTTCTCTCACTCTGGGTGAGTTGGTGGCAAACACGATGCGGTCCCTGACCATCTCGTCGGCATTTGGGTAGCCACAGTCTTTGACTAGGAGCTTTAGCTCAGTTACAAATCGTTCGAAGGATTCACTCTCTCCCTGCATCTTTTCATGAAATTTATATCTGGCATAAATCGGGTTTGCTTTGGGGGTGATGTACTCAGTGTACTTATCGTAGTACGTTTCTAGCTTCTTGGCTTGTTCTCCGCTGAGTGTCCAAGTGTTGTGCACATCGCGCCCTTTTTCCCCTATCCAGAGCAGGAGGTAGCTGCATTTCTCCTCTTCATTCTTCCCGCGCAGGGGGCCCGTGAACATTAGCTCCGTTGTTTGTCGAAATCGTCTCCATGCTTCAGGTAAGTTCGCCGATTCCCAGTCCATCCGTGGAGCTGGAACGCCGTACGAATCCATATTGGGTATTTAAACTCCGCTACTCTGACACCATGTAATGATCTGTGCCCTCTGGCTATGTTAACTTATAACATTAATAAAGCAAGGACGACTTCTCTCGTGCTGGGTGTTTATTCACCGACCGGATTCCGACTGACGTTGTTACGTACATCACGTGACTTTGTTGTGGCGCTACGGAAAGCCGTAAGGGACATTAGCAAATCAAATATTACTAGCAAATATTACAGCCTATTTTTAGAGGGTTTACCCGCGTTTAAAAAACCCGCTTATACACGCTACTTTGAGTGTGAAAAGGCTATAATAAATAGTGTGCAGAGGCCCCGGGCCGCCCAGACACGGGTCGCCCCAGCTGTTTCGCTGCTGACAAAGAGAAGATTGTTAATTGTCTCTATAAGAGATTAATCCTGGACTTGTGCAAGTTATGAAGAAGAAAAAAAAAGGAGGAGGAGGAGGCAAGGCATAAACAGCTGGGAAAACATTCCACACAGCACTGGCCCGTGGGGTGGGGGACTTGGCTCGGCCTCCGTTTCATTTGGATGGACGGGGGAGGATGCACGGATGTGCGGCCCCGTCGTGTCAGAAAAAGCCGCTGCAGTTTGTGAGTTGAGCCTGGCCGGGTGAGAGTTTAGGGCGACGTCATTAACTTTTGGAATTTAGCATGATCGCGTATTAACCTGAGCGTGACTTCGCCTGGGAACCAGATGACTCTGCGAGCTCGTGTTTTACACGTGCTCTGGCATTAGCATTTGCACCGTTAGCATCTGGTTCCCAGGCTAACAGGCTAACTGACTCGGTAGCCAGGAGGTCCTGCAAAATTAACAAAAACACTGGACCACAAGTAAAACAAAACAAAACAAAACACAGCTTCTTGGTTTTGTGCGAACCTTGACAGTTTTCCTCTCAGTGCATAAACTGATTCCGCTTCCGGTGTGGGAAGATGGCGGCGCAACTTCATGTTTGCGGCGGCCTCCCCCAGTACCATTGTGGGAAGATGGCGGCGCAAATTCATGTTTGCGGCGGCCTCCCCCAGTACCGTCCATGCACTGTTTGTCCACCTCTGCATCTATGTTTGCTTTGTTTGATGGCTGAGAGAGCTGGCGCTGGATCAGCTGGGAGAGCTTGGTCTGCTGCATCCTGTGGGCCCTGGGACCACGGCCCTGCCTGCGCCCGAGGAGGAAACATCGAGAGCGGTCTGCCAGGACGTGGAAGCGGGACAGGCTAAGCTAACTGCTAGCCCACGCAGACCGGCAGTACCGATAACACCGAGGGTGGTCTGGCGGCGGCCTCGCCTAGCGTTGACTGTGTTTTTAGTGTCGTTGTGTGGAGTGCGGGGAGGTGTGTTGAGAGTGTCTGGCTGGGAGAGCTGGCGTTGGATCGGCTGGGGGAGCTTGGTCTGCTGCTTCCTGTGGGCCCTGGGACCACGGCCCTGCCTGGAGCTGCGCCTGAAGAGGAAACATCGAGGGCGGTCTGACGGTGTATGGATACGGTTGTACATTACAGCCAGACGTACTGTGTTCCTGACCGTACAATTAAGGATAATCTTTTTTTGATACGGGACATTATTAACATATCTAAGCTCCATGAGCTGGACATTGGCTTGCTTTCCTTAGATCAAGAGAAGGCTTTTGACATGATTGATCATTGCTATGTGTTTAAAACACTTGAAAGTTTTGGTTTTGGGGATACATTTATTCATTGGATCAAGTTGTTGTATTCCGGAGCCAGTGTTCTGTTAAAGGTAGGAGGTGGACTCAGCCGACCTGTCTCTGTTCAGAGAGGTATAAGACAGGGTTGTCCCTTATCGGGAATGCTGTGCTCCCTGGCCATTGAACCGCTTTTATTTCAGCTCAGGCAGGGGCTCCCAGGACTAACCTTTTCAGGGAACATCACCAACGCAGTTAGCTTATCAGCTTATGCTGACGATGTCACGGTTTTCATAACAACTCAAAACGATCTAAAAATTCTCAAGCAGAAATTGGCCTTATATAAACAAACTTCCTCTGCAAAAGTCAATTGGTCAAAACCAGAGGGTCTCTTACTGGGGGAGTGGAACAATAAAGAGAAACCAACATTACCAGCGGGGCTGCAGTGGAATACAGAAGGGATAAAATGCCTAGGTGTCTTTCTGGGCAGTGACCACTTTCTGAGCAAAAACTGGGAGGGTTTAATTGAAAAGATCAGTGCCTGATTGTCTAGATGGACTTGCATCCAGCCTCAGTTGTCCTATAGGGGGAGAGTCTTGATTGTTAACAGCTTGATTGCCTCGATGTTCTGGCACCGGGTTAAAGTTGTAGAACCTCCGGACACGCTCACAAGGGAAATACAGAGGACGCTGGTGAACTTCTTCCGGGGAGGCTTTCACTGGACCAAGTCTGCTGTACTGTTCCTACCAGTGCTAGGAGGCCAGGGCTTGACTGACCTCTGCAGCCGTATCATGGCTTTTCACCTTCAAACTGTGCAGCGACTTTTATACCAGGACCAGCGACTTTGGAGTGAAACAGCATCTGTGTTGCTTCGGAGGGTTATGAACCTGAACTACAACGAATACTTGTTCCTTCTGGACCTGGCTGGTATGGCGTTCACTTCTACCAGTCTGTCCTCCAAGCTTGGAGAACGGTCTTACGAACCAAAAGAGACTACCCACAGATCTATGGCAGTGTAAAGGAGGAACCACTGTTCCATAACCCACTGATACGCTGCAGGATGCTCAGCTCCATAAGTGTACAGAGATCCCTAACGAGAGCTGGACTTACAAAGTTAGTGTGTCTCAGATCAGGACAGTGGAAGACGGCTGGCATTTTGAGCCAAGAGACTGGCTTTAAATCTCTTCACTTGGTAGAGAGGTTGTTGGAGGAAGTGATCAGTGCACTTCCTGGCTTCTTCAGAGAGGCACTAGGAGCGGAGTGTGGAGAGGATCAGCCAGCTGCGTGGCCTGTTTTTCCATCTTTGTTAATCTGAGCAGCAGTGGAGGAGCAGGAGAAAGTGAAAGGGGCCATTCTGTCTTTCAAAACACCAGAACTACATGACTTCTTAAGTACATCACAGAAGGCCTTGTATGCAGTCACTGTAAAGGTTCTCAACAGAACATCACTAGCCAGCGTACAGGACTCGAGGTGGTTGAGTGTATTGGCACCAGGCTCATCCCCCAAGTGCAGCTGTAGGTCCCTGTACAAACCCCCCATAGAGAAACACACTGTGGATCTACAGTGGAGGGTGGTAGTTGGGGCTGTGGCTACGAACAGACATGTGGCACACATTGATCCTAGGGCAGGGAGCCACTGCTCTTTCTGTAACGATGAGGAAACTCTGCAGCACTTATGGCTCAGATGTCACAGGTTGAGCCCTCTTTTCTCTGTACTGCGGCAGTGGCTCAGAGGTTTAGGAGAGGTTCTCGAAGACAGCCTGTTTGTCTTTGGTCCGAGGTACATGGCAGCACAGTGCAGACATGTCACCTTGGTTAATTTTCTGATAGGTCAGGCAAAAAGGAGCGTTTGGCTTAATGGAAGAAACAAAATGAAAGGCACAGGGTCCACAGATGCTATACTTATGTTCAGGGGTCGAATGGCTGCTCGGCTGAAAATTGAGTTCATGTTTTTTAAACTTATTTCAAACTTGGAAGAATTTATTTCTATTTGGGAACATGGGGATGTGCTGTGCACTGTAGAAAACCAAGTGCTTCTTAATTTCTGAAAAACAAGGGGAGGTCTGTATCTTTTTGTTTTTACCGTGTATGGTGACTGTTGTGTTTTTCACTGTGTATATGAGTATTTGTGTTAATATTGTTATCTTGATGTGAAGGAAAAATTGGACCATTAAAGGCTTGGTTAAAGGCCACGTTCTCTCTCTCTCTCTCTCTCTCTCTCTCTCTCTCTCTCTCTCTCTCTCTCTCTCTCTCTCTCTCTCTCTCTCTCTCTCTCTCTCTCTCTCAAGGGTCACGGCATTTTAAAGAGGGGATCTTCCTTAGAAACCAGAAACAACTGTGATTTTGTCACTAAGTGAGCTTTTAGTTTATGGAGGTGTGTTAAACCGCTGAGGATGATGCCAGGATAACACCACGTGCATTAATATAATGTTGAGCATCACCAGAAGAGCACGACAGCACTCTCCAGTTAACATCCGCTCCACGCTCATTCACTGAGTTTCAAACACTGCAGATTCAGAAAACTTGATTTGCTCTGGAGCAACAACAGCCAAAGTAATACATCTACAGCATTTTTGTACGATTCCTGTAAACTTTTCTTCCTTACTTCACGATTTTAAACATTCTCTCTCCCTCCCTCCCTCTGTTTATATATGGGATAAACTGCCCAAGTCCAGGTGTGCAAATCTTGTAGAAAGCTTACCCAAGAAGACTCGAAGCTGTAATTGCTGTTGATTAATACATTTGCAAACATTTCTAAAAACAAGCTGTCACTTTGCCATGATGTCATTTTCCTTTACATATATAATCAGTTCTAAATGGAATTTGAAAAAACACTGGTCTAAATAGAAAATGCCGGGGATTATTATTGAATAGAAATCAAAACTGTTTGTTTAAATGGAGAAAAAAAAAGCTGTCCTCCTACAGGCGTCCTCCCAATATCAGGAATCATGAATCAGGAACATTTTATTTGACATTTCATTTCATGAACTTCCGTACATGAAATGAAATGAGACATCGTTCCCCCCAGCCCACAGCAGTGCAACACAAAGACAATAACACACATCCAAAAACTACAAGAACTACAAAAACACATATCCAAACTAACACATATATCCAAACTAAAAAACAAAACAAACATCACTGTGCAAGGGAACGAACGCCAGCCAGGATGACTGTTGGAACTGCCGGTCTGCATGGGCTAGCAGTTAGCTTATCCTGCCCCGCTTCCGTGTCCTGTCAGACCGCCCTTGGTGTTTCCTGCTCGAGCACAGCTCCAGGTAGCAGCAGACCAGGCTCCCCCAGCCGATTCAACGCCAGCTCTCCCAGCCAGACACCCTCGACATACCCCCTCGAACTCCACATGATGACACCACAGTCAACGCCAGGCGAGGCCGCTACCAAACTGCACTCGGTGTTATCGGTACTGCCGGTCTGCATGGGCTAGCAGTTAGCTAGGCTGACCCACTTCCGTGTCCTGTCAGACCGCCCTCGGTGTTGCCTCCTAGGTCACAGCTCCAGGCAGGGCCGTGGTCCCTGGGTCCACAGGACGCAGCAGACCAAGCTCTCCCAGCCGATCCAGCACCAACTCTCCCAGCCATCAAATGATGACAAAACTTGAAATGGACATGGACAAAGACACTGCGTGGATGGTACTGGGTGAGGCCACCGCAAACGTGAATTTGCGCCGCCATCTTCCCACACCGGTATTGTGTGAGGCCGCTGCAAACGTGAATTTGCGCCGCCATCTTCCTACACCGGAAGAATCATGTGGCTCCAGGGTCAGCCTCTACACCCACCTGAGGACCCAGAGGGAGGACGGTCATACTCGACCCCGAGTGACCGCCGTTGAAATCAGGAGGCCTGTTCACTCTCCATGTGATGTGCTTTTAAATCACTGAACCAAGCTGATCTGTACCAACTGTGTGCAGTAGAAGGGCAACCTGGAAATATAAACAATGTTCACGCTTCCTTTTTTTACTTTCACAGTTGGTGAGCACCTGACGTCTGACTTTTACAAGTGTGTGAACATGGAATGCTAGTCCCACGGCCTCGGCGGACTTACGTTATGCTTCCCGTCTCAAATGTTAACACTGGCCTGGCATGTGCATGCCGGATCAAAGGGAGTGCACGTCCCGGACCACTCTTTAAGCCTGCTCCAGTGTCTTCCAGCCCGTCATGCCCCGCGTCTTGAAGCAGCCGTGTGCGCCCGCCTAATGGAAGCAAGACAAAACACTGCCCACGGCTGATAGCGTCTGTTTGCACAAGCGGTTCAGGCTAAATGGCCGGCGGAGGGAGCGGAGGGGAACGGGCGCGCTGAAGACGGAGTGGAGCTGAAAAGGAAACGCAGGTGTCTTGGGTTAAAAGCCGTCTCTAAAAGCATCTAATGCAAACTATACAGAGAGGATGATAAAAGGCCGAGTTCACGGCTAAAAACATTTAGCTAATGTTAATGCGTGGTGCGTGGCACATTTGGCATTACGGGAAACGCAAACATGGATTATTTGGATTAAGTATGAGAGATGGTAAAAGCCCACCGGAGGGAGCAGGATTCATCAGAGCAGGGGCTCTATCGATGTGGATGACTTTATATAGTGTGGGGAAAAAATGGTTTGTGTAGTAGCGCGCACACACACACACACACACACACACAAAATCCCCTCCACACCGATTCATGCTGTCAGCAAGATGGACGATTTGAGCCTCTGCGAGTGACTCTTTGTTAATCTCCATTGGGAAGTTATCTTTTCATTTGCCCCTCGGGGTCGGATGTTGAACAGCAACCCTGGAACCACAATGACCTGGTGTGTTGCTCAAGGACACTTTAGCGGGGAGGACATTACTCAGTAGTCCTCTACAGACCATGACCATTTCATGGGCAGTGTAGCGAATTCGGGGGGCAGCCGGGAACCGCCGCAGCCAGGATGCGAACCCGGATCTCCCGCACCACGAGTGACTATGTTAACCAGTCGACTAAAGGGTCCGACCTGTTAGCCAAGGGCTAGCGAGTCTAGTCATTCGTGGGGAGTGTACCTCAGGGCCCCATGTCCCCCAGTTCAATATTCTGTTAACACACATAGACAACTGGGAGGAGACCCCAGGGTAGACGCAGATCTCGCTGGAGGGACCACATGTCCAATCTGGCCGGGGAACACCTTGGGATCCCCCAGGAGGGACTGGAGGGAGTTGCTGGGGAGAGGGACGTCTGGAGTGTCATACTTAGCTTGCTGCCACCGTGACCCGACCCCGGAGAAGCGGCTGATGATGAGATGAAATGAGATGAGATGAGATAAGAGTAAATGAGATGAGAATAAACGAGATGAAATGAGATGAGGTGAGGTGAAATGAGATGAGGAGAAATGAGATGAGGTGCAATGAGATGAGATGAGGTGAGATGAGATGAGGTGAGGTGAGATGAGGTGAAATGAGGTGAGATAGGTGAAATGAGATGAGGTGAGGTGAGATGAGGTGAAATGAGATGAGGTGAGGTGAGATGAGATGAGGTGAAATGAGATGAGGTGAGATGAGATGAGGTGAGATGAAATGAGATGAGGTGAGGTGAGATGAGGTGAAATGAGATGAGGTGAGATGAGATGAGGTGAAATGAGATGAGGTGAGATGAGATGAGGTGAGATGAGGTGAGGTGAAATGAGATGAGGTGAATTGAGGTGAGATGAGGTGAGATGAGATGAGGTGAGATGAGGTGAGGTGAAATGCGATGAGATGAGAGAGGTGAGGTAAGATGAGGTGGGATGAGATGGACTCCTTCAAATTAACTCACATCTCCCAAATTTACTGAACTTTCCTAAACCTAACCTAACCTAAGCCTAACCCTAACCTTAACCCAACACGTACCTTATCCTAACCTAGCCCGTAGCTAAGCTTAACCTTATCTTGACCTCATTCTAACCTTGGGAACATAGGACCCTTTGTCATGTTCCCACTGTGTGCCATATACATCGTGGGAATGACTCCCATTTCCTGTTAAAGTTTAAACTTCCCTATAACCTGAAATGTTAATTGTGAATAAATAAATATATGATACGTGCAGACTAGCAAGAGAGAAGAACAGACACAGATCAATGGAGACGAATAGACAGAGAGACAGACAGCTAGAGGGGGGGGCAGCCAGACTTGGACGATGCTTCAGTCAGACATGTGCACCATCTCCTACCAACCCTTGACAGTGGAACACCTCAACATCTCCCATCACCACTCACTAGTCCGTAGCCAACAATGGATGGTTGCCACCCGTGCTAACCACCTACCCGCCAGCTGCACCCCCCCACCGTCCCACCCTCCCCTGACCCTCAGCGACCCCTATTTGTCAGGTCACACACCATCTGGGCCGGTAGCGGTCGTCAGGCCGGGGGCCGGGAGACAAGGGCAGAGGGTCTCCACTCCATCAATGACAGCAGACCCAGGCCTCCGGTGGCCTGATGCATCACCCTGCCTACTACACTGTGTGTGTGTGTGTGTGTGTGTGTGTGTGTGTGTACGCTGTCATGTGTGTGTACACCCACAGTGTTCCTCTGATTTATAAACCACAGTCTGATTTGTTGGTTTCAACTGCTGGTATGTGAGTGTTTGCATATTAACCTGTGTTTGTTTGTACGTGTTGTTTTTGTCTGTGTGTTATAGATAAAAATTGACTCTACATCTGTGTAGGGTGTAGGTGTAGACTGTGTAGAGTGTAAGCAGGTGTAGACTCTACGCCTTTCTAGTGTTTCTGTCAATCTGTCTTTGCACCAACAAATGCTACTCATATCTCACATTCCTGTTTGTGTGCGTGCATTTGACTTTGTGGGTATGTATTTGCTTGGACTGTGTGTGTGTGTGTGTGTGTGTGTGTGTGTGTGTGTGTGTGTGTGTGTGTGTGTGTCACCCTGCCCTGACCTGCATCCATCAAACAGCCCAGACAGCCGCGGTGGAGGTCAGCTCCGCTTGGCTGACCTTTAACCTATCGAGAGCGATCCGTGGCCGAGGGTAAACGGAGCCGACTCCTCGCTCGGAGACAGGCAGTTTACAGAAAGCCCGTTCAGCTTCAGCGGCGCTGCCACCATTCCTTCCTTCAGGGTGGGTCGCTACACAAACCAGGAGATCTTAGTTTCAACGTGTGTTTTTGAACATAAAAGCTTTTCTCCTTCCCATTCCTGGAGATATCCGTGTTGCTGGAGTGAGGCTGCGTTGGGTTAGGGTTAGGGTTAGGGTTAGGGTTAGGGTTGGGTTAGGGTTAGGGTCCTGGGTTAGGGTTAGGGTTAGCAAGAGGGTCCTGGGTTCGAGCCCCGGGGTAGTCCAACCTTGGGGGTCGTCCCGGGTAGTCCTCAGTGTGGAGTTTGCATGTTCTCCCCGTGTCTGCGTGGGTTTCCTCCGGGTGCTCCAGAAGAAAGATCAGGAGAAGCTAAAAAAGTACCAAGGGCTGAGGGAAGAACTAGATCGGATGTGGAAGGGGAAATCCACAGTAGTCCCAGTGGTAATGGGAGCACTAGGGGCTGTGACCCCCCAAACTGGGAGAGTGGCTCCAGCAGATTCTTGGAACAAGATCTGAGGTCTCTGTCCAGAAGAGTGTGGTCCTAGGAACAGCTAAGATACTGCACAGAACCCTCAAACTCCCAGGCCTCTGGTAGAGGACCCGAGCTTGAGGAAGACACACAACCACCCGAAAAAGGAGAGAGGGAGATTTTAAACATACATATATAAACTTTGACCTCTTCAGTATAAAGCCTACTTGTTTGTGCTTGCACCACAGATGGATTTATACACCGAACCTGGTAGCAACTGACTCCTGGCAGCCATGTCTGTATCGTAATGACCGGGGTGCTCTAAAAAATGAAATTCCAGCTGTCCTCTATACGCCACATGAAGATAAAACAAATGACTACACTTCACCCTGTCGCTGACTATCTGCCATCTCTATCCTGTCACTGCGAGACATCCCAGGTAGCCTTGAAATTCACACAGCATGTCAGCCATATCAGCTAACAGGTCTTTATCCTGGGTCGGACCTGCAGTGGTCCCGGGGGTGGACGACAGCGGGTCTCGTGGTCTGTTACAGGTGCAGCCCAGTATCACGCCAAAGCGTGTAATACACCCGCCGGTCCAACACGTCTGTGTCACGGTTTGCCTCGCTCAGGCGTGAAAAATACACGCGTGTATGAAGGTGCACTGCCAGCAGGGGGCGATGATTAACTCAATACCAGAAACTCCCCGTGGAGGAAAAGAAGCATACAGCATTTTCCAAAATCCCTCCCTTAAACCTAATCCTAACCCTAACTCCAACCCTAACCCAACCCTAATCCTAACCCTAACTCCAACCCTAACCCAACCCTAAACCTAATCCTAACCCTAACTCCAACCCTAACCCAACCCTAAACCTAATCCTAACCCTAACTCCAACCCTAACCCAACCCTAATCCTAACCCTAACTCCAACCCTAACCCAACCCTAAACCTAATCCTAACCCTAACTCCAACCCTAACTCCAACCCTAAACCTAATCCTAACCCTAACTCCAACCCTAACCCAACCCTAACCCCAACCCTAACCCGCCTTCACCTCTTAATCATCGCCCCCTGCTGGCACTGCACCTTCATACACGCATATATTTTACACGCCTGAGCGAGGCAAACCGTGACACTGACACGTTGGACCGGCGGATGTATTACACACTTTGGCGTGATACCGCGTTGACAGTTTAGCTGAATGCTGCATGGTGGAAGTACCGACGTGGGTCTGAGATTCTGGTCTCAGACCGTCTTTATCTTTACCTGCTGTGTAATGTGGTATCGGGACATTCCCGAGCAGAGACGCATTTTGAAACATCCTGAAATACTCAATTCAACTGAAATTTTCTGTCACTTAGAGAACATGCACAACAAACACCACAATGCTAAAATGGAGACATACTGTCCAGACCTCTGCAAAGGTTAGTCTTGTGAGAAACAGACGTGCAGACAGGCATTAGTGTGCTGTCAATGCTACTTAGTACGGCGACAACACACCAGGCAGAGCAACTGCTGTGCACCGGCTGAGCCATTGTGCTGCTTGCCGTGTGCTGCGGTGGTGCAGCATAGATAGGGTGTTATGTGCACCATGCTTGCTGACATATGTTGTTCTTATTTCTATTTCTTACGGTTTCTATTTTCTTATCTTGTATCTTGTTAGTGTTAGTTGTTGGAGCGTGAGTGCCTGTGATAGAACCCAGTTTCCCCTCGGGGATGAATAAAGTGTTCTGATTCTCATCCTGATTGTGTTCCCTACGGAGAGAGCGGAGTCGGCCACCCTAGTGGCGGCGCAACCATGCGGACTGCTCAGATTTCTACCGCTCTGCTGCTGCGCTCAAAGGTCAAACTATTGCAACGACCACAGATGTCTAGACTCGCTCGCCCTTGGCCAACGGGTCGGACCCTTTAGTTGATTGGTTAGCGCAGTCGCCTGTGGCGGGAGACCCGGGTTCGCATCCCGGCTGCCCCCTGAATTCGCTACATTGGTGTCAGAAGTGGGGATGGTGAGACCGTGAGGCCATCAGAAGTGCGTGCGCCCACAGGTGCGAGGGAGCTGATACGCCGAAGGGCGGGGACGCACTTGCCGAAGGAGGAGGAGGGGGGGGTAGTGTAACAACCACGGATGACTAGACTCGCTAGGCCTTGGCTAACAGGTCGGACCCTTTAGTTGACTGGTTAACGCAGTCGCCCGTAGTGCGGGCGACCCGGGTTCACGTCCCAGCGGCGGTTCCCGGCTGCCCCCTGAATTTGCTCCACAGTTTTAGCGTTGAACCCTGTTCGATGTTCTGCTCATGACAGCAAAACTAACGAGGACTTGGAGTTTAGGCTGCTCCATGCAGTCAGTTCCATCTGCAGGGCCCTGCAGACCCTGACATGACTCATGCAGGGCGAGATGAGGAATAGAAAGCCAAACATTGGGTAAGGGCCTCTTATTTTGCTCTAAATTGGCACTGGCCGCGACGTCCCACACACATACAGGAAGTCTTCATCTCAGACAAACAAATTGTGGTATGATGGGAGATCCTCATCACGATAGGCGTGGACGAGGGACGAGGGAGAGACGAAAAAGAAAAAAAGAGAGAGCGCAGACAAGCAGGCACACGCCCTGACCTCCTCCTCGCTCCCCGGAGAGGAAGCAGATAGCAAAATAATCAGCCGTGGAATCTCCAATATAAATCTCTGGCTCTCCCCACGGGCAAGATCAGTGGAGCCCCGTTATTTCCCATCCGCCGGACAAAGCCGTGACGGACGAGGCGCCGGGGTTAACGCTGCCCACCGGTGAAGACTGACTTCAGACGGGCAGGAAGGTCACCGAGATGCAGGAGATTATCTTGTCAAATGTGGCATTCAGGTGCGGCGCGGGGAAAGGACGACGGGCGGAGGCGCATACGGCATCAACCGGAAGTTCATCAGAAGAACAAATCGACGTTATTCCAAACAGCTCACTTTGTTGCGCAAGTCCGTTTGACTTTTGATGAACAACTTGTTCTTGTTTCCCCCCCCCCCCCCTCTGCAGCCAATCAGACATCACTGCCGGTGCTTACCAAGCGAGAGGAAAGAAGCAGCATTACCGCTGTTTATGTTTGCGTGGTGGAAGACGCAAGTAAGGGTTGCGAGGAGGGCCATATTTCCGCCGTGCGGTAACTCTCTCCTCCTCCTCCTCCTCCTCCTCCCCCTCAGAGGAGATAATGAGTTGCCGGTTTGAGCCGTTTGTGTAACTTAGCGTGCTGGTTTGTTATTGCACGACCGGGACTGCGAGTGAGTCGGTAGAAAGGGCACGCTCCTCCAGGAGTTTAGTCTACTCCTCTTTTCCAGGGGACCGCCAGGCAGACACCCAGATTCGACTGATTAAGAGGCGTAACAGGACGCCAGCATGTAAACAGAGAGGAAAGACAAGCACGCTACTGTTCGGCCTCCAGATCTGTTGTCATGCTCAGTATTGTGCACCGTTAGCCCGTCTCCCTCTCCCTGAAATCTCTATCAGATGGTGCGTCGAACGGGGAAGTCCCTCGCCGGGAAGGCCGGTGGGTTGTGCGAACACGCTGCCGACCCGACATTTGTCAGGAGGACAAAAATGGAAAAGGGGTTTTTATGTTTTTGATGTTTAATGGTTGCCAGGGCCCAGCCGCGCAATGACTGCTGGGATAGGCTCCAGCATCCCGCGACCCTGAGTACGATAACCGTTTTGGATAATGGATGGATGGATGCTTGCCGGGGTCCAGACCTTTGAATCCGTCCACCCTGCTGAGTTGACTGATTCTTCTGGTCTGGCATCAGGCCATGAAACGGCGGGTTCTCGGTTGAAAAGGTGGTTAACCAATCAGCACCACGGGCGGGACTAACGGCGTTGACATCGTCTTTTCAATATCGCTCGACAGCCATCCATTATCCCGACCCCGGAGAAGCGGCTGATGATGAGATGAAATGAGATGAGATGAGATGAGGTGAGGTGAAATGAGATGAGATGAGGTGAAATGAGATGAGATGAGGTGAAATGAGATGAGGTGCAATGAGATGAGATGAGGTGAGGTGAGATGAGATGAGATGAGGTGAGATGAGGTGAAATGAGGTGAAATGAGATGAGGTGAGGTGAGATGAGGTGAAATGAGGTGAGATAGGTGAAATGAGATGAGGTGAAATGAGATGAGGTGAGGTGAGATGAGGTGAGAGGAGATGAGGTGAGGTGAAATGAGATGAGATGAGGTGAATTGAGGTGATTCGGTTGATGATTCGGGTTCTCGGTTGAAAAGGTGATTAACCAATCAGCACCACGGGCGGGACTAACGGTGTTGACATCGTCTTCTCAATATCGCTCGACAGCCATCCATTATCCAAACCGCTTATCCTGCTCAGGATCGCAGGGATGCTGGAGCCTATCCCAGCAGTCATTGGGCGGCAGGCGGGGAGACACCCTGGACAGACCGCCAGGCCATCACAGGGCCGAAAAATTCACACCTAGGGACAATTTAGTACGGCCGATCCACCTGACCTACATGTCTTTGGACTGTGGGGGGAAACCGGAGCCCCCGGAGGAAACCCACGCAGACACGGGGAGAACATGCAAACTCCAAACACAGGACGACCCCCCAAGTTTGGGCAACCTCGGGGCTTGAACCCAGGACCTTCTTGCTGTGAGGCGACCACGCTAACCACTGCGTTACCGTACCATCCCAAAGTGTTAGCTTTTATAAGCAAATTCTATCAAGGACAGAACTGTTCAGTACTCGTGACCGATGAGCACATTTTGAAGCATGCAGGGAGATAAGCAGGCCACAACTAAAACGTTAACTCGCTCAACATCGTGGCTTTTCATTACTTCGCTTTGCTCCAGTCTTAAACCCCGGCAAAACCAGTATGTTGGCGTGGCTCATCGTCAGCGGTCACTCGGGGTCGAGTATGACTGTCCTCCTTCTAGGTCCTCATGGGTATGCTTGCAGGAGGACGCCTGCATGTGACAGCTTACTATATTCACCAGTATATTTACCAGTATATTTACTAGTATATTTACTATTATATTCACCAGTATATTTACCAGTATATTTACTAGTATATCCACCAGTATATTTACCAGTATATTTACCAGTATATCCACCAGTATATTTACCAGTATATTTACTAGTATATCCACCAGTATATTTACCAGTATATTTACTAGTATATCCACCAGTATATTTACCAGTATATTTACCAGTATATTTACTAGTATATTTATTATTATATTCACCAGTATATTTACCAGTATATATACTATTATACAAACCCCAATTCCAATGAAGTTGGGACGTTGTGTAAAACGTGACTAAAAACAGAATACAATGATTAGCAAATCCTTTCCCACCTATATTAATTTGAATACACTAGAAAGACAAGATATTTAATGTTCAAACTGATAAACTTTATTGTTTTTTGCCAATATTCACTCATTTTGAATTTGATGCCTGCAACACGTTCCAATAAAGCTGGGACAGGGGCAACAAAAGACTGGGAAAGTTGAGGAACGCTCAAAAAACACCTGTTGGGAACATTCCACAGGTGAACAGGTTAACTGGGAACAGGGGAGTGTCCTGATTGGGTATAAAAGGAGCATCCCCGAAAGGCTCAGTCGTTCACAAGCAAGGATGGGGCGAGGTTCACCACTTTGTGAACAACTGCGTGAGCAAATAGTCCAACAGTTTAAGAACAACGTTTCTAAACGTACAACTACAAGGAATTTAGGGATTTCATCATCTCCAGTCCATAATATCATCACAAGATTCAGAGAATCCGGAGAAATCTCTGCACGTAAGCAGCAAGGCCCAAAACCAACACTGAGTGCCCGTGACCTTCGACCCCTCAGGCAGCACTGCATTAAAAACCGACATCGTTGTGTAAAGGATATGACCACGTGGGCCCAGGAGCACTTGGGAAAACCATCGCCAGTTAACACAGTTGGTCGCTACATCTACAAGTGTAGGGTAAAACTCTACCATGCAAAGCCAAAGCCAGATATCAACACCACCCAGAAACACCACCTGCTTCTCTGGCCCGAGCTCATCTGGGATGGACTGACGCAAAGTGGACAAGTGTGCTGTGGTCTGACGAGTCCTCACATTGTTTTTGGAAATCATGGTCGTGGTGTCCTCCGGGCTAAAGAGGAAAAGGACCATCCAGATTGTTCTCAGTGCAGAGTCCAAAAGCCAGCATCTGTGATGGTATGGGGGGGGGTGTTAGGGCCCCATGGCATCATGGGTAACTTGTACATCTGTGAAGGCTCCATTAATGCTGAAAGGTCCATACAGGTTTTGGAGCAACATGTGCTGCCATCCAAGAGACGTCTTTTTCAGGGACGTCCCTGCTTGTTTCAGCAAGACAATACCAAGCCACATTCTGCAGGTGGTCCACCAGCGGGGCTTTGTAGTAAAAGGGTGGGGGTACTGGACTGGCCTGCCTGTAGACCACATTTACCACCATCAAGACATACACATACTATCAAGAGACACACACACTATCAATAGACACACACACTATCAAGAGATACACATACTATCAAGAGATACACATACTATCAAGAGATACACATACTATCAATAGACACACACACTATCAATAGACACACACACTATCAAGAGATACACACACTATCAAGAGATACACACACTATCAAGAGATACACACACTATCAAGAGATACACATACTATCAAGAGATACGCACATAACAAGAGAAACACACATAACAAGAGACACACATAACAAGAGATACACACATAACAAGAGATACACATAACAAGAGATACACATAACAAGAGATACACACATAACAAGAGACACACACAAGAGATACACACATAACTCTTTTACTACAGCGTGGCTTTGTAGTAAAAGAGTGGGGGTACTGGACTGGCCTGCCTGTAGACCACATTTACCAGCATCAAGAGATACACATACTATCAAGAGACACACACACTATCAAGAGATACACACACTATCAAGAGATACACACACTATCAATAGGCACACACACTATCAAGAGATACACATACTATCAAGAGATACACACACTATCAATAGACACACACACTATCAAGAGATACACACACTATCAAGAGATACACACACTATCAAGAGATACACACACTATCAAGAGACACACAGAACAAGAGACGCACACACTATCAAGAGACACACACATAACAAGAGATACACACATAACAAGAGACACACAAATAACAAGAGATACACATACTATCAAGAGACACACACTATCAAGAGATACACACATAACAAGAGAAACACACACTATCAATAGACACACACACTATCAAGAGATACACACATAACAAGAGACACACAAATAACAAGAGATACACATAACAAGAGACACACACATAAGAGATACACACATAACAAGAGACACACACATAAGAGATACACACATAACAAGAGACACACACATAAGAGATACACACATAACAAGAGACACACACATAAGAGATACACACATAACAAGAGACACACAAATAACAAGAGATACACATAACAAGAGACACACACATAAGAGATACACATAACAAGAAACACACACATAAAAGATACACACATAACAAGAGACACGCACATAACAAGAGACACACACATAACAAGAGACAGACACAAGAGATACACACATAAGAGATATACACATAACAAGAGACACACACATAACAAGAGATACACATATAACAAGAGACACACAAATAACAAGAGACACACACATAACAAGAGACACACACATAAGAGATACACACATAACAAGAGACACACACATAAGATACACACATAACAAGAAACACACACATAACAAGATATACGCACATAACAAGAGACACACAAATAACAAGAGATACACATAACAAGAGACACACACATAAGAGATACACACATAACAAGAGACACACACATAAGATACACACATAACAAGAAACACACACATAACAAGAGACACACACATAACAAGAGACACACACATAAGAGATACACACATAACAAGAGACACACACATAAGATACACACATAACAAGAAACACACACATAACAAGAGATACACACATAACAAGAGATACACATAAGAGATACACACATAACAAGAGATACACATAAGAGATACACACATAACAAGAGACACACACATAACAAGAGACACACACAAGAGACACACACATAACAAGAGACACGCACATAGCAAGAGACACACACATAACAAGAGACACACACATAACAAGAGACACACACATAGCAAGAGACACACACATAACAAGAGATACACACATAACAAGAGACAAACACATAAGAGATACATACATAACAAGAGATACACACATAAAAAGAGACACACACAAGAGATACACACATAACAAGAGATACACACATAACAAGAGATACACACATAACAAGAGACACACACGTAACAAGAGACACACACATAACAAGAGACACACACATAAGAGACACACACATAAAAAGAGACACACACAAGAGACACACACATAACAAGAGACACACACATAGCAAGAGACACACACAAAACAAGAGATACACACATAGCAAGAGACACACACATAACAAGAGACACACACATAACAAGAGACACACACGTAACAAGAGACACACACATAACAAGAGACACACACATAAGAGACACACACATAACAAGAGACACACACAAGAGACACACACATAACAAGAGATACACACATAACAAGAGACACGCACATAGCAAGAGACACACACAAGAGATACACACATAAAAGATACACACATAACAAGAGACACACACATAACAAGAGATACACACATAACAAGAGACACACAAATAAGAAATACACATAACAAGAGATACACACATAACAAGAGACACACACATAACAAGAGACACACACATAACAAGAGACACACACAAGAGACACACACATAACAAGAGACACACACATAACAGGAGACACACACATAACAAGAGACACACACATAACAAGAGACACACACATAGCAAGAGACACACACATAACAACAGACACACACATAACAAGAGACACACACATAACAAGAGACACACACATAACAAGAGACATACACATAGCAAGAGACACACACATAGCAAGACACACACACATAGCAAGAGACACACACATAACAAGAGACACACACATAACAAGAGACATACACATAGCAAGAGACACACACATAACAAGAGACACACACATAACAAGAGACACACACATAGCAAGACACACACACATAACAAGAGACACACACATAACAACAGACACACACATAACAACAGACACACACATAACAAGGCTGGCAGGATGTCCCACAGCCCAGACGGACGCTGTAACACAACCAGGGACACAAGAGTCGGTGGGTAACTGCAGAGCATCCCCTGCAGGCCTCAGTCAGTTGACCCCCTCCAGCGTGTGTGTGTGTGTGGGTTGATTTTGTGTTGAACTCCTCAACACTAAACATTCTAGAAGTTGTGCGAGCGACAAACTGAGTCTGTGAATGAAGGTGTTGAATGACTCCGTTCCTGACCGCGCCTCACTTCCTCCCCGGCCTCCTTTCCACTTCCTCTCAGCAGCCGCCAGCTCCGGCGCTCCATCACATTACCCCTTCCACGCCCTCGAAGCACAAACCCCCGCCCAACACACACACACACACACACACATACCAACACCCCCCCCCCACACACACACACACCAACCACACATACAAAACGCACCAACACCCCCCCCTCCCCCCATGGATTTATGTGTGGGATCCAGGGGGCTGTTTGAATCCGGAAACCAGAGGATATCAGCAGGGGAATTACAGGCTAATGCATACACACACACACACACACACACACACACACACACAAACGCACACGCACACACACACACACACACACGCACACACACACACAGAAGGAAGAGGCACTTAGACATAGCAAACACATTCACACATACAGGAAATCCTAAATCCTAATTACATAGACTTACACACACACACACACACACACACACACACACACACACACACACACACACACACACACACACACACATGCAGAGATAGACAAACAAAACGGAACAAGCACTTGGACACAACGCACACATTCAGACGTACAGGAAAAGCTTAACCACAATTACATAAGCACACATAGGCCACACAGACACACACACACTTCCATGTGGAGAGGAAAGGCTCATACACACCACACACACACACACACACTCCCACACTCCCACACTGAGAAAAGAGTCAGCCACCAGTATGTCCATACACAGTCACAGTCATGAGAGCTGAGGAAGACGAAGGTCTTCTGTCAGCAGCGTTGACTGGAGCACAGCTTCCTTCCTGAGGCTCGCCGCAAACACGGCGAGGCCGCCCCGCCGCCGCTCACACCCCTGCAACGCTAGCTGCCGGCAGGGAGGCGATGGAGGCGAATACATAGAGGTGTAGGGCTGAGGGAACACACACACACACACACACCCACACACATTCTTGTACTTCTATCTTTGTGAGGACTCCTCGTTGACTACATTCATTTCCTGGTCCTTAACCCTAACCTCAATCCTTACCCTAACATTTAATCGAATGCTAATGCTAACCCTAACCTTTAATCTAATCATAATTCTAACCCTAACATTTAATCGAATGCTAATGCTAACCCTAACCTTTAATCTAATCATAATTCTAACCCTAACATTTAATCGAATGCTAATGCTAACCCTAACCTTTAATCTAATCATAATTCTAACCCTAACCTTTAATCTAATCCTAATTCTAACCCTAACCTTTAATATAATCCTAATTCTAACCCTAACCTTTAATCTAATCATAATTCTAACCCTAAACTTTAATCTAATCATAATTCTAACCCTAACCTTTAATCTAATCCTAATTCTAACCCTAACCTTTAATCTAATCCTAATCCTAACTCTAACCTTAATCTAATCATAATTCTAAATAACCCTAACCTTTAATCTAATCATAATTCTAACCCTAAACTTTAATCTAATCCTAATCCTTACCCTAACCTTTAATCTAATCCTAATTCTAACCCTAACCTTTAATCTAATCATAATTCTAACCCTAACCTTTAATCTAATCATAATTCTAACCCTAAACTTTAATCTAATCATAATTCTAACCCTAACCTTTAATCTAATCCTAATTCTAACCCTAACCTTTAATCTAATCCTAATCCTAACTCTAACCTTAATCTAATCATAATTCTAAATAACCCTAACCTTTAATCTAATCATAATTCTAACCCTAAACTTTAATCTAATCCTAATCCTTACCCTAACCTTTAATCTAATCCTAATTCTAACCCTAACCTTTAATCTAATCCTAATTCTAACCCTAACCTTAATCTAAACATAATTCTAACTAACCCTAACCTTAATCTAATCCTAATTCTAACCCTAACCTTTAATCTAATCCTAATTCTAACCCTAAACTTTAATCTAATCCTAATCCTTACCCTAACCTTTAATCTAATCCTAATTCTAACCCTAACCTTTAATCTAATCCTAATTCTAACCCTAACCTTAATCTAAACATAATTCTAACTAACCCTAACCTTAATCTAATCCTAATTCTAACCCTAACCTTTAATCTAATCCTAATTCTAACCCTAACCTTAATCTAATCCTAATCCTTACCCTAACCTTTAATCTAATCCTAATTCTAACCCTAAACTTTAATCTAATCCTAATGGTAATGCTAACCCTAACCTTTAATCTAATCCTAATTCTAACCATAACCTTTAGTCTAATCCTAACTCTAACTCTAACCTTAATCTAATCCTAATTCTAACCCTAACCTTTAATCGAATCCTAATTCTAACCCTAAACTTTAATCTAATCCTAATGCTAATGCTAACCCTAACCTTTAATCTAATCCTAATTCTAACCATAACCTTTAATCTAATCCTAATTCTAACCATAACCTTTAGTCTAATCCTAATTCTAACCCTAACCTTAATCTAATCCTAATCCTTACCCTAACGTTTA
>NC_079224.1:44774927-44779927 GCF_029633865.1 Lampris incognitus | reverse complement strand
TGGGGGGATGAGGGTTGTATGGGGGGACTAGGGTTGTATGGGGGACTAGTGCTGCATGGGGGACTAGGGTTGTATGGGGGGACGAGGGCTGTATGGGGGGACGAGGGTTGTAGGGGGGACGAGGGTTGTATGGGGGGACTAGGGTTGTATGGGGGGACTAGGGTTGTATGGGGGGACGAGGGTTGTATGGGGGG
Source organism: Lampris incognitus (assembly GCF_029633865.1). Classification (NCBI taxonomy): domain Eukaryota; kingdom Metazoa; phylum Chordata; class Actinopteri; order Lampriformes; family Lampridae; genus Lampris; species Lampris incognitus. Next base: position 44,779,733 of record NC_079224.1, on the reverse strand, counting down.
ACTAGGGTTGTATGGGGGGACGAGGTTTGTATGGGGGACTAGGGTTGTATGGGGGGACGAGGGCTGTATGGGGGGACTAGGGTTGTATGGGGGGACGAGGGTTGTATGGGGGACGAGGGTTGTATGGGGGGACGAGGGTTGTACGGGGGACGAGTATGACAAGCCCTTTTAACATATTGTAGCGAATTTGGGGAGGGGGGGGGCAGCCCGGGACGCCGCATCCGGGACGCGACCCCGTGGCTCCCACACCGCAAGCGACTACGTTAACCGGTCCAGTAAAGGGTCCGACCCCTTAGCCCAGGGCTACCGAGCCTATTCGACCAGATACCTGCAATGACGTAACAGTACGGCAAGCCCTCTTACCATGTACTAGCTAGCCCCGCCTTCCAGTGACGTAGTTACAGACATCTCAAACGTCATTTCGCCCAGTCCAAACAGATGTTAAAAGGGCTTGCTATCCAATGACGTCACTGCGGATAGCTCGTCGAGCTAATTAACGTGAAAAGGGCCCGCCATAGACCGACTCCGTCACACACGTGGCCAGCACGCCTGTTCATTAGCGGAGGAACGTCGCAGACGGCAGGCGAGATCATCACAAACTCATTAGCTCCTCCCCCAGGCAGCTGTTTCAGCCTCTCACTCCTGGCTAAGTGTTGTACCCTCTCCACCTCCTCCTTGCACCTTCTCTTTTTCCATCCGTCACCCAGGTATGTAAACACGTTGCGGACGGCGTCCCGCCACCGCTCAGCCCGAGGGACACAAACCAGACTACTTCCTGTGTATTTCCTGCAGATCCCCTGGCAGAGGAAGTGCACGCAGCCAGGTTTATCTGGAGCGTCTCCTGCCATCTTAAGGGCGCATTCCTCAACTCAGCCAACCATCAAGAGCGGCGGAGACCGCGACGCTTTCCGCCTCTGAGAGCCGCCGAGACGCCTGGACACGCAACCGGAAGTGAAGGATGTTCCTCGTCCGAGACCACACGTGCAGGTGTCCATCACATGATCCTGTACCGAGTCTCCCTGTGGAAAAGCCAAACCAAGAGACGGCTAGAACGAAGATAAAATCCAGCCTTTATATCAGACGGGTAATCCCTCTTCTTTATTTGTTATGTTTGGACCCCCCCCCTCCCTCCCTCCCTCCCTTTTTCTCCCAAACTGTTCCTGTCCAATAACTCCACTCTTCCCAGTCGTCCCGGTTGCTGCTCCACCCCCTCCGCCGATCCGGGAAGGGCTGCAGACTACCGTATGCCTCCTCCCCGGATAGTAAAACTGCTGCGGCCTGGACCCGGACCCGGACCCGTCCCACACCCGACACTTCACCCGGCCCACATACCGCGTGGAATGATGGCACTTGGGCGGTCCGCTCCTGTTTTCCAGATCTGGGCCAGAACCAAGCCATAGCAACGCTATGCAGCATTGGGCCAATATGGGCCAAAGGTGGTCCATATTTGTTTTGTGATATTTGGGCCATATTCACCATTTACCACACGGGCCACTTCAGGGTCAGATCCAGACCACATGTTGCCCAGAGCACCGCAGCTTTGCCAAAAAAGGCCCACATGTGATTTGGCACATTTGGGCCATATTTGCTATTATACATGTGGGCCACTTCAGGCTCACATCCATGTTGTCAGGGCCAGAAGAAGACCACCAGTACCGGATGTGGGCCGGAGGTGGCCCGCATCCGGATGCTGTCTGGGATACATGTGGAATCGCCAGCTGCTTCTTTTCACCCGACAGGAGTTTCACCAGGGGGACGTAGCACAGGCGAGGATCCCCAGGATCCCCCTCCCCCCTGAACAGATGCCCCGACCGACCAGAGGAGGCGCTAGCACAGCGACCGGGACACATACCCACATTCGGCTTCCCACCCGCAGACACGGCCAATTGTGTCTGTAGGGAGGCCCGACCAAGCCGGAGGTAACACGGGGATTCGAACCGGCGATCCCCGTGTCGGTAGGGAATGGACTAGACCGCTACGCTACCCGGACGCCCCCCTTGTTCCTCTTGTTTCATTTAAAATGGCTGCCGATGGATGTCGTGTGCTTTTTGGTAAGAATTTCAGAAAACTGACAGAACCAACTGAAATCTACACACCTCAACCTCACAGTTGTCCACGCTGTGTGTGTGTGTGTGTGTGTGTGTGTGTGTGTGTGTGTGTGTGTGTGTGTGTGTGTGTGTGTGTGTGTGTTATATCCTTGCTGGGCCTGATTGTAAACCCGAAGAAACTAAAAAGAAGCCCTGTCACAACTTCTTGTGTGTATCTAGGCCTGCTGGCATCCGGACAGCGATGCCAAAGTAACGACTGACTGACTGACTGACTGACTGACTGACTGACTGACTGACTGACTGACTGACTGACTGACTGGGTGCGGGCCGGCCCGGCGCTGGACCGGTCACGGGGTCAGCGAGTCCCAGCGAGAACTGGTGCCAGAGGCCCTCTCGGTGTCCGGAGACGCTGCCAAGTCCCGAGACAAATGGAGCGTGAGGCGTGGATCCATCTGAGAGAACAGAACGGCGCCGTGGACCCGATCTCCATGGGACCGCGCCGCTGTGGTGTCAACTGTACGCCACACACCCAACACACCAACAGATGTTGTTATTGTGTCTGTCAAACACGGACAGAGCTCAGAGGGTTTGTGCGTGTGTGTGTGTGTGTGTGTGTTTTCTAATGCAGGGCTATAAATCTGGCCCAGCCCAATTCCAGTCCACAGACTGTATGGGAAATGAAAGGGATTCTGACTCCTCAGTTCGTTCACTTCTTATTTTCACAAATACCTGGAGCCGTGGTTGATCATGGAGGGTCTGACCAACTCTTTAACGGTCCCTTTTTGAGCCGCCTCGCCATCTACATAATAAACCTTGCCCCTGTCACACACGACAGGGCCGTACATTAGAAAGAGCAAATTAAAGAGGCATCCGGGCAACGTGGCGGTCTATTCTGTTGCCTAGCAACACGGGGATCGCCGGTTCGAATCCCCGTGTTACCTGTGTGTATAGCTGTAGTCCACCGACTTCCGGTTTCTACTGCAGCGGTCATAACGGTTTCCTGTTTGTTGGCGCGTGCTGTTGACAATGGTGTATTTTTCGCGATGCCTGCAAGATTTACTCAGAGAACTCACAGAGCTCGGAGAACTGGGAGAGCTCAGAGAGCTCAGGGACCTAGGAGAGCTCGGAGAACTGAGAGCTCAGAGAGCTGAGAGCTCAGAGAACTCGGAGAGTTCGGAGAACTGGGAGAACTGGGATAACTCAGAGAGCTCAGAGAGCTCAGAGAACTGAGAGAGTTCGGAGAACTGGGAGTACTGGAAGAGCTCAGAGAACTCAGAGAGCTCAGAGAACTGAGAGAGTACGGAGAACTGGGAGTACTGGGAGAGCCCAGAGAGCTCAGAGAACTGAGAGCGTTCGGAGAACTGGGAGTACTGGGAGAGCTCAGAGAGCTCAGAGAACTGGGAGAGCTCGGAGAACTGAGAGAGCTCAGAGAACTCAGAGAGCTCAGAGAACTGAGAGAGTTCGGAGAATTGGGAGTACTGGAAAGCTCAGAGAGCTCAGAGAACTGAGAGAGTTCGGAGAACTGGGAGTACTGGGAGAGCTCAGAGAGCTCAGAGAACTGGGAGAGCTCGGAGAACTGAGAGAGCTCAGAGAACTCAGAGAGCTCAGAGAACTGAGAGACTTCGGAGAACTGGGAGTACTGGGAGAACTCAGAGAACTGGAAGAGCTCGGAGAACTCAGAGAACTGGAAGAACTCAGAGAGCTCAGAGAAGACGGGACAGGTAAACGACCTGCATTAAAAAACCAACATCCAAGACCCCAAGGAATGGTTGGGTTGGGCTGTGTGTGTGTGTGTGTGTGTGTGTGTGTGTGTGTGTGTGTGTGTGTGTGTGTGTGTGTGTGTGTGTGTGCGTGTGTGCGTGTGTGCGTGTGTGTGTGTGTGTGTGTGTGTGTGCCAGATCAAACACACCCCATTTGGAATCACAGAATCAGTCTATAAAACCTGCATCCAACACAAACATGGGACACGACGGCAATGTGACTTTTTCTCGTGGAATTACTTCAAACATCGTTTCGCAAACAGGAAAATACGATGAAATAAATATCAACTCTGGAAAAATGTGACGAGGCTTGGTTTTGCCAGGCATGGACGCTGGCGCGCTGAGCAGAGGGTTGGGGGAAAGAGGGAGACATACGGAAAAGTTTCTGACAGGTCAAGGAACTCCTCACTTCATCCAAACCCAACAGAGGAAGAAATCCCAACGCGTGACAGTTAAATAGCCTCACTGTTTGGCCAGCAGGTGGCAGACTGGAGGTATAACGGTACCTGTATTGATCATGTATTGATCATGTATTGATCACATTCCATCAAAACCACACAGATAACCGAGAGGAAAAGCACGTGGTAGAAGTACAGTGATGCTGCTACAGGTGACGCAGGCCAGATGGGAAACAAACCCTGAAGGGGAGAAATAAAACCGGTTTTACTGGACCACATCCGCTTTCTTCTAACGCCTCTGCTGCCCCTGGAGGTGGAGGATATGGTGTACTCAGCACCAACACTACATTCTCATAAACCAACCAACCAACTGACCGACCGACCGACCGACCGACCGACAGACCGACCGACCGACCAACCAACCGACCGACCGACCAACCAACCGACCAACTGACCGATCAACTGACCAACCAACCGATCGACCAACCGACCAACCGACCAACCAACCGCCCGACCAACCGACCAACCAACCAACCGATCGACCAACCGACCAACCGACCGACCGACCAACCGACCAACCGACCAACCGATCGACCAACC
>NC_079224.1:44762427-44769927 GCF_029633865.1 Lampris incognitus | reverse complement strand
AAAGAGCCCGGGAAGGCAGCCAGTATGAACCAGACGAACAGGGTCCTTTAAAGAAACACCTGATGGAACGAGCCGCCATCCCAGTGCTCCCAGTCTCACTGGCCGTACGCTGAGCCCACGTGATGTCACAGCATTTACACATCCGGGGGATTTGTCTGACACCTTCACTACACGGACTCCTCCATGACGAGGACGTCCTGAACACTAGATGACGACCAAGACGGTCATTATGACCGTTTCGGATTTCAAAGTTTCTCCTAAAATTCTCCTAAAATTGCCCATATTTGCATTCAAATTAGTTTTAGATCAATTATGGAAAAAAGCTACGATACCATCTACCTAAAACGACCATGAGCGGTCAAAATGACCGCACGTAATTTGCGCGTGATCGTGCGCGTCATGTCACTATTTCCAGTGGCGCCGGCAGCCGTAATCATGTACGCACCAAGCCGTAATCCTGCACGCACTGTGCGTACAGGATCACGGCTGGGTGCGTACAGGATTACGGCTTCCGGCGCCACTGACTATTCATGACGTGTGTTGGTGGCGTCACTTCCTTCGTGAAGTTCGTTGCTCTGTCCTAGAAACACTAGCGCCCTCCAGTGCAGAGAAATAGTCTAAACTTGATTTTTGATTATGTCCAACATGTCTGGTTACAGACGCCGTTACAGACGCACCACGACTACCACCGAGGCGCTGCGGTGTTTACAGGCGTTGGACAGCCGCCATTTTAAACTGTTTGAAAAACAGTATTGAAGTTGTTAAAATGTTAATTTTGGTGTCAGTTTCACAACAGACATACTAACATATGTAGAGCATTAATATCTCAACAGGGTATTTATCTTGACAGAATAGAGTTTGAAAACCGTGGCGGTCATTTTGACCGCCCATGGTCGTTTTAGGTGGGAGTGGAATCCCGGTCGTTCTGGTGTTAACAGACACCTGATGTAATGAGTCGCCACCCCAGTGCTCCCAGTCTTACTGGCCGTGCGCTGAGCCCACGTGACGTCAGAGTATTTACAGGACGACATCCGGGAGATTTGCCTGACACCTTCACTACACGGACTCCTCCATGACGAGGACGTCCTGATTAAAACGGACTCTCGGGGATGCGGATCTGAGCTGTATGACCTCTTTATTCCCAGTCGTTAACTCGAATCATTAAAAATATCGAGTTCTATCGTCTCACTGTGTCGTCACCGTGGCATTACTTCTCCTTCGAATGAAAAGCCGGTTGTCTACGCGTCGAGTCCCGGAGTCCTCCAAGTCTCGGACCCCCGCGGGTGTCTGTCCCGGTCTGCCCTGAGAGCTTTGGTCTGGGCTCGTGTGCAGCGGCTCGGGCCTCTCTGCGTGCTCTCTCAGCAGCGAGCTGCTAATGGAACCGGGGCCCGCCGGCTGTGGCTGGTAATGAAAGGAGGACCCAGGGAGGACAGGAGGAAGAGGAGGACGAGGAGGAGGAGGATGTGGGCTTTGTGTGTGTGCGTGCATGCGTTGGGGGGCACTTGTAAATCTGTTTCTTTGTTTGTGTGCAAGCATGTGACTGACCATGTGTATGAGCATGCATGGGCGTGTGTGTGTGTGTGTGTGTGTGTGTGTGTGTGTGTGTGTGTGTGTGTGTGTGTGTGTGTGTGCATGCATGCTTGTGTGTGCACGCGTGTGTGTATGTGCATGCATGGGCGTGTGTGTATGTGCGCGTGTGTGTGTGTGAGCATGCATGGGCGTGTATGTGCATGCATGTGTGTGTGTGTGTGTGTGTGCATGCATGGGCGTGTGTGTGTGCATGTGCATGCATGTGTGTGTATGTGCATGCATGCGCGCGCACGCGTGTGCATGCATGTGCGCGCGCATGTGTGTGTGCATGCATGTGTGTGTGCATGCATGTGTGTGTGTGCATGCATGCGTGTGCGTGTGTGCATGCATGTGTGTGCGTGTGCATGTGTGCATTCCCCGAGCGAGGGAATATCCTCCGTTTCTCTGTAAATGTGAATTTTTCTTTAACCTTTTGCATTTTTGGATCACTTGTGCTTGTGTGGCGTTGTGACTTCCCGCTGTGAGTCAATAAGCTGTGAAAAACGCGAGTGTGTGTCTGTCCAGAGAGACCACAGGGGCAGCAGAGGGCTCCTCCTCCTCCACCACGTCTGAGAGCCGCTTAGCTACTCACGTCACAGCGGTTTCGTCTCTTCTCTTTCCAGTGCAGCACAGAGTTCTCAGACACCCCCTTCCACTAGATTTTCATCAATCCATTGATCCATCCATCCTTCAATCAATCAATCAATCAATCAGTCAAAATGTATCTATAGAATACAGTGGTTTTATAGGATAAAGTGTGTGTGTGTGTGTCAGGGTAGGGGGCAGGTGTAGGGCTGAGTGATATCATATTCTGATTTTCCGTATCGCGATCAGCGATGTGGTGGTAAATAAAGGGGTGGGTAACCTTTGACCTTCAGTCAGGGATCGTCGTTAGTAAACCCAACCACTGACAGTCGGTATTTCATCCGTACCCCCACCGACACACATCCCTGACACGACGCGTCGGCCCGATCCCGTCTCCTCTGACGCGCCTGATCAGCGCGCGCAAAGCAGGGTCGCGTCGTCCCCGGATGACACGGTTGAACAGTCGGGGAACTACAGCGGAGGTTAAACGTGCGACCGCCGGGTCAATAAAGACATTTCAGCATGGCCACGCGGCTTTGGGAGGTCCAGCGAGTTTAAATGCTGCCGGCCTTGGTCCTCCGAATCAGGAATCACGGTCACGGGATTTTAGTCTCGTTCTCACACAGCGGGGGGCGTTAAGGGGGCCAGGCGGTGTCGTCACCGCCGGCTCATTACCCAGCAGGCCACACGAGGCCCCTCGAGTCATCTGTGCACCTGAGCGTTTACACCCAGGTCGGATGTAACGGCGATCGGAGGCGTGTCGGACTTTAACCCCACAGGAAGGACGCATGGATCCGATCTCCAGACTGATAAATAAATAAACAAATAAATAAATAAGTAGGTCACATGCCATGTGTTTTTATGCTGCAGTGACGTCACAGGTCACTGTCTGTTGGATCACCAGTCAGTCCAAAACAGAATAACAAAATATTTTGCAACAGCATAGCGGTAAACACACACACACACACACACACACACACACACACACACACACACACACACACAGAGCCTCATGAGATGCTGGGTGGGGAGGTGGGTGTGTGATGAACCAGGTGTAGCTGCGGGTCGTGCAGGATGAGAGTCATTATGGGGGGGGGTAATTAGCTCATTACAGAACACCAAGGCAACACAGCAGTCACGAGCCAGCCGAAAATCTGCATAAATGTTAGAATTGTACACGAGTAAAGCTCAGTAAAGTAAAGCAGGTCTCTCACAGGCAACGCTATGAGGCGGCGCCGCCTGCAGAGACCACCGGTCGGCGTTGCGCTGTCATACACCGCCCTCTAGTGGCGCGCTCGCGTACTAACCGTGTAAAGTTTGCAGCGCGCTGAACCTGTCGCTCTCTCTCACCCTGGCCGTCCAGGGGACAAAATCAATAATAAAGACGGGCTCGTCCAGCTCCGATCCTCTCCGGTCCGCCGTCTGAAGGGAGGAGGCCTTACGCCGTCACAAACACGCGCGCCTGACTTAATGAACGACAGATCGCTCTGCTTAAGACATCAGATGGGAGGGGAAATGGCCGCGTCGCTGTTTTCTCTGGCGCACAGGAAACACTTGACTGCTGATCCCTTCAGCAGACTGGGCAGCTGCGGGCACCGCCCTCGCCTCACCGGCTCCGCCCGGCGCCCAGCATGCCCGCCGTGTCCACGTCACACCCGGGTCACCCCGCGGCGGCGGCGACGGGCCCCTGCATTCTCCCCTTTGCCAAGTTGAGACGTTTACTTATCCAGAAAGTCCAAGAGTCCTATATTTGGGGGTATTGGGGGTTTTGGATGGAGGTAGTACCTTTCGCAGCCTGGTAGCTGATCCGGCTCTGCAGGATAACAGGCGCACTGGTCCTCCTCCACCTCCTTACTCTCGCGCCTGGCTCCTCCTGCCATACCCCGGGCAACGGCTTCAGCTGGCCGGCTAAACGAGGTGAGGGGGTGGTGTCAACACCGCATCACTAGGCGATAGGCTTCTCTCAGAAGTCACCGGCTGGGGCGGGAGAACTCTTTAGGGTCGAGGGCCAAGCGTTCGGGACCAAGGCGTGCCTCGGGATGAGGAGTTCAGCTGTGGTCTACAGTCTGGAGAGGATGGACCCCGCCAAACTCTTTTGGCCCAAGACACACTACTGATGAAAACCACAACTTGTGGATTCAACAGCGGTGCCCCAACGACCTCTCGAGAGGTTACAGGATGGGTGAGGTGAGGCGAGGCGAGGTGAGGTGAGGTGAGGCGAGGCGGGGTGAGGTGAGGTGAGGCGAGGCGGGGCGAGGTGAGGCGAGGCGAGGCGGGGCGAGGCGAGGAGGGGTGAGGCGGGGTGAGGTGAGGTGGGGCAGGGCGAGGCGAGGCGAGAGGCGAGGCGAGAGGCGAGGCGAGGTGGGGTGAGGTGAGGTGAGGTGAGGTGAGGCGAGGCGGGGTGAGGCGAGGCGAGGTGAGGTGAGGCGAGGCGGGGTGAGGTGAGGCGGGGTGAGGTGGGGTGAGGCGAGGTGGGGCGAGGCGAGGCGAGGTGAGGTGAGGTGAGGTGAGGCGGGGTGAGGTGAGGTGAGGTGAGGTGAGATGAGGTGAGGTGAGGTGAGGTGGGGTGGGGTGAGGTGAGATGAGGTGAGGTGAGGTGAGGCGAGGTGAGGTGAGGTGAGGTGAGGTGAGGCGGGGTGAGGTGAGATGAGGCGAGGCGAGGTGAGGTGAGGTGAGGCGAGGCGAGGCGAGGCGGGGCGAGGTGAGGTGAGGCGAGGCGGGGCGAGGCGAGGAGGGGTGAGGCGAGGAGGGGTGAGGCAGGGCGAGGCGAGGCGAGAGGCGAGGCGAGAGGCGAGGCGAGGTGGGGTGAGGTGAGGTGAGGTGAGGTGAGGTGAGGCGAGGTGAGGTGAGGTGAGGTGAGGTGGGGTTGGGTGGGGTGAGGTGAGGCGAGGCGAGGTGGGGTGGGGTGAGGTGAGGTGAGATGAGGTGAGGTGAGGTGGGGTGGGGTGAGGTGAGGCGAGGCGGGGTGAGGTGAGGTGAGGTGAGATGAGGTGAGGTGAGGTGAGGTGAGGTGAGGTGGGGAGGGGTGAGGTGAGATGAGGTGAGGTGAGGTGAGGTGAGGCGAGGCGAGGTGAGGTGAGGTGGGGTGGGGTGGGGTGAGGTGAGGCGAGGCGAGGTGGGGTGGGGTGAGGTGAGGTGAGATGAGGTGAGGTGAGGTGGGGTGGGGTGAGGTGAGGTGAGGTGGGGTGAGGTGGGGTGGGGTGAGGTGAGGTGAGGTGGGGTGGGGTCGGGTGAGGTGAGGTGAGGTGGGGTGAGGTGAGGTGGGGTGAGGTGATGTGGGGTGAGGTGAGGTGAGGTGGGGTGAGGTGAGGTGAGGTGAAGTGAGGTGAGGTGAGGTGAGGTGAGGTGAGGTGAGTAGGGGTGAGGTGAGGTGAGGTGGGGTGAGGTGGGGTGAGGTGAGGTGAGGTGAGGTGAGGTGAGGTGAGGTGGGGTGGGGTGAGGTGAGGCGAGGTGAGGCGAGGTGAGGTGAGGTGAGGTGAGGTGGGGTGGGGTGGGGTGAGGTGAGGCGAGGCGGGGTGGGGTGGGGTGAGGTGGGGTGGGGTGAGGTGAGGTGAGGCGAGGCGAGGTGAGGTGAGGTGAGGTGGGGTGGGGTGGGGTGGGGTGAGGTGAGGTGGGGTGAGGTGGGGTGAGGTGAGGTGAGGTGGGGTGGGGTGGGGTGGGGTGAGGTGAGGTGAGGTGAGGTGGGGTGAGGTGGGGTGAGGTGAGGTGGGGTGGGGTGAGGTGAGGTGAGGTGGGGTGAGGTGAGGTGGGGTGAGGTGAGGTGAGGTGGGGTGGGGTGGGGTGGGGTGAGGTGAGGTGAGGTGGGGTGAGGTGGGGTGAGGTGAGGTGGGGTGAGGTGAGGTGAGGCGAGGTGAGGTGAGGTGAGGCGAGGTGAGGCGGGGTGAGGTGAGGTGAGGTGAGGCGAGGTGAGGCGAGGTGAGGTGAGGCGAGGTGAGGTGAGGTGGGGTGAGGTGAGGCGGGGTGAGGTGAGGTGAGGTGAGGTGAGGCGAGGTGAGGCGAGGCGGGGTGAGGTGAGGAGAGGGGTGAGGCGAGGTGAGGTGAGGCGGGGCAGGGCGAGGCGAGGTGAGAGGCGAGGCGAGGCGAGGTGGGGTGGGGTGAGGTGAGGTGAGGTGAGGTGAGGTTAGGTGAGGCGAGGCGGGGTGAGGTGAGGCGAGGCGAGGTGAGGTGGGGTGAGGCGAGGTGGGGCGAGGCGAGGTGGGGTGAGGTGAGGTGGGGTGAGGTGAGGTGAGGTGGGGTGAGGTGAGGTGAGGTGAGGTGGGGTGGGGTGAGGTGAGGTGAGGTGAGGTGAGGTGGGGTGAGGTGAGGCGAGGTGAGGTGAGGTGGGGTGAGGTGATGTGGGGTGAGGTGAGGTGAGGTGGGGTGAGGTGAGGTGAGGTGAGGTGAGTAGGGGTGAGGTGAGGTGAGGTGGGGTGAGGTGAGGTGGGGTGAGGTGAGGCGAGGCGAGGCGAGGTGAGGCGAGGTGAGGTGAGGTGAGGTGAGGCGAGGTGAGGTGAGGCGAGGTGAGGCGAGGTGAGGTGAGGTGAGGTGGGGTGAGGTGAGGTGAGGTGAGGTGAGGTGAGGCGAGGTGAGGTGAGGCGAGGTGAGGTGAGGTGAGGTGGGGTGGGGTGGGGTGAGGTGAGGTGAGGTGAGGCGAGGTGAGGTGAGGCGAGGCGAGGTGAGGCGAGGTGAGGTGAGGTGAGGTGAGGTGAGGTGGGGTGGGGTGGGGTGAGGTGAGGTGAGGTGGGGTGGGGTGAGGTGGTGTGGGGTGAGGTGGTGTCTTACTTTCCTAGTTGTTGCCATCGTTCATATCAGTTATGACATCATTTTACTGACCGGCTTCATGTAGTAGATTTTGGACACAGGCCTCGGCTTCATAAGGCTGTCTGATGGGGAAGGTGGAGGACATGAGGACAGACAGCAGAGCAGTGGGGACAGCTGAAGGGTTTGGACCAGTGGTTCTCTAACTGCGGGTCGGGACCCACCAGAAGGTTGCAGCAGAAGTCAGGTGAATCATCCGTCCATCATCCAAACCGCTTATCCTGGTCTCAGGGTGGCGGGGATGCTGGAGCCTGTCCCAGCAGGCACTGGGGGGACGGCGGGGAGACACCCTGGACAGACCGCCGGTCCAACTCAGGGCCCACACACACACACACACACACACACCTAGGGACAGTTTAGTACGGGTGAGTCACCTGACCTACATGTCTTTGGACTGTGGGAGGAAACCGGACCCCCGGAGGAAACCCACACAGACACGGGGAGGACATGCAAACTCCACACAGAGGACGACCCGGGACGACCCGGGACGACCCGGGAAGGTTGGACTACTCGCTGTGAGGCGACCGTGCTCACCACAGTACCCCAGTA
>NC_079224.1:44734927-44757427 GCF_029633865.1 Lampris incognitus | reverse complement strand
TCTTCTCAAATTGCGAACTTTTCTCCGTTTAATTTTTATAAAATAATAATAATAATAATAATAATAATGATTATTATAAAAATTATGATGATAATAATTATAATAATAACAATAATAATGATGATAATAATGACAATAATGACGATGATGATGATATAATAATAATAATAATGATAATGATGATTATAATAAGTATGATGATAATAATTATAATTATAATGATAATAACAACAATAAGAATGATGATAATGATGATAATAATGACAATAATGACGATGATGATGATATAATAATAATAATAATGATGATGATAATGATTATAATAATTATGATGATAATAATTATAATAATAACAATAATAATGACAATAATGACGATGATGATGATATAATAATAATAATAATAATAATAATGATAATGACGATTATAATAAGTATGATGATAATAATTATAATGATAATAATAACAGAATTTCCAAGTAAACTGGACTGTAATTTTACATAGGAGTGAGTTTTAGATATGAAGGCTTGATATAAAAGCAGGAACCGGGCCAGCCGTGTTGGTCTGCGTTCTGTCTGGTTCTGAGCTGTTCACGGTACGTTCCAGAGCTCCTGACACGTCACCTGAAGGGATTTTAATCAGTTTTACAGCAGTTTAATTAATCTCATGTTCGAACTCGTTCCTGCCAGCTTCAGTCTACAGCCTACAGCCTACAGTCTACTGCCTACAGTCTACAGCCTACAGTCTACAGCCTACGGTCTACTGCCTACAGTCTACAGCCTACAGTCTCCAGCCTACGGTCTACAGCCTACAGTCTACAGCCTACAGTCTACAGCCTACAGTCTACAGCCTACGGTCTACAGCCTACAGCCTATGGTCTACTGCCTACAGTCTACAGCCTATGGTCTACAGCCTACAGTCTACAGCCTACGGTCTACTGCCTACAGTCTACAGCCTACAGTCTACAGCCTACAGCCTACAGTCTACAGCCTACAGTCTACAGCCTACGGTCTACAGCCTACAGTCTACAGCCTACAGTCTACAGCCTACGGTCTACAGCCTACAGCCTATGGTCTACAGCCTACAGTCTACAGCCTACGGTCTACAGCCTACAGCCTACAGTCTACGGTCTACAGTCTACAGCCTACGGTCTATGGTCTACAGCATACAGTCTAAAGCCTACAGTCTACATCCGACAGTCTACAGCCTACAGCCTACAGTCTACAGCCTACGGTCTATGGTCTACAGCCTACAGTCTACATCCGACAGTCTACAGTCTACATCCGACAGTCTACAGTCTAAAGCCTACGGTCTATGGTCTACAGCATACAGTCTAAAGCCTACAGTCTACATCCGACAGTCTACAGCCTACAGCCTACAGTCAGTGTGGAATGTCGCTCCAAAAGTTTGTTGTCTCTGGTTTTCAGTAAAACACGTTATTTCGGCAGGGCAATAAACTGCTTTCCACAGACGGATACACACAACACAAACACAAACACAAACGTCATGTCTGGGAAATACAGCAGCATACCTCATCCCAGCCCCAGTCTGACCTCTGACCCCTGTCTGTTCCATCAACAGGATGGAGGACTGCATGTTTACACATTCTCTCTCCCTCTGTCTCTCTCTCTCTCTCTCTCTCTCTCTCTCTCACACACACACACACACACACACACACACACACACACACACACCTCTCTCTCTCACACAAACACACACATACGTACACACTCTCTCTCACACACACAGACACACACACACTCAGTTTCAATGATGGCGGATGTATTTAGCGTATGGTGGATTTACAGTGGTGTGTGTGTGTGTGTGTGTGTGTGTGTGTGTGTGTGTGTGTGTGTGTGTGTGTGTGTGTGTGTGTGTGTGTGTATTTCTCAATGAGAGCTGACTCCAGGTCTGTGATGGATGGCGTTTGGCGGTCCGTTCTGCCCCAGCTGCCAGGCGGCTGTTAACACACGGCCCACCCGAGGCCACGCCCCCAGAATTAAACCCTTCACCAGAAGCTCCGCGCTGCGTTTCCGGCTCTCCTCCACAGCGCCGAGTCCCCGTCTGTCCAACCGCTGCCTCTCTCTCTCCGTCTCTTTCCCCTCACTTTCCACAGCCAAACATCTTCCTTTCTTACCCCCCCTGCTGGTGGCTGGTACAAATTTCAGTGTGTGTGTGTGTGTGTGTGTGTGTGTGTGTTTGTGTGTGTGACCGGGATTTCATGGGCGGTCAAAATGACCGCCGGTTTTTAATCTCCATATGTGTGTGTGTGTGACATTGTTGTGTAAGAAGTGGGGTTGTGGTGAAGCGTCCAGTGTGTTGGTGTAGTGTTGTGTGTCCGTCACGTCTCACTCCCAACCTTCACCGCTGGCTAGCGGAAATGTGAACAGGAGAGCCGAGCACGCAAGTCTCTCCCTGCCAGTACATAGCCTCTGCAACAGCAAGCCCTATAGCGCCTCCTCGTGGCTACACACGGTAACTGGGTACACCTTGGACCCTGGCTGAACTACAAGGGACTCGGAGGAGGTCTGGACCCTAGAAGTGCGGCACGCAGGCCCACCGGTGTGTGGATATCCCCTGCTGCCCACGAACCAGCCCCCAGCTATGGGGCAAATAGTGCCACCTAGTGGACACCTCGGGAGAGGAATAGGCTACGGGAGTAAACCCCTACACAACATCAACGTCTACAGTGCTGTTGTTTGTTTTTCTTGCCCTTTTGTGTGTGTCTAAGTGGGAGAGTGCTGCTGGCGTCGTGTGTGGCTGCCGCTTCTCCCTCTCGTAGCGCCCCCTTCCCGTCCCCCCCTGTATGGCTGTGTTGTGTTTCTGTTGTTTTGCTACTGTAAAGCCACTTTGAGTGTTAGAAAAGCGCTATGTAAGATTGATTTATTATTGTTATTATCATTATATTCTGTCAAGATAAATACCCAGTTGAGATATTAACGCACTACATGTGTTAGTGTGTCTGTTATGAAACTAAGTGACACCAAAATTAACATGTTAACAACTTTAATATTATTTTCAAAAAATCCAAAATGGCCGCCGTCCAACGTCTGTAAACCCTGCAGCGCCTCGCTGGTAGCCATGGTGCGTCTGTAGCGGCGTCTGTAACCAGAGATGTTGGACATAATCACACATCCAGTTTAGACTATTTCTCTACGCGGGGGGGCGCTAGTGTGTTTCTAGGACAGAGCAACGAACTTCAAGAAGGAAGTGACACCACCAACACACGTCATACATACTGACGTGACGCGCACCATCACGCGCAAATTACGAGACGGTCATTTTGACCGCTTATGGTCGTTTTAGGTAGATATTTTTGTGTGATTGATCTAAAACTAATTTTAATGCAAATACACACAATTTTAGGCGCATCAGGGCGCGGCACGTCTGTATCCTTCAGCATATTTTGCAGTGAAGTGGCGCCGCCTGCCGGGCTGTGACAAAGTGACCGATAATAAGAAAGGAAACGGCTACTGCCAGCACAGCCAAACCTGCACCGGGGGAGTCCTCTCTGCTGTCACGTGGTTCACATCGTCTAAAGGCCCGGCTCTTTCCACCTGCACCTCCCTAGCTCCCACCTTATCATCACAGAAACGTTGAAACTGCACGTCACAGGACGCTCAGGTCTTCCTTGGTCCAGATTAAAGTCTGGAGGTGAAAGTGTTTTTTTTCAGTTGTAGCATCCAGGTTGTGGACTGTTCGCCCCCTGCAGGTCAGGAGGGTAACGTCCATATGACACGTTAAATAGCGGTTGAAAACATCTCGTTAGCTTCTGCCCCCCCCCACCCCCACCCACCGTTTCTTTGTGTTGTTGGTATTTGTTTGCTCTGGTATGTGAAGCGCTTTGTAACCTGTCTTCCTACATGTTTCGGGGAGATTACTGCAAAATGTATGAACGCACTAAGAAGTTAAAGTCATCAGATCATCTGTCTTTGTGCACGTGAGCGCGCACGTGGGTTTGTTGGATGAGATGGAGAAAAGAAAATGTCAACGCGACCAACACCCCAAAAACCAAAAACGAACCAAAACCAAACCAAAACTAAGGACCCCAGCATGCAGTGGTAAATGCTCCCCGTGTCTGCGTGGGTTTCCTCCGGGGGCTCCGGTTTCCTCCCACAGTCCAAAGACGTGTAGGTCAGGTGACTCTGCCGTACTAGATTGTCCCTAGGTGTGTGTGTGTGTGGGCCCTGTGATGGACTGGCGGCCTGTCCAGGGTGTCTCCCCACCTGCCGCCCCAATGGCTGCTGGGATAGGCTCCAGCATCCCGTGGCCCTACTCGGGATAAGCAGCTTGGATAAGGGATGGATGGAGCGAACCAGTGTGGGTGAGTTTGCTTCAGTGATGCCGATACAGAAGCACACAGTACTCATAACATGCAGTAGTACTACAATACACGCTGCAACGCCGTACAGGGACAACAGGAGCCTCCACGCAGTACAACAGAGTACACCGCGAGACATACACAATGACAAGACAGTAGGCTAGAAACGTGAGTGTAAACCCCCACGTCTGTTAGTCCTCCAGCCGGAGCTCAGGATCCGTCCCTCTCGTCTTTCCCGTTTGTGGGGTAGGCCAGCTGAGCCCGGAGTCCACTAGAGCTGATCTGTGTCAGAGAAATGTGATTTAATGATGCCCCCTCCTCCTGCCTCTGCAGCTTACAGAGAGGTAAGGCTGACACACACAGATCTGTAACCTCCCCCCTCCTCCTCCTAATGAGGCCTGCAGGAGGCTGGGGATGCACAGGGAGGCTCCACTGCAGATAATTAAACGGTAGCACCTGCTTTCCCCAAAATAGTATTTAAAAAAAAAAGAGAAAGAAATGCATTCGAAAGCAGTTTTGCTTATTTCGAGAACTGTTATCGAAAAATACATACAAGCGGAACCCTCCGGAAACCCCCCCCCCCCAAAAAAAAACAACATCGCGGAAAAATTACAGAGAATTCCTGAATAACGAGTTCTGCTGTGCGCAAGAGGAATGGAAAGGAAACTAATATAATTACAACTTATCACCGTTTAGGGGACATTTAGTGTTGTCAGCGGTGCAGTGAAACTGATGGGAGTCTGAAACCCTTAACCCTGGATTAACGCCTCGCTCGACCTCCGAGCAGCACCGGACGACAGCACTGATACTGGGCCAGTTACAGACTCATTTCTGATTTTGAGATACTCTATTGATCCCCGTGGGGAAATGCTGCCCTCCACCTAACCCATCCTAGCTGTGTAGCTAGGAGCAGCGGGCCGCCGCCGCCGCGCAGCACCCGGGCACCCCACTCCTGTTTGTCTTGCCATGCCTCGGTCAGGGTCAGGGGCACAGACAGGAGTATTGACCCTAACATGCACGGGAAAGCGGAGCACCCGCAGAAACCCCACCGCAGACACGGGGAGAGCATGCAAACTCCACACAGAGGACGACCCGGGATGACCCCCGAGGTTGGACAACCCCGAGGGTTCGAACCCAGGACCTTCTTGCTGTGAGGGGACAGCGCTAACCGCTGGGCCACCGTGTCGCCCAGTGCAGGTTGATGAATCTTCTCTGAGGACTTGAACATTTTACTGGTCAGCGCTACACGTTTTATATCGTCTCGGTTTTATTGTCTAAGCGAAACAGAAAAGGTTCACGATAATCGGACAGCATGTTTGTGCTGGCACTAGAAGGGCATTAAGAATAGTTGTTCAGTTGTGTTTTATGTGGTAAATTCCTGGGATATTGTAAAATCACGATGATCTTAAACTGGGTCGAGATGGTTTAGGACTCACACTGAAATGAACTGTCAGGAACAGAGACCCTGTTTACATATACGTCATCCACGTGTGTCTCCGCTTTGCATCTAAATACTTTACAAGATTTCATTTGGGCTCCACACAAAAATGTGTCTCCGGTATAACACAGCAGTGAACCTTGCCTTTCTGTGGCCTGGAAGCAGACTGACCCGCCTGCTGCTTTTAATATTTACTGTCCTTTATAAACACCTCGTCCCACTTGTTTCCCAAACATAAATACCCCCGCCGGATTGCTTCTGATGGTTAAGCTTCTATTTGACCTTGCTGCCTGCAGGAGGAAATGAGGGGGTTGAAGATGTCGAAATACTCAAGTCTGTTCTGTGACAGGACAACATGTGTTGTTATGGGCCCCGGTTATCACATGTTTGATACCTGAGACACACATGTAAGATACATGAGACACACATGTATGATAAATGAGACATATATGTATGATACCTAAAACATACATGCTTGATACCTGCTCCTCTTTTAGCAGCCATCTTAGTCCATGAGCACAACGCCACGTCCTAACGGGGCTCTCGGCACACTGACTTCAATTCAAATACATGAGGGGAAAGGTATTTGCGGGTGAGATCGCGGATACGAGTTTCCTCCGTAGGGTGTCTGGGCTCAGCCTTAGAGATAGGGTGAGGAGCTCAGACATCCACAGGGAGCTCGGAGTAGAGTCGCTGCTCCTTTGCGTCGCAAGGAGCCAGTTGAGCTGGTTCGGACATCTGATCAGGATGCCTCCTGGGCGCCTTGCTTTGGAGGTTTTCCTGGCACGTCCAACTGGGAGGAGACCCCGGGGTAGACCCAGAACTCGCTGGAGAGACTACATTTCCAATCTGGCCTGGGGACATCTTGGGATCCCCCAGGAGGAGCTGGAGGGCGTTGCTGGGGAGAGGGACGTCTGGAGTGCCCTCCTTAGCTTGCTGCCACTGCGACCCGACCCCGGAGAAGCGGCTGATGATATGATATGATATGATATGATATGATATGATATGATATGAGATGAGATGAGATGAGATGAGATGAGATGAGATGAGATGGTATCTGTGAACATCTTCATCGCTTCGCTCCACAGCACAGGTGAACTTTGACCAGCAAATTCTTATGACGTTAACCACGTTGGACCAAGAGAGATGCTCGGTGTCACAGGGACCTGGATGCTGAAAATAAAACATGGTGGAATCCAATGTTCTTGCCATCCCACATCATCTATTTTCTTCATAATTTCATTGAGCAGATTATGAAACAAACTCTGATCGAGAAGCTGTATGGGTTGCTGTGTCACTGGAAACTGGAGCAGGTAGTGTACATATCCTACCGTCATGTTGATGTTTTTCCCAATATTTTAACATGAGCAGTTATATCGTTAGCTTGTTAGCTTGTAGCCTCCTTGCATGTTATCACATCCGGCTACATCCACATTCATTGCAGGGAACAAAATGATGTCCCTGGCATCAGTGGCAATGTGACGGCCCTTGAATCCAGGCCAACATGGAGAGGCATCCAGAGGAGCCAGTGAAACACTTTTTTTGCTCCAAATTCATTAAACAATATGACACCCTATTTTACCCTGCCTGGTTTTTCCAAAACGTCGGTGCTCATGTCAGTGAACATGTAGTTCCATCAACAACATCATCATCATCATCATTAATGAGGTCTTAAAACAATGTTTTCACATGAACCTTTGCACAGGGGGCATACTTATGTCAATAGATTTTAATCAACATGGAATCTAAACTACATTTTCATTCAGGACTATTGCCCCAGGTATATAGTATCACAGTGATCTGGTTTTTCATGTCAGGTGTAAACACAATCTGGCTAAATCTGAAATAAACAATCCAGATTCAGGACCCATGTAATGTGAGGTGAAATGTGGGCCTTTTGTTATCAGTTAGGTCCACAGTGTCTCCCCAGAGTTATGGAAATTATGTTTTGTCATAAATTTCCTTTACACTAGCATGCTTGGTTCTGGAAACAAAGCCTGAAAAGATGTGGGTTTGGTTTGCCCTCTTTCGCTGGCCCGATTAAAACGGGACCAGGGAGGGATATCTCACCTATGGTTGGTCAGATGACCTCCACAAGGAGATCACACCTTGTCAACAGGGCTGGACTGAGAGCCAAATTCAGTTTTGGCTCCCCCCCCACCCCCTGACCGGTCCACAGAGAGGCTAAATTTCAGTACCAAATGGAGGCACTTACTAAACATGTTCATGAGATATGCTTTTAGTTTGAAGTCGTGGCCTGTGTAAAGTCTGTGTCAAGCCAGACTTGCTCTTTTCCACTGATTTCACAGAATAACTGCTCAAAATCAGACTACGTTCACTACAACACCACAGCAGAGGCCTACACAGCTACACCCTGAGATGCATGATTAGTCTGGCAGATGAAAAACAGTGGATGGCCAGTGGAAACTAACATTATCCAAGCTCTGATCTTGTTCCACACCACAGCCCAGCACCAGCATCAAGGCCTAATCAGAACCGCAGACAATACAATAACAAGACAATACATTTCCACCGAATTGTGTGGAATTGTAATGCACACAAGAAGGCTCCAAATCACCGGCCAAAAAATAAATAAATCCCATTCATAAAATAACTCAACAACACACCGCACAGCCCACGCACAACTACCAAATACCAGCAACATCTTGAACTTATCAAAACCAAAAGGCGAAATATGAACCTGCAATAACCCAACCTCACACGCACACCCTCAACGGGCACAGCAGCCAGAATATAATGGCACGGCGGCCTCCATCAAGAAGCACAGAGTCGAGTAGATGTCCTACCTAGTGTGGTCGAAGGCCGCCTCAGAAGGGCGCTCCTCTGTGCGGCCTCCCCAAGCATCGCAACGCGCCTCCGCGGCCAAATGCCACAGAGCTCGGAGACACTTCCGGGAAGTTCTGTCGCGACAGGAAAAAAAACCCGAGGCAGTTCCGGTTACAGTTAGACACTTCCGGTCCGTGCTGCCCACCGCTGAAGCGCGTGGCAACCCGCTTTTCCTCGGTGGCGTCATAGGCACGGCAGGAAATCCCGCCGACTCCATGCTGTTGTGGCTAACAGCGCTATTAGCTTAAGCCTGTTTTATCGTTAACGTACATAAACCGACAGATAGCCATAATGTGAGGTCACTAACACGTCTACACACGACACGGCTCTAACACGTGTTGTGAAACATAAGGCGTAATGGCTGCGGTCCACTTATCTTATAAAGTTTAAGGTGAACGGCGTTCACGTCGCCATCTTGGCTCGCCCTCGTTAGTACGAGGCTGTAACCGGAAGTTCCTCGGGTTTATTTTTTTCTGTCGCGTTCTGCCGGAACAGGAAATGTCATTTCGCAACACCAGAAAGTACTGCAACCATGGATTTATATAGTAGTATTGTAGAGCCGAAGGAACGGAGAAGACCGTAAATTCACACTTTAGCCGTGTAGGCAACTTTCTTTAATCCACGGTAAATCAGAGAGACAACAAACTACAGCTCGACTGAGCGGAGGCGGCAAGAATAACCAGAAAACTGGCTGGACAACCATAACTTAACCCTGCGTTAACCTGCCAGGGCAACCATGACTTAACCCTTAGTTCCTGGGTTGAATTCTGTCCCCAATACGTGTCCACCACAGTATTATAATTCTGCTATGGATGTATTAAAGCAGTATCCACGCTGACGGCAGACGAGTTTCCCTTTCTTTTTTTCCCCTTCCGTCATCTTTGACGTCACGACGCACGACGTCAAAACTGACACTATGACGTTCTACTAATATGTCAATGGCTGCAACTCGAAAAAAAATGTCGAAGAACGCGCAAAACAGCTGTCGGCCCTGAGGTGAGATGACGTAACGTACAGTAACACTGCTCTGCACTTCTGGGCTACTAGTTATTGTTTTGGATTGTAGCGTCCACCGCTATAAAGAGCACACGGCTATTAGCCACCGCCGCGCCGTACAGACCGCCATTAACTCAACACCACACTCACGCAAAACAATGACGAACTGCTGGCCACCCCCCCTCCCCCACCACCAACCACAGACACGCCCATTGACGGACATAGCATGCATTCACCTGATTGGCAGAGAGCAAGGGGACGGCAGACTGACTCCGCCAATCACCGCTCCCAACAGTACAGGGTCGCTACGATGCCTTTTTTCGACTTTAACGTCTTGTATTTATACCGAAGACATGAACATCAAATATATGAAAATAAATAAAAAATAAAAAATAATACTGTCAACGTAAACTACTAATAAGACACGTTAGCCGAGCGGTTAGCGATGCCGCCTTGTGGTGCAGTACACCCCGAATCGAATCCCGCACCGGACAAGAAAATAACCGGTTACCTTGGTGACAGCGGTGGGATCCGGAAGTGTGCAGATCCTCAGAAGTCTCTTCGGAGCGCGGGAAGAACAAAGCTTCCGGGGAGGGTGACGACTGTAAACTACTAATAAGACACATTAGCCCCTAGCTAACGGGTCTGACCCTTTAGCCGAGCGGTTAGTGATGTCGCCTTGTGGTGCAGTACTATGTAGTTTATATATTGTTATTACATAGTATTTCCTCTATTATTTGAGAGGTCTTACTATTGGCCTCTGCACTTCAGGGCGGAAAGGTTTTGTTTTGGATTTTATTTTTACACCTCAGAGCCACCGTAGTGTTTTGCAGCAACTGTTCGGAAACCTTTATTGTTATTATTTTAGAAGATTCAGCGATTTTTTTTCCTGCTCTATTTTTTTAGTTTTAGTTTTTTTTTCCACCGTCGGTTGACAGATTTTAAGTCGAAAGCCCTTCACGTCGTTCACTAACTGGCGTTTTGGCTCAGTTGGATCATGTCAGGTTCATGGCTCACCGTTTTATCATTTATTCATATTAAGTCACTTAAAATTAGACACCAGTGTAAGCGGTTATTTTCTTGCCCGGTGCGGGATTCGAACGGGGTGTACTGCACCACAAGGCGACATCACTAACCGCTCGGCTAAAGGGTCAGACCCGTTAGCTAGATGCTAACGTGTCTTATTAGTAATTTACACTAGTGTTGATTTTTCAAACTACTCGCTCCTCTGAAGTTACTCGTTGATGAAAAACAGATGACGTAATAGTGACTAATGCCTTTTAAGATAATCATTAGTAGCTAAAATAATAGAAGTAGTGTTTATTGAATCGTTACTTGTAAAATAGAAAAGGGACAAGTCGTAATCTAATTAGTAAGCCGTGCTTATTCTAATAGCTAGTATCTATTTTTTAGCAGCTATGGTGACTTTACAGTGGCGACTAGTGTTTAAAAGAACAAGTACTAGCGTTTGATTATTAGTTATTTTAATAATGAACACTTATTTACTTATTAGTGACTAGTGCCTACACGTGATTAGATAATAACACGGCCTGTGTGTCGTGCAGGTGGGCCTCATGGGTCAACTGTGGGAGGGGTCGCCCGCGCCCGCGCCCCACATCTGGGTTACTATCACACACCTGTCAGTCAAAGGGGCCCATACATTATGGTAAAACTCCGTTTACTCAGATGACTTACGTAGTCATGTTTCTGTTGTGTATTCATATTGCCTTTCTGCGAATGCCCTTACAGTCCTTTTACCTTGCAGCCTGTCTGCACAATAAAACACTTGGCAACTAAAGTTCACAACTTATCGTCTTCCTCTAGATATCAGCTCACATCACAGTGTGAGCAGATGTTCAATCTACAATAAACAAAATGTAAATTGTACACAATAAAAAAAGCGTCTTCTTCTTATTAAGTGTGACATAGATTTGCATTGAGCGCAACAACACCACTGTCCAGCAGGGGTCGCTGAAACAAAAGGAAACCGACTTTCCAAGACCGGGAGCGGATGAATACCACAGCAATGCAAACGGCTAATTCTTGTTTTCCTATGTGGTAATGACTAAAACATATCAAGGCACATTTCTTTGCAGAACACTGTGATCCAGGCGCCTCAACTATGAAGCGCAGCCCCCAGACACAAGACCGGGACGTTTCCAGGGACCGTGTCCAGTTCGGATGGAATGGGGCGCGCAGACCACTTCGCCCTGCATACATCCAACGCAGTGCGGAGCGAGGTGGAGGCAGGCTGTGAGTCCTGCTGCCTGTGTGCGCGTCATGATGGATCTGGATGGGGGCAGGCGGATTTACATGTATAAATCTCCCGCCATGTTAGCTTCTGTGTGCCGCGTCTCTGCTACACGGTTACGCAAGACAGATTCCCCGCGAAACGTATCGATCAGGGGGGGAGCAGAGTTGATAAATCTCCCGCCGGAGTACATAGCTTCCCTAAACAACGTGTTGAAAGCGTCAAATAAACGAGCTGGAGGAGCTGGAGGGTGCCAAACGCCGTCTGCTGCGCAAACCAAACTCCCTCCAGCAGCTTTTAATAAGTTCATAAAGGCAAAAACACCCAGCGATGGAAATATTTGAAGAGCAGTTTCCATAACCAGCGCCGCGGTTTCCACCGCTTCTCGCTCCAATATAGTTTAACAGCCGTGCTGGTAATTGAGCCAGTCTGTTAGGTGTTACGTGTTAATGTGTCTTAATTATAGGCGGGACTCTGGGGGCCTCCCTGTAAAGCCAAGGGGGTAAGTGGCCCGACTAGAAAAAAAAAAAAAAGAAAAATTTGGGGGAAAAAAAAAAGGAATGAAAAAGTATGAAACCCCCCACATATTTGGTTATCAAATCTAAATTAACAACTTCATTTTGCAGCGCAGATTGGATTAGTAGTCAGCTCTGGACTGGTTTTAGCATGCAAAACAATTAAATTTGGAGTTAATGTTGTCGTAATGAACAAGAGGGATTTTTTCGTTTTTTTTTTTTTGTGGCTATAAACTCGGTCCCATTTGCAATATCGCCCAGACAGGCTAAACTGTGGAATAGACAGTGCCCACAAAAGGCTGATAAAATCCTTATCTGTGATTAAAATTCACTCCCCTCTCATCGTTAATATATGCTTATTAGATTTTTTATTTTTTTTACTCCCATCCATTTGATGTAGAAGATTATTATGGTGCGTGTAATGGCGGCATTGTGAGTCATTCCAGCAACACATGGCTCATATCTGCACACCATCAGGGGGCCCCCAAAGCCTCGGGCCTCTGACGACCCGCTCCGATACGGCTGCCTATTGACCAGGTCCACATTCGTATTGGTGTTTTTATGCGGGGCAGCGATCAGTTGAGCCGGCCGGACCTTTGAGGGGAAAGATGGAGAAAAGACACGTCTGACCTTTTAAAGGAACGTTTCGCTGACCTATATGGGAATGAAAGATTTGCCCCCTCCAAACGTATGGCCATGACGGTGGCCGGGCCTTCCGGCTCCGACCTTTTCCACCTGCATCTCGGACACCTCCGAGAGGCCGCCGCTGACAGCAGAAAGCGCCTCGTATGGGTGAAAACCACGGGTTCGATTGCAACCTTCCACCTGCCAAAACCTCTTTACTGTCGAGTCCCTGAGCGAGGCTTGACGCTGCTTTCCTAGTTGTCAGGGGAGCTGAGCTGGATGATGTGCCAGGTAGACTGAAGCCGTTACTGAGCAGATTCCTCAACGCACTTTCACACATTCTGTACATTCCTGCCGCTGTTGTTCAGACAAGCAACATCTCGGCGGAGTTTTAACGCCTTGTGACAAGTCTTTCCCCCTTTTCTGCGACGGTTCACTCACCACAGCCGCTACCGCTAACACGCCATTTCCGTCCATAACCCGAACCGCTTATCCTGCTCTCAGGGAATCCGGGATACTGGAGTCTATCCCAGCAGTCGCTGGGCGGTAGGCGGGGAGACGCCCTGGACAGACCGCCAGGCCATCACAGGGCCGGAACAGTCACACCTAGGGACAATTTAGTACGGCCGACTCGCCTGGCCTACATGGCTTTGGACTGTGGGAGGAAACCGGAGCCCGGAGGAAACCCACCCAGACAACATGCAAATTCCACACAGAGGACGACCCAGGACGACCCCCAAGGTTGGACTACCCCGGGGTTCGAACCCAGGACCTTCTAGCCGTGAAGCGCCCGCGCTAACCACTGCGCCACCGTGACGCCCGAAGCGACGTGTTCGTGTTTTGCGACAGAGGGTTTGCATTAGAGCCTTCGGCTGATCTGTTCATCCACATGAAAGTGAAGGACCCCCTGCGTCTCCGATGCCGTTCAGCTTGACACTACACAACACTGACTGAAACGTCAGCTGCCCGGGTGAGACGGATAACCGGCTTATTGGCAGTGTTTGTACGGATGAATAACAGAATCTCCTTCGCTACACGTGGCGCCGAACAATCTGGTCACCTCCTGAGAGCTTCGTGATTCGTCCATACACGTCCAACCCGGTATCACGCCAAAACGTGTAATACATCCGCCGGTCAGTGTTACGGTTTGCCTCGCTCAGGCGTGAAAAGTGCATGAAGGTGCAGTGCCAGCAGAGGTGAAGGCAGGTTAGGGTTAGGGTTGTGTTAGGGTTGGGGTTTGGGTTAAGGTTAGGGTTGGGTTAGGGTTAGGGTTGGGTTAGGGTTAGGGTCGGGGGAGGGATTTTGGAAAATGCTGTATGCTTCTTTTCCCCCGTGGGGACTTGCTGGCATTGAGTGTCGCGTGTCAGAGCATCCCGGCGCTGTGCGTGCTCAGCGCGTAAAGTAGGCAGCGTCCGTGAACCAGAACCACAGACCAAGCCTCTTTAACTGGAGGGTGAGTTTCATTTCAGCACTTGCAACAGGTGCTAAGGAACAGTCCAGACTCAACGCCGGGCTCATTTCCCATGTCAGGGGTGTGTTGATTAATACGGAGCCCAATTACATAACCGGCTACTCACCCGCCCCCCACCCCCACCCGGGCCACGTGACGTATTAATGTCCGTTCCTTTATGGCGCCCTATGTGAACTCTGAGACAAACGCTGCAGATTCTGCACACTCGCTGAGCTGCTGTGAGGCCCGAGGTCACTTAAGGTGTTTCTACACAAAGATCCTACAACACTGCCGCCATGAAGACCCGTCTTCACACCGGCTTTGTGTTTTTTTACACTGAACCAAACAAAGGCACCGTAACGCAGAGTGGCACTTTACAAAACATGTCGGCGTCCCGGAGGCATCACGACAGCGCCGGATGTCCCTTTTACACAGAGGGGGATCCCGCTCTGTGACTTCCTTCTCTGCCGGCTTAACATCAGAACAACAACGACCCCCCCCCGTCCCCGCCCCATTCCGGCCTCGTACCTTTTACACAGAACGGCCAGACGGATTAACACAACGTTCTCATCTGCAGACTCAGAAAGTTTGTCGTTTCATTTCATGCACTTGCACACATGAAACGAGACGAAATGCCGTTTCCCCCAGCACGCAGCAGTGCAACACAAAGACAAGAACACACATATCCAAACTGACACACATATCTAAACTAGAAAAAAAGAACTGCCCAGGAGAACGAACGCCGGCCAGGAAGACTGTCGGAACTGCCGGTCTGCATGGGCTAGCAGTTAGCTTAGCCTGCCCCGCTTCTGCGTCCTGTCAGACCGCCCTCGGTGTTTCCTCTTCGGGCACAGCTTCTGTCAGGGCCGTGGTCCTTGAGCCTACAGGACGCAGCAGACCAGGCTCCCTCAGCCGATTCAACACCAGCTCTCCCAACCAGACACCTTCGACACATCTCCCCGCCCTCCACACAATGACACTAAAAACACAGTCGAGGCTAGGCGAGACCACCGCCAGACCGCCCTCGGTGTTATCGGAACTGCCAGTCTGCATGGGCTAGCAGTTAGCTTAGCCTGCCCAGCTTCCGCGTCCTGTTAGACCGTCCTCGGCCTTACCTCTCCGGGCACAGCTCCAGGCAACGCCGTGGTCCCTGGGCCCACAGGGCGCAGCAGACCAAGCCCTCCCAGCCGATCCAGCGCCAGCTCTCCCAGTCGTCAAACGAAGACACACGTGTGTCCCTTTTCCTCTACACGGTACCGACTCGACTCGCTTCTGTGTCGCTTTCCATTACCGTAACCTCCTGGACAGACCACGGCGTGGATTTTTTGGCTCTCCATTTTTTTCAATTTCTAAATGTACTTTTAAAATAACTCCGCTTCGACCGCTTCGGTATATTTAAGAACGCCGGGTGATATCCCATGCGCTCATTGATGACGCTGTGACGCATTTCTCTGACCAATCAGAGCTCTGTATTGGTTTTGGTACCCGCTCCAGATTTTTTGGAACCTCGACAAAGGTGGTACCAGAAAAGTGGTAACAATTACCAAAATGCTGGTACTTCCCTGTAATGGAAAACGAAAAAAGGGCGAGTCGAGTCGAGTCGAGCTGAGCCGGTGCCATGTAGTGGAAAAGGGGCATTGGACACAGACATGGACAAAGACACTGCATGGGCGGGACTGGGTGAGACCGCCACAAACGTGAATTCGCGCCGAACAGGCTGTGTAAAAAGCCCTTTACATGAAGGGAAAGATGGCGCGCGTCCGCCATTTTGTTTCTTAGAATCCTCCCTTGATCCGATGTCTTGCTAGCCGCCTTAGTAGCAGTAAGTAGTAGTAATAGGTAGTAGTAGTAGTAGGTAGTAGTAAGTAGTAGTAGTAGGTAGTAGTAAGTAGTAGTAGTAGGCAGTGGTAAGTAGTAGTAAGAAGTAGTAGTAAGTAGTAGTAAGTAGTAGTAGTAGGTAGTAGTAAGTAGTAGTAGTAGGTAGTAGTAAGTAGTAGTAGGTAGTAGTAAGTAGTAGTAGTAGTAGGTAGTAGTAAGTAGTAGTAGTAGTAGTAGGTAGTAGTAGTAGTAGTAGTAGGTAGTAGTAGTAAGTAGTAGTAGTAAGTAGTAGTAGTAGGTAGTAGTAGGTAGTAGTAGTAAGTAGCAGTAAGTAGTAGTAGTAGGTAGTAGTAGTAGTAGTAGGTAGTAGTAGGTAGTAGTAAGTAGTAGTAGTAGGTAGTAGTAGATAGTAGTAGTAAGTAGTAGTATGTAGTAGTAGTAGGTAGTAGTAAGTAGTAGTAGTAGTAAGTAGTAGTAGTAGTAGGAGTAGGGAGTAGTAGGTAGTAGTAGTAAGTAGTAGTAGTAAGTAGTAAGTAGTAGTAGGAGTAGGTAGTAGTAGGTAGTAGTAGGTAGTAGTAAGTCGTAGTAAGTAGTAGTAGTAGTAGGTGGTAGTAGTAGTAGTAGTAGTAAGTAGTAGTAGTAGCAGTAGTAGTAGTAAGTAGTAGTAGTAAGTAGTAGTAGTAGAAGTAGTAGGTAGTAGTAGTAAGTAGCAGTAGTAAGTAGTAGTAGTAAGTAGTAGTAGTAGAAGTAGTAGTAGTAGTAGTAAGTAGCAGTAAGTAGTAGTAGTAGGTAGTAAGTAGTAGTAAGTAGTAGGTAGTAGTAGTAAGTAGCAGTAAGTAGTAGTAGTAGGTAGTAGTAGTAAGTAGTAGTAAGTAGTAGGTAGTAGTAGTAAGTAGCAGTAAGTAGTAGTAGTAGGTAGTAGTAGTAAGTAGTAGTAAGTAGTAGGTAGTAGTAGTAAGCAGCAGTAAGTAGGGGAAAATAAAGTCTCCTCTCACCTGAGAACCTCAGTGAGCTGAAGAGCTGTTTTACTGTAGCAAAACGAACCCCTGTTAAGTAATTTCCCTTTGCATTGAGGGGTTGAAATCCCATTATTTTTTAATGGAAACAAGGGATAATATAATGAAATGAGGCGGATGACGCCACAGGTTCATCATGATGTGTTTTAATGCAGCAGCATTTCCGCAGCAGTTGATTTAAATGAGAAACCAGTCAAATTACCTCGCTGCCACAGCAGCACCTCTTTATTTGACAATAAGACTCTGAGACTCAGTGGAACATAACATGATATATATATATATATATGTGTGTGTGTGTGTGTGTGTGTGTGTGTGTGAGAATCAGTGGGGGCTGGTGCTAACAATTTTTCTTTGGGGGGGGCGCAATTTACCTTGGCGCAGCACACCTGACAGCAGCTTTAATGTCCACTATATATATATATATATATTCAATATATCGTGATATATTGTGGTACTGTTAGAAAGGTGATATATTGTGATACTGTTAGAAATGTGATACATTGTGATACTGTTAGAAAGGTGATATATTGTGATACTGTTAGAAAGGTGATACATTGTGATACTGTTAGAAATGTGATACATTGTGATACTGTTAGAAATGTGATACATTGTGATACTGTAAGAAAGGTGATACATTGTGATACTGTTAGAAATGTGATACATTGTGATACTGTTAGAAAGGTGATACATTGTGATACTGTTAGAAAGGTGATATATTGTGATACTGTAAGAAAGGAGATATATTGTGACACTGTTAAAAAGGTGATTTATTGTGATACTGTAAGAAAGGTGATACATTGTGATACTGTTAGAAAGGTGATACATTGTGATACTGTTAGAAAGGTGATACATTGTGATACTGTAAGAAAGGAGATATATTGTGATACTGTTAGAAAGGTGATACATTGTGATACTGTTAGAAAGGTGATATATTGTGATACTGTTAGAAAGGTGATACATTGTGATACTGTTAGAAAGGTGATACATTGTGATACTGTAAGAAAGGTGATACATTGTGATACTGTTAGAAAGGTGATATATTGTGACACTGTAAGAAAGGTGATACATTGTGATACTGTTAGAAAGGTGATATATTGTGACACTGTAAGAAAGGTGATACATTGTGATACTGTAAGAAAGGTGATATATTGTGATACTGTAAGATAGGTGATATATTGTGATACTCTAAGAAAGGTGATATATTGTGATACTGTTAGAAAGGAGATACATTGTGATACTGTTAGAAAGGTGACATATTGTGGTGTCATAGGCCTGTGTTCTTTGTGCTGATGCTACCTCCTGTCTCGGTTTACGTTGTTGTGTTGGAGTGGAAGAGCCACATGGCTGAAGATAGATTACAGCACTGTTGTCTAGGGGTCATGAGGTCACACACAACACAACTTGTCATGCACCTTTACATGTAATCAATCAAAAATCGATATAGTGCTTTTGAGAATCGATACAGTATCACAACGATACTGTGGCGATATTCGAGTGTATCGATATTTTCTTACGTCGTACACACACACACACACACACACACACACACACACAGGGTTAGGATTATACTTATCTTTTTTTAGTGGATTCATCTTTTCCGAGTGTTTTGTCTACTTGCAGTCGGGACTGAAGCGTAAGGCTGCCCAGTATAAAACATTCATCATATTTGCCTACAAGCTTGTGTGTCTGTGTGTAACCGTCACTATGTAAACACAGCTTGTCATGAGGATGGATGGCTTTGGGCGCGGAGCCTTTGGCCTGTGAGGTTTGTGTTATTGTGGCGAAGAGATTGGAGCACTATAATACACGTAGCCACACCCTCGCATACCCTGACACACACACAGACACACACACAGACACAGACACAGACACAGACACACACACACACACACACACACACACACACACACACACACACACACACACACACACACACACACACACACCCTTATGACTCATCCGCCCTCTCTGTTTAGTTACTCTGCTGGACGCGGTACAAGGGGTGTGTGTGTGTTGAAGCAACACGCCCAAACACACGTGGAGCTACACGAGGATTCCCATGTGGGGTCGTTGCTCCACAGAAAGTACCGGAATCCACAAGTGTGTGTCTGACAGCAAACGCACACAAATATGCACACATGCACACACGCACACACGCATACACACACATGCACACACATGCACACACATGCGCGCGCACAAACATGCACGCACATGCACACACATGCACAGACACACACAAACACACACAAACACACATGCACACACATGCACACACATGCACAGACACACACAAACACACACATGCACACACACACACACACACACACGCACACGCACACATGCACACACATGCGCGCGCGCACACATGCACGCACACACATAAACACACACAGACACACACAAACACACACATGCACACACACAGACACACACAAACACACACATGCACACACACAGACACACACACAGACACACGCAGCTCTCTGCTCAGCTCTGTCCTGCACACTCAGACTTGTCCAGACTTTGATGCGTACAGTACACACATACTTGACGCACGTGTACACAAAACGACAACACACTTTTATGTAAACTTATGTAACACAAATTCGAACATGCTTTCACAATACAGCATTACCGCAGTTGTGTTGAACAAAGGAAGCGCGCGCGCACACACACACACACACGCACACACACACACACACACACACACACACGCACACGCACACGCACACACACACACACACACACACACACACACACACACACACACACACACCCCTTCCTCTTCCTCGCCTTTCCATCCTCCTTAACACCCACACAATTCCACATAGTCTCTTGCCCCCCCCCTCTCTCTCCCCTCCCCCCCCTCTCTGCACATTACTCCCTCCCTCCCACAAACAAGCGTGTTCGTGTGAGCGGGGGTCGTGTGTGTGTGTGTGTGTGTAGGGGGGGGGTATCATCAACACAACACATTAATAACAATAGCACGAGGCTCTCCCGTTGTCTCTTACACATAATTATATTATCCATCACGTTTTTCTGGAGCGCTGACACACACGGGAGCACCGCTGGGAATCTGGGGGGGGGGGGCGTCCACCACTATTACCACAGATAATGTTTAATTATGCTAATTCGATTGCAATCATTTTGAACAAAATGGCAACATGCTCGAGCTAATGAATATTTACAAGACAAAGTGGGGGAAACGATGCCTGATGAATATGCTGGATCGGATATGGTTGAGAGCCGGACGTGGAGGGGTAAGACTGGGAGGGGGGGGGGTGAGGAGGGCTGGCTGGGAAACCTTTGGAGCTTATGACTCAGCTGATGTTGTGAAGTGGTCTGAGGCAAAGGGATTCACAGAGTAGTCGACTACCAAGACCACTAAACAGCTCTCGAGGAGGTCGTAACGGCTCTAAACTTGTCTCGACTTCTCTGCGTGGCTCCAGAGGATGTCAACACGTCTCTGTAGGACGCCTAAAATTCCCACAACACCTCTCAACACGTGTACTGTTCACAGAGGATTGGGGAATGTTTGCACTCGCAGCATTGTAAGATGGCGGCACATGTACTCTTAG
This sequence comes from Lampris incognitus, assembly GCF_029633865.1. Taxonomy (NCBI): domain Eukaryota; kingdom Metazoa; phylum Chordata; class Actinopteri; order Lampriformes; family Lampridae; genus Lampris; species Lampris incognitus. The sequence goes on along the minus strand of NC_079224.1, from coordinate 44,736,570 downwards.
CGCCTCCCCCCGCCCCCCCCGGTTCAGAGACAGTCCATCCATCCATCCATTATCCAAACTCTCAGGGTCGTGGGGATGCTGGAACCTATCCCAGCTGTCAGTCGGAGAGACACCCTGGACAGGCCGCCGGTCCATCCCGGCGCCAACACACACACTTAAAGACAGTTTAGTGCGGCCGATTCATCTGACCTGCATGTCTTTGGACTGTGGGAGGAAACCGGGGCACCCGGAGGAAACCCAAGCAGACGTGGAGAACATGCAAACTCCACACAGACGACCTGGCATGACCCCCGATGTTGGACGACCCTGGGCAACCCGGTATCAAGCCAAAGCCTCTCTAGCAGGGGACATAAATTAAGAGGTGAAGGCAGGTGAGGGTAAGGATTAGGGTTAGGATTAGGGGAGGGATTCTGGAAAATGCTGTATGCTTCTTTTCCTCCGTGGGGAGCTGCTGGCATTGAGTTAATCATCGCCCCTGCTGGCACTGCACCTTCATACACGCGTGTACTTTTCACGCCTGAGCGAGGCAAACCGTGACACTGACACGTTGGACCGGCGGGTGTATTACGCGCTTTGGCGTGATACTGGGCAGCCCTGGGGCTCAACCCAGGACCTTCTCGCTGTGAGGCACTTGCTAACCACTGCGCCACCGTGCCGCCTACTCAATAATCCAGGAGTAAACATGTCTGAACAGTTCAGCCAGTCCATCTGGACACAACGTTTATGGACAGAAACGTTTCATCACTCATCTAAGCGACGTCTTCTCTTCTCCTCTGATGCTCTCCTTGAGGTTTCTCCCTGTTAAAGGGTTTTTTAGGGAGTTGTTCCTTATCCGATGCTAGGGTCTAAGGACAGGATGTTGTGTTGCTCTAAGGCCCCTTGAGGCAAATTTGTAATTTGTGATATTGGGCTACACAAATAAATTGACTTGACTTGACTCTTCAGTCTAAACTGACTGCAGGTGTCCTCGCCCTTATAAACAATACAGGGGCATAACGACCCAAACCAGCGATCCAACACAGCCATTCCCCAATCCTCTGTCAATAGTACACATGACCGTTGAAACTCTGGTTCAGGGGTGGGCAACCTTATCCAGAAAGGGCCAGTGTGGGTGAAGGTTTTTGTTCCAACCAAGAAATTACACACATGTGTCTCCTAATCAAGTTCCTCAGCTGGTTGATTAGTGGGATCGGTATGTAACTGCTTGGTTGGAATAAAAACCTTCACCCACACTGGCCCTTTCTGGATAAGACTACCCACCCTTGCTTGAGTCTAGTTAATGGTCACGGCAGTCTGGATGTGAAACTGATCATTGGTTTCGGTTGCCCCTGAAGATGTGTCTTCAGTCCACATACTTCACATACAGGGGGCAGTACTATAGGCAGAGGCAGGGGTGGTGCTATGGGTTCCCCAGTCTCACCTGTAGTGGCCAACTTGTATATGGAGGAAGGGGAAAAGAGGCTATGATGTCCTATCCAGGGTCACCACTTAGCCGTTGGTTCAGATTTGTGGACAACACCTGGTTAAAATTAAATCTCAGGATGTAGCACATTTCACCGACCACATCAACTCTATGGACACCACATCAAGTTCACCAGGCAGGATGTGGAACATGACAGGGTAGCCTTCTTACACTGTGAAAT
>NC_079224.1:44732771-44734727 GCF_029633865.1 Lampris incognitus | reverse complement strand
CTCTTCTCCACCCACTCCACCCTGCCTGCACTCTCTTCTTCACCTCTCTCCTGCACTCCCCGTTACTTTGGACAGTTGACCCCAAGTATTTAAACTCATCCACCTTCATCACCTCCACTCCTTGCATCCTCCCCATCCCACTGTCCTCCCTCTCATTCACGCATAGGTATTCCGTCTTGCTCCTACTGAATACAGAGACGGCGAGTTGATAGGTGGAAAAAAAGTGGGGGGAAAAAAAACCCCGACAGTGTTTTTCTGTTAAAATAATAGAAGCCCCCCTCCCCCTCCCCCAAAAAAAAGAAGAAGAGGAAGAAGAAGAAAACATAAAACAAGGAAAAGATCACAGAGACGCCGTATTCTCCGGAGCCAGCGAGCCCAGAGATACTGATGAATGTACTGTAGGCTCCCGGCGTCTAAATATAGGCTCAGATCAATGCAATCAGGAACACTGTCCCCGTTACAAGGAGCGGGTCGGCCGCTGCAGACAGATATCTAAGGCCTGCAGATATTTCTGTCAAACGTGCAGGTAAATATAGTCTGCAACAAGAAGTACTGCCGGCTGAGCTCAGCGGCGGGGGAGACACAGCGGGGCAGCACTGCCAGCGTTGCCCTGCAACATCCGCGGCAATAAACTGCATGGAAATGAACTTTCAGGGAGGGAAAGGAGAAAAGAGGGGAGGGATGAGAAGGAGCGAAGGGGGGGGGGGGAAGAAAGACCGGTGCAATAAAGACTAGATGACGGCAGCAACAATAAAAGTAATAAAACTTATTAAATACTAGCGTAGCTCATCTCAAAGCAGACTTTAAAAATACTTGTATGTATGTATATGTAAGTACAGTAATGATACAGTATATGGTGATATATGATGTGATACGATAAACACACAGATGGTGGCGCGAATTCATGTTTGCGGCGGCCTCACCCAGTTCCGGCGTGGGAAGATGGCGGCACGAACTTACGTCTGCGGCGGCCTCACCCGGGACCGTCCACGCAGTGTCTTTGTCCACATCTAGGGTTTGTGTCTTTGTTTGATGGCTAGGAGAGCTGGCGCTGGATCGGCTGGGGGAGCCTGGTCTGCTGCATCCGGTGGGCCCAGGGACCACGGCCCTGCCGGGAGCTGCGCCCGAAGAGGAAACACCGAGGGCGGTCTGACAGGACGCGGAAGCGGGGCAGGCTAAGCTAACTGCTAGCCTATGCAGACCGGCGGTTCCCACAGTCATCCTGGCTGGCGTTCGCCCTCTTGGACAGTGGCATTATCATTATTGTTCTCGGATATGTTGGATATATGTGTGTAGTCTGATTCCTGATATAAATGTATGCATATATGTACTGCATGTATGTCTGTATGTAGGGGTAATGTCTATACGTGTATATTTAATGTATATGTGTACACATGTGTGGCTGATCGTCTCCAAATATATCCGCTTGTGTGTGTGTGTACTGTACTGCGTATGAGCCTGGTGACGAATACTTGTATGCGTTGCATTTACAGCATGATGAGCTTAAAGATCACGAGACTCCATATCGATTCCTTGACAACCTCCAGCTGTTCAGAGGAGCTAATTTTCTGCCCAGGTGACCTTAACAGGACTCTGTGTTCAGGGTCGGAAGCTCACGTTCTCCAGTACGGAGCTCCACTCGCTCTCGCCCTCTCCGCTAAAGAGAGGAGAGCGGAGGAGAGGAGAGGAGGAGGAGAGAAACGAGAGGAGAGGAAAGGGAAGAGGAGCAGGGTGGGAGAGAGAGAGAGAGAGGAGGAGGAATTGGAGCTTAATGAAAGCATCATTGTGGTGGAGGAGGTCTTGATCTAATCACAGAGGAAATGAGGCCTGTGAATGCCCAGTCGTTTGGACCCATTTACAGCATCTCCTCCGGTGCCGTTCGCTCATCGATTAGCCGCAGGGAGGAGATGAGTGAACGGTCTCCCCATTTGGAGGCTTTAGTGGCTCGCTTGAAGC
>NC_079224.1:44707771-44727771 GCF_029633865.1 Lampris incognitus | reverse complement strand
AGATAGATAGATAGATAGATAGATAGATAGATAGATAGATAGATAGGACAGACAGACAGACAGACAGACAGATAGACAGATAGATAGATAGATAGATACATAGACAGATAGACAGACAGACAGACAGACAGACAGACAGACAGACAGACAGACAGACAGACAGACAGACAGACAGACAGATAGATAGATAGATAGATAGATAGATAGATAGATAGATAGATAGATAGATAGATAGATAGATAGATAGATAGATAGATAGATAGATAGATAGATAGACGGACAGACAGACAGACAGACAGACAGACAGACAGACAGATAGATAGATAAACAGATAGTTCAAAGGGAGGACTGGAGGTATTGGAGGGATAGACAAACAGACAGATTGTGACCTTTCCCCCCCACTAGTATCCTTTTTTGGTTTGTTTTATTTACATGTTTAATTGTTATATCATTCTGTCTCGATGTATCGTTCTTGTGTGACATTTTTAGAATTTTAAGTTATTATATTGACAATTTCACCTCGTGCCAAGTGCTTCGTCAGTACTGCACATAACTCCAGTCGGGCCAGTAAAGCGCCTCTGAAATGGACTGAGCGGGACTGATCCATAGACAGAACATATCCAAGTACAAAATGTATGTAACGACCACGGATCAGTAGACTCGCTCGTCCTTGGTTAACGGGTCGGACCCTTTGTTTGACTGGTTAGCGCAGTCGCCCATGGTGCGGGGGACCCAGGTTCGATTCCCGCCTGCTCCCTGAATTTGCGCTACATTTGATACGTACAGGTTCGGTCCCAACGCTGCCACAAAATGTAGCGTGAATACAGTATATATATATATATATATATATATATATATATATATCTGCTAAGGAGATGGGCAGGGTGCAGCACAGTGTGGAGGGTGGGGTATAAATAGCTGGGTGAGTAATAGTGGAAACAGGTGCTTCATTGCAGCAGTATTATTGAGAGTTAATCAGCCAAACTCATATAGGAGATTTTATTGGGTTTACATGTTTATTGTCTCATCAGCCCTCCACCGTCTTTGCATCTCCCCCCCCCTCTCTCTCTGTTTGCAACCCACTTACCAGTGTCTGATTCCAGCCTTTCCCTGCAGAGAGCAATCCCTGCACCCGTACGAATCCCATTCAGGGAAATATGTATGAATGTGGGGGATGCAACAGGAATTATCGCGTCACCATGAAGTCCCGAGCCTTCCCATACGAGACCTCTGAGATAGCTCTATCCTCACAGCCTCACCCTTGTATTTGCAAGCACACGTGTGCACGCTCAGGGAGGAGAATTTCGATTAGCCTGCATCCAAGGCTGCCATCCGTGGGACCCGAGGGAGATATGAATTTTAAAAGACAGTGAAGCGCTGATACCCACAGCTGGCTTCACTGGCCCACGGGGACCTCCGATAAAACCTGCTATCCACAGATTGGACACCGACAGACCGGCAGGGAAGAAACGGGGACTTGTCAGCAGAGGAGAGAGAGAGTAATCCAAGGGTCTGGTGTGGGGGCTGAGCAAGCGGCAAGACAGATCTGTGATTAATCAGATCTGCACGCACATTTTGAATTCCCCACGTCCACATTTTATACACGCCGCGAAGGGACATACGTTTCTCACACGCATGCATGTTAGGACGTATCCGATCTGTTAGCATGGCAATAACATTTGCATGTACAAAATTGAGCGTTCAGCCTCCATTCAAGGATGGAGAACGCAGCATCTTCTCCATACAGAGCAGCTGCCAATAGCAGCCGAGTCTCAACAATAGCCTCGCTAGTTTGTTGGACCTTTTCTTTGGCAATGCCACCACCCGTACACCTCGAACCACCGGTCTGTGAACATGGCCTGAGCTACCAAATGGCAAAACCTGCAGCTGGCACGTGTGGCCCCACTGTGCAAACGTCTGGACCAGCGGTGATATTTCAGAATTTCTGTCAAAAACCTTTCTTCCAGACCATAATCAAAGGTACGCCCTACTTCCAGTACATATGCTCCTCTGTCCTCCTCATAAGCGACAACCACATCAGCTTATTAGCAGACGTATTCGTGAATGCACCAGAATCGTTATCAGAATAACTGAACGTGCATGGTTTAACGGGGGAATGTTTATACATTCTCACACAAGGAGGAAAACAAGATGTTTTTAGTGATCAGATTAACCATTCTGCCACGCCGGGTGACGCAGAGCCCCGGGTAACCATGACGCCGGTCAGAATGTGAGCCGGAGACTCAGCTCCCTGCTCAGGACCAGGAGGCAAACAATAAGGAGCACCGCTGCCGGGGTGCCAGATGGAAAGGTTAAGCTCAACACCTGCAACCTCGCTTTTAGTGTACACATTAAAACACCGTCTTCAAGTGCCACATCTTTTACAGCTGAATGGGGGACAGCACGGCCTGCAGAAGAAAGACATGCAAGCTTCTCCTGTGGATGTAAACCAGTCCAGTGCCGTTGCTGCTGTCGCTGTTTCACATCCATGAGGTGGGCTCCTGCCTTTGTGACAGGCAGTCCATGTGATGGGCTGTCCTAACAGAGGTATTAATGCCGCCGATTCAGCATCAGTCTGTGTCAATCTTAATGAAACTCCAGCCCTGTTCCATAGATCGTTTAAATCTGGCCAATATGACCAAACACCAGACCTAGTATCTGGTTTACCATTGGGTTTCTTTCTACATCCCAGAAAACTGCATTCGGTCTCATTCGCCCGCGGGATTTTATTGTACGGCGCTTTAAATCTAAGAACAGAGAGGCGGTGGTGAACTCTCCACCCGCCCGGTCGTCGCCGTTGAGCATCCTCGAAAGACGCGGCAGTGCACGTCCATTCAAAGCCCAATCCTTCCTCGCGCTGAGTATGGAGAATTACGTCACGAGCTGCACGGGTGCTGAAGCCAAGCCACCGCCCCTCAAGACACACGGTGCCGCCATTCATCCCTTTTAAAAGCTTCCGCGGTTTAGGAACGTAATCAAAACGATTCTGCACCTTAGAAAACGCTACTTGTCTGACAGCCTCCAGCCAGAGGTGGAGGAGATGAATCAGTGGAGCTGAGCCTGGAATAAAACTCCCAGATGATCTCCTCAGCCGGTTCCTTCCATTCACCAGCAACACCGAACTTGTGCCCGAGACGATTACAAGTTTCGGGACGAGAATAAACTCTAATTGGCTTGCTGTTAATCGTAAAAAACGGGGCATTTGTCTGATTTTGAATGGTACCAGCAGTTTCCCCCACTCCGACTCTCACAATAAAACAGCACATTTGGAATCTCTTACCTCCAATCCTGGCCACTCCAGAACAGCATCCGTCCTAGAAAGCATATGTTTAATCACGGCCTCTTGGAGAGCTGAAGTCTGAACACCATCTGCATGGCCCTGTACAGGGTTTGGGGAATAAATACACAGAGGAGCACGTTGACAGAGCCTCTCTAACCACCAACCATTGTTTTCCACAGATGACCAGAATGAAAGAGTCCCTACATTCTTTCTTAACAATGTCAATGTACATCTGGGGCAGATGTCTTTCTTCAAGGAAATTAACCAAAGTGTTATGAGCTTCAGCTCCAAATGCGTCACAAACGTCCAAAAAAACTGTATAAAATCTAGCACACTCATGTTTGAAATCCTCAATCCCTGTACCACCCGTGGACAATCCCTGGACAAAAAACATGTTCATTTATGCCTTGCAGGTCAATATGCGCCTTTAGCTTTTTAGACAGGATGTTAGCATCCACCAGCCTTGGTGACAGGGTGACAGGCATGGGCTCAAGTCCATGAATACTGGGATGGCATCCAGTGCTTTACCTGTGCCCTTGTCCATGGGGTTAGTGGTTGTGTCAGGAAGGCCATCTGCTGTAAAATTTTGCCAAATCGAGGCTCGGGTTAACAACGGCCGCCATTGGTGCTGTGTCCTCACGGGGTACCAATGGAAACTGTAAAATCTGCTACGGTGACCCCTGAGAAACAGGGAACAAGTCGAAAGAAGAAGAAGTTAGTGTCTACCAACCATGAGAGGACACAGGCTAATGTACATTTCATGAACACTTTGTAGATGATTTGTGATAAAGAAACATCTCTTCAGGCTGATGGATCATCAGCAACATTATCCGTCTTGCGTATTCGATAAATTAGTGCAGGCTTCCATGAATTAGGTACAATTCTACTCTCCAAACAGACATTGAAAATAGTTGCTAACATTTGACATGAGTTTCGTAGGCCACAACGTCGATGCCGCTAGCTTTGTTGCTTGGTGAATTCTCCAAAAGGTTTTTCACCTCAGCAGACGTGAAATGAGAAGTTCTTGGCAAAGCTCTGGTATCATGGTGGAGAAGTTTCCGGCCAAGGCAAGGATGGTGGTGGTTTGACGAGCTTTGGGCCTTTATATTTGTTTGCTAGCGAAGCTGGGCCTGTTCAACATTCCCGGGGCGTGGAGGAGGATGGGGGTACCACCTATTGGTTAAAATGATTTGCCGTTGGTTTTTCGTCGTTGCCAAAGATAAGGAAACTCAGTTCTACTTGCCTTCTTACAGGGACCGCTCTGAACTGCGGTCCCGAGAGAAGGTGAATTGTATCTCGAATGAAACACTGCTGTGTCCCAATCCAATTTACAATCAAAACTGTTGCTGTAGGGGGGCGTCCGGGTAGTGTGGCGGTCTATTCCGTTGCCTACCAACACCGGGGATCGCTGGTTCGAATCCCCGTGTTACCTCCGGCTTGACCGGGCATCCCTACAGACCCAATTGGCTGTGTCTGCGGGTGGGAAGCCGGATGTGGGTACTATATATATGCAAAGGGTGGACACCCCGGCTTCAGAAAGCAAAAGTCCGACCATGTATTTGTTCTAGCCATTCGCTAAACAAGGTGATTTCACTCTACCTGGCTGAAGAGTTGTGCTAATTAAATTCAGCCGGGGTAGTGTATGGGTGGAACAAATACGTGGCAATACTTTTACTTTCTGAAGCCAGGTTGTCCACCTCTGATTGTAGCTAGTGAGGTGATTTCCAGCTGTTACTAAGATCAATCCTACTCATTCATTCATTCATTCATTCATTCATTCATTCATTCATTCATTCATTCATTATTCAAGTCGCTTATCCGAATCCGGGTCGTGGGATGCTGGAGCCTATCCCAGCAGTCATTGGGCGGCAGGCGGGGAGACCATGGTCAGAAAATGTATTTTTTATAGTGGAGTTTTAACATTTGGAGTGTACGGCACTTCTGAGTCTAATCCCCCTCATGACGTCAGTCAATCAAACATGGCGGCCCAGTGTTCCTGCTGTTCTCATGTGCTGAGATCAGCTGTGAATTATTCACTGATTTGGGAAATATGATTGACGTCTCGTTTACTTACAACACTCATACCTGACTACATAATGGACGCTGCTGCTGCCCGAGCTAAATCAACTGTGCGCATGCGTGCAACGGCAGAGAGCAGCGTGGGTCGAGCGAGCTACAGAGTGAACGAAGAGAGGGGGCGGCGATAGCGAGAGAAAAAAAAAACGTTTTCCGAAAGTTTTTAATCGCCACAACCACGAGAGGTTCTTAATAATACAGTCATAACTGTGCACAAAAACTTCACGCAGATAGGTGCAGCGGTAGTTTGCGAGATTAGCCGCGGACAGACAAGACCAAATGCATACCGCCTGACCAGTGGTGGATCTAGAGATTTTTTCCTGGGGTGGCAAAGGGGTGGCAAGACTGTGTCCCAGAGGTGGCAGCTGCCCCCCCTGCCACCCTGTAGATCCGCGCCTGTGAGGGGGGAGAGGGGATTCTAAATCGGCGACTTCTGTTTGAGATGAGTTTGGTGCGGGTCTCATTGACCTTCACCATGCATGTACATAAAATATACTTTAAAAACATATTATCTGATTTATAAATGGGGTGGCAACAGGGGTGGCAAGACTGTGTCCCAGAGGTGGCAGCTGCCACCCCTGTTGCCACCCTGTAGATCCGCCCCTGCGCCTGACTGAGACTACAAACGCGTTTCCACAGTTGGTGACGTGTTCACCAGTCACCCGCACAACTTCAACAAATTCAGTAAAGTACAGCCACAGTATTACCAGTGCACCGTCTTCAATTCAACTAAAACACGTGCACACCGACCTGCAGCTGAAGTTCCACCTCACTTGAGAGACTCGTGGCAGCCTTCTTTCACCAAATTAGTCCAGCGATTTAGCCCGTTTGGGAGAACACGTGACAAATTCAGACGATCCTACCAGACCTGCAAAAAACACATGAAGTAGACGGGCAACAACATCGTCAGTAGCTGTGATTGCGGTGGCCGTCGCGCTTAGCTCTCACGCGACCCGCCGAAGGCTCAAGGTCAAAGTTGATGACGACACCGGGGCCGGCACCGATACATCACAGGGCCCTGGGGCGTGCTGTCACTACACACCCAAATGTGATTGGCCGATGACACGGTCACTCAAAAAGCCGTCATCAGTTTGCAGCTTTGAGCTTCAACGACAGGCTGGCAATAGCAGCTGTGATGCACTGTGGGAAATCCCTGCTCAGGCCCGCGAGAAACCACGTGATCGAATTCGGACACATTTCAGGCACGCTTCCATTTAACGGTGAAAAATAAATTATGGTTTCGGATCCTGACAGGGCCAGCAGAAAAGGCCCCGATGGCCCTGACAGCCCCAACGCCGCTTTAAGGTCATCTGGCCCTTTATGGACAACGCACTCGATACACGGGCCATTTAAATGCGCCGACGCCATTTAACTCGAGAATGTATCGCTGATTGCAAAATCCATGGAGACACGCATTTCTCTCACCCACGCCTGCACCGGTATTGACTGAGCGAGGACGATCGATTTCGAATGATTGAGACGACTGCACAGCCCCGATCATGGTGCACTATTGCACACGGGGATGATTTACGGGCGATTCATCTGACCGTATGTTTTTACAAGATAAAATTGGATTTTGGAGCCCCCCACCCCCGCCCCCCCACGCCCGCCCCCCGAGTGAATTCCTGTGCAAATGTATGAGCATGGTAATGCCCTTTCTATACACAGCAGATTAATCTAGCCTTTGGCGACGGCGACAAACATCCCTTTTTCATCCCTCGTAAGCACCCAGACCCCCCCCCCACCCACGTGACTTCTAACGCAGGGAGCATAAAGCGAAGACCCCCATAGCGTGAGGCGCTAAACGATGTGCGCCGCCTTCTGGAAACGACCTTGCACACTCGCCGGTATTGAGTGGCGTTGCTGTAGGGGCGTAGCGGTAGACGATGAGAGCACGGCCGCCAGCAGCGCATTCGTCGGGTCCAGAATAGCCCCGCAGAACTCTTGCTCGTTTCCCCCATCTCGTCGAAGAGCCGCCCCGTTTGCTTTCATGAGGCGACTAGCGGCTTCTCTCCCCGTCGTCAGCGTCGTTGTCACTCGGCCCGTGAGTTTGAGTGACACAAACATCCCTCTGGGGTTTCTCATCTGTAAACGGACACAGGACCGAGCCGCGGCGGCGTCTCCGGCCTGGAAACGGAGCTGGAAAAGCGGGGAGAGTGGAAATGGAGAGCATGTTTCTCTTGCAGATGCAGGATTATATACCCCCCCACCCACCCCCCCCCCCCCCGTGGGCACTGCACCAAAAGCCTTGCAAGTCAAAAACTATTCTATGGCGCTAATGCACGTGACAACACACTGAACATGGTCAACAAAATGTGCAATATTTCTGATGCTGTAGTCATGAATAACCTGCTAGCATTGGAAACACACACACACACACACACACACACACACACACACACACACACACGAATGCACAGGAAAGGTTGCATTGTTGCAGCAGATCCACCCGCCAGCCGTTATTCATTTACACCCCCCACCATGCAACACGCCTGGCATGAGCAGCAAGTCAAAGGTGAGAAAGTAAAAGACAAAAAGGCCAGCTTTTACCTAAAACCAGAGGTGAGACGGGGGTGTTGTGTGAGAGAGAGAGAGAGAGAGAGAGAGAGAGAGAGAGAGAGAGAGAGAGAGAGAGAGAGAGAGAGAGAGAGAGAGAGAGAATATAACCCTGTTTTTGAAGAGGAAGTAAACATTAGCATGCACAAATGTTGTGGGCAACCTCGTGACTGTTCTCTGAGGATGTGGAAACCCGGCGTGAAGTATCTTTTAGCTAATGCTTTTTAATGCTAAAAGCTAAAGAGACGCTTCCTCTGGTGAACTCCTGAGTGGCGATGCTGAGGACGGACCAATTAGCCGGACTCATTAAGTTTGGGCAGAGCATTAGGCAGGATGGAGCGGGCTCCTGAGTGTTTTTGCATTATTGATTGGGAATTAATGGCGGAAGCAGCCGTCATTTAAAGGGCAGGGAGAAAACCTTAGTAATGGCAGTTTGGGCCATTCGAGAGAGAGCGAGATGGCCGTTAACCGCTTAAAGGTTGGAGACGAGTGCAAAGGAGGAGGACGAGCGCCGGTTCGAGTCGGTGACGGAAGGCGAGGCGAGCAGATTGTTTGATATGATACACGTTTTATCGTTCCTTGTTACACAACAATTGTGTCTTTCACGTTGGAAAGCATGCAGCTGTGGTGTATTTTGTAATTTGTATGTTGAGAAATTGATTATCCGTCCATCCATCCATCCATTATCTGAACCGCCTATCCTGCTCTCAGGGTCGCGGGGATGCTGGAGCCTGTCCCAGCAGTCACTGGACGGCAGGCGGGGAGACACTCTGGACAGGCCGCCAGTCCATCACAGGGCCCACACACACACACACACACACCTAGGGACAATTTAGTACGGCTGAGTCACCTGACCTACATGTCTTTGGACTGTGGGAGGAAACCCACGCAGACACGGGGAGAACATGCAAACTTCACACAGAGGACGACCCGGGACGACCCCCAAGGTTGGACTACCCCGGGGCTCGAACCCAGGACCTTCTTGCTGTGCGGCGGCCGTGCTAACCACTGCGCCACCGTGCCGCCCAAGAGAAATTAATAATGTAATTTGTAAACCAAGATCAAAACGTTATTTCTGAGAGCATTATCATTATTAGAGTATTAGTTTTGCCTTGAAAACATACCCACCAGGAGAACAATGTAAATACAGATGTCTTTTGTTACAAGTACAGGTTTTGTCCTATGCCGTGGTGCCATGTGACATTTCTCATTTCGCGTGGCGTCATAATTTGTGGCTAAGGTGTAAGACTCACTGCTCAAGCTGCATTTTCACAATAACGCAACGCCTCCTCTCTGAGGAGAATCACACGCCGAGCTGAAAGTGGACTCGAATAGCAGCCAACGCTTTTCTCAGCTGGTTCACAGAGAAGCGTGACCCAAGCGTGACCCAAGTCGACCTCCGGGTGACCAGGGCACCACTGCGACTGTACAGCATCATCAGAAAGCCCTCGTCTGAGATCCCTGAACCCCTCGTAGCGCCGCACATGCAGGCCGCACCCGCAGGGATTTGCATCACGAGGGCCGTGAGGCCAGATCCAAAACACCTTGTAGATTTCATGCATGGAGAACTTCCACTTTCAGCATAAACTTCGGCGGAAACCGTGGGTGTAGTGAGAGACACCTGCACCTCCTCCGCGAGTTTGAGCTGATTCCCTCCGGCCGACGCTCCAGGGCGCCAACATTCAAATAAATCCTCTATAAGGCTGCGATCACATGGACAGACAACCCTTCGTCATGAAGAGACGACTTTTTCTAATTGTTTTCATTGAGCCTGAAGCATTTTGCTCGCCATCTTTGTGCCCTGGGTGTCTCACGTTTTAGGTTCATCTTGTTTTTGGAGAAACGCCCCGAGAACCGCAAGATGAAACAAGTTCCCATTGTGAGCAGAAAAACGTCAGACGTCACCGCCACTTCTTCCTTTGCTGTCCAGTCAGAGGGGCAGTAGGGTGGGCCTTCTCAACTAAGCTGTTTCACGATAAAGATGGAGGAGAGGGTGCTGCAGCAAGTGCTCTCTGGGGAGGAAGAGGACTGACATTCCTCATCCTCCTCTGCATAGACCAGATCATGAACCAGGTAACCAGCAACAGCTGAACCGGCATACAGTGGAGCCTGACCGAACAGCCAGAGGATCTGGATTCTGCTGATGATTTGGCACTAATAGCACACACTCACTAACAGATGCAGGACAAATCATACAAACTAGACACAGCTGCTGCTACACTAGGGCTCAAAATCCATCCATCCATTATCCAAACCGCTTACCCTGTTGTCTCAGGCTCGCTCAAAATCAACTCAGCAAAAACCAAAGTAATGGAAATCAAGAGCAAGAGCAACGAACCAATACCCAGCGAGAGGAAGTAGACAGTTTTACACACCTCAGGAGCATAATTACTGTGGATGGAGGGATGGATGAGGATGTCAAAGCCAGAATTGGAAAAGCAAGGACATAATTTAACCTCTTAAACAAAATCTGAAGAGCGAAAAAAAAACTAGCGCTCAAGACCAAACCAAAACTCTTGGACTCAAATGTCAAAGCCATCCTGCTTAACGGAGCCGAAACCTTTAAAACAACCACCAACATGCTCAACAAACTACAGACGCTCATCCGGCACTGCCTCTGATGCCTCCTGGGAGTCTACTGGCCCAACACCACCACCAACACCAATCTGTGGGAACTCGCCAAACAAGAAATAATAGAAAGCCAGATCAGGAGGAGAACATGGGGCTGGATAGGCCACACGCTCCAATGGCACATCAAATCAACCACAAAGCAGGCGCTAACATGGAGCCCACAAGGCAGGAGCAAGACAGGAAGACCTAGAAGCACCCGGAGAAGAAGCACTGACCAGGAAATGAAGATGGAGAGGCTGTCATGGCAACAACTGGAGGGCACAAGACCAGAGAGGATGGAGGCGTTTCGTCGATGGCCTATGTTCCTCAGGGAATACAAAGTCTTCAGCACGTAAAGTACATGCCCTCTGCTTCTTTGTCTTTTAGAGAAGTGAATAGTATTAAATATAATACAAAAATATGTTGTATACATATATACATATATAATCCAGTGAGTCAAGTAAATTCTGTATGAGACAGTACAAGCCTGTTTCCTGCCATAAAGCGACTGTGACAGGACATACCATTTACTGCCTCGTCATGCACATCATGTGCACAACGTCCAATGGGGAAGGGAGAGGTGCGATGTTCAAAAATTAAAAAACAGGTGATTACTAACAGTCCAGTGGGGGGGGGGTGTTATTTTTCTATGGTCATGATTTATTTATAATTACACTGTTATTCAGTGTGGACATTTCTGGTTTGCGGATGATAAAATGTGTCAGTCAGACACAGGTTACACATTTTACTACTGGGTGCATATGCTTTGTTCTTTGAGAGGATTTTCCAGGTGGTAGAATAATTAATGTTTCTGTCCGCCAACGACAAACTATAAGGGCTTAAAGATGTGACATTCTTTAAACGGTTGTTTCTAAAGCTACACAAGTGAGCATCAAACCTCCTTTTGAATGTCCCCTCTCTTAGACCCACCATGTATGTCTCCGTTTTGCCGTTGTCCTCCCTCGTCCCCGTAGCTTGGTAGAGAACTCCCCTCGTCTGGCGTTTTCCCTCGAGGGGGCGTGAGTCGCTCACATGGCAGTTGCAGTTAAGGCGTCATTGATTCTTGTGTTGTGGGACGACGTCGTCCCACAACACACGAATCATGAACGAATCAATGAAACCTTCATCACAACCGACTCCCCCAACTGCTGCAGCTGGTGATTGCTTATGGCAGGACACAGGCTTGTACTGTCTCACAGAGAATTTACCCGACTCACTGGATTATAGACGTATATATAAACCTAGTAGGGTCACTGGAATGAATGTAAGTCAGGTCTTTCCTTGCCAGATTCTGCTGAAAACCACTCAGATCAAGACTTCATCATCCCGAGTCCACCTTTCACCCCGACAGCTACTCGGGAAACAAAGTCTGGGGAAACCCTCGGGTCCCCTGGGGGACGCGGGGCTTCTGGCCAGGAGCACTGTCACTCTGGAGTCATGACAATTAGCATTAGCTTCTTTCTTTTTTGGACCGCTTCAGTAGTCTTGTGAGAGGAATCGTTTTCCTCAGGACCTAAGAAACAAATAAAGATAAATATTTCGGGTGCATTAGGGTGCAGTCCGTCTGGTATGCAAAGAGGCAGGCCAAAGCAGTGCGGACATTTTACAGATTAAAATAACAGCTCATAAAACTCAAATGAACTGCTCAAATTGACTCAAATTAAACTAAAAATGAATTAAAAATGGCAAATTAATCAAACTAAACTCAAATGAACATTGATTTTATATTTGAATATGTTTCTGTTGGTGGTCATAACGGGTGTTTCCTTACTTGACCTGTCTTGGTTGTCAACTCGACCTTTGTCCCTGGACTCAGGTGAAGCAATAGCAAAAACTGTGTGACCTCCTGACCCACTACAGCCCAGATACCCTCCCTTCACTGTGTCTGCACAACTGGAGCTCTCTCCAAGTCTTCAACCGTCCACATCGGTCCAGTGGGCTTTCTTTGCAAAGTAAATCAAGCTTAACAATAAAATAATCAGCAATGGTCAGGGATGATGACGACAGCAACACGCTGGGTAAGATCAGCACGTGCTCCAAATGGGGGAAACAACTTGTTGAAACGTGTTGTTCGGCGAGGAGACATTATCTCGAGTCTGCCACCTCGTCACCGGATCGTCCTCAGATAACACTCAGGACACATGACGTGGGAAAATGCCTTCGATCCCGCTCCCCGTCACTTTCTGTTTCCAGATGCACGTTTTGTTCGGGGGTCAAGGTTCGGCGCGCAATGATGCTGCTGCGTGTCACAACGATGCTGCGCGCCGAGCGCCATCCATTACCGAGAACTCAAACCCGCCGATTGTTTCTCACGCCGTGACTCAATTCCCTGTCCAGTTTTAAAGCCAGACTTGTTTTCTTGTCTCGGCGGCGGGCCAGGCTTGCAAGGCCGCCCACGCCTGGGTGCAGCACTCGCACTGCTCAGCGGCTTCAGAAGAAGGGGCCGTGGGCGTGCGCTGGATGGGGTGGGGTGGGGTGGGGGGGGTCACAGATGTGTGTTTGGTTGCCAGATGCGCCGTAGCGGTGTGTCACATGAGGGGCGGGGGGGAAACAAAGCGTGTGGCTGCACGCAGGCGAGCGGGTCCGTGCATGGACAGGTATGCACCGACGTCTCCACCGACACTCTGAACGCACAAGGCACATGTGTCGACCCGCATGCACCACGTGCACGACAACGCAGCGCACGCACACGTGCAAACGCATGTAAGGTGCATTTTACTGGGTTGGTTAAACTAGTAAAATGGTAACACACACACACACACACACATCTGCACATGCACCCTGTTCGCCTCCTCCGTAAACACAGCATGCAGACTTTTATGACATCTGCATAGCTGACATTTTTCCTCCTCACACCAGCAGCATGGCTGTCTGTCATTTACGCCACATAATTACACAGCTGGCACAGACACGGGGCTGATTCTACTTTTCTATTTTTTTTTCCAGAGTACCACTAGGTAATGTCGACGAGACGGACAACCACACAACCTCTGAATCTAGTGGAACCGCCATGCTTATGGAGGGACCCAATGAAGTATCAGTCTATCTATCTATCTATCTATCTATCTATCTATCTATCTATCTATCTATCTATCTATCTATCTATCTATCTATCTATCTGTCTGTCTGTCTGTCTGTCTGTCTGTCTGTCTGTCTGTCTGTCTGTCTGTCTGTCTGTCTGTCTGTCTGTCTGTCTGTCTGTCTGTCTATCTATCTATCTATCTATCTATCTGTCTGTCTGTCTGTCTGTCTGTCTGTCTGTCTGTCTGTCTGTCTGTCTGTCTGTCTGTCTGTCTGTCTGTCTGTCTGTCTGTCTATCTATCTATCTATCTATCTATCTATCTGTCTGTCTGTCTGTCTGTCTGTCTGTCTGTCTGTCTATCTATCTATCTATCTGCCTGCCTGCCTGCCTGCCTGTCTGCCTGTCTATCTGCTTGTCTCTGTCTGTCTTCCTGCCTGTCTA
Organism: Lampris incognitus; assembly: GCF_029633865.1. Taxonomy (NCBI): domain Eukaryota; kingdom Metazoa; phylum Chordata; class Actinopteri; order Lampriformes; family Lampridae; genus Lampris; species Lampris incognitus. The sequence continues at coordinate 44,713,786 of NC_079224.1, read as the reverse complement.
CCTATCCATCCATCCATCTATCTATCTATCTATCTATCTATCTATCTATCTATCTATCTATCTATCTATCTATCTATCTATCTATCTATCTATCTATCTATCTATCTATCTATCTATCTATCTATCTATCTATCTGCCTGCCTGCCTGCCTGCCTGTCTGTCTGTCTGTCTGTCTGTCTGTCTGTCTGTCTGTCTGTCTGTCTGTCTGCCTGCCTGCCTGCCTGCCTGCCTGCCTGCCTGCCTGTCTGTCTGTCTGTCTGTCTGTCTGTCTGTCTGTCTGTCTGTCTGTCTGCCTGCCTGCCTGTCTGTCTGTCTGTCTGTCTGTCTGTCTGTCTGTCTAATACTTGCGTTGACTGATAAACATGAAAATGTTTTCTCTTCTTTCTTTTTGTTAATTAAGTCCAAAACTAAAAGTCCTGCGACCCACCCGCCGCCCTGCTGCGACCCACCTGTGGGTCGCAATCCACAGCTTGAACTCCCCTGTTACGACAGACCCCCTTACACTCTCATGTTGTGACCCGGATTTCACTCCTACCTAAAACGACCACGGGCGGTCAGCCGTCCGGGTTTTAAACTCTACATTGTGTCAAGATAAATCCCCAGCTGAGATATTAAAGTATTGCATACTACATTAGTATGTCTGTTAGGAAACTAGCTGACACCAACGTTAGCATTTTAACGACTATAATACTATTTTAAACAGGTTAAACTTCAGAGAGACACGGTGGAGCTTGAATAGCAAAACTGAAAAAGTGAAACTGTTACCTGAAAAACAACACGGAGAACACATATTGCCAATCTACCAAACCTAACGAGGCCTATAAAAGCTGAAATGTAAAAAAGAGAACTGAAAATAAATATTGAAACAGTCCCAAACAACGACCCGAACCAAACACTACGAAAACCCCCGTGGGCGGCCATTCTGACCGTTTTGGATGTTTAGTAACTGTGAAAAAAAGATGCAAGATCTTCCCCCCGTCCGCTTGTTTTGCATCTCAACATAGGGTGCAGTTGGGTGGGTTGAGGGTGGGTAGAGGGTAGGTAGAGGCTGGGTAGAGGGTGGGTAGAGAGTGGGTAGAGGGTGGGTAGAGGGTGGGTTGAGGGTGGGTAGAGGGTAGGTAGAGGGTAGGTTGAGGGTGTTTAGAGGGCGGGTAGAGAGTGGGTAGATGGTGGGTAGAGGGTGGAATGAGGGTGGGTTGAGGGTGGGTAGAGAGTGGGTAGAGGGTGGGTAGAGAGTGGGTAGAGGGTGGGTAGAGGGTGTTCAGAGGGTGTTTAGAGGGTGGGTAGAGGGTGGGTAGAGAGTGGGTAGAGGGTGGGTTGAGGGTGGGTAGAGAGTGGGTAGAGGGTAGGTAGAGGGTGGGTAGAGGGTAGGTAGAGGGTGGGTAGAGGGTGGGTAGAGGGTAGGTAGAGAGTGGGTAGAGGGTGTTTAGAGGGTGGGTAGAGAGTGGGTAGAGGGTGGGTAGAGAGTGGGTAGAGGGTGTTTAGAGGGTGGGTAGAGAGTGGGTAGAGGGTGGGTAGAGAGTGGGTAGAGGGTGGGTAGAGAGTGGGTAGAGGGTGGGTAGAGGGTGTTCAGAGGGTGTTTAGAGGGTGGGTAGAGAGTGGGTAGAGGGTGTTTAGAGGGTGGGTAGAGGGTGGGTAGAGGGTGTTCAGAGGGTGTTTAGAGGGTGGGTAGAGAGTGGGTAGAGGGTGTTTAGAGAGTGGGTAGAGGGTGTTTAGAGGGTGGGTAGAGAGTGTTTAGAGGGTGTTTAGAGGGTGGGTAGAGAGTGGGTAGAGGGTGGGTAGAGAGTGGGTAGAGGGTGGGTTGAGGGTGGGTAGAGGGTAGGTAGAGGGTAGGTTGAGGGTGGGTAGAGGGTGGGTAGAGAGTGGGTAGAGGGTGGGTTGAGGGTGGGTTGAGAGTGGGTAGAGGGTAGGTAGAGGGTAGGTTGAGGGTGTTTAGAGGGCGGGTAGAGAGTGGGTAGATGGTGGGTAGAGGGTGGAATGAGGGTGGGTTGAGGGTGGGTAGAGAGTGGGTAGAGGGTGGGTAGAGAGTGGGTAGAGGGTGGGTAGAGGGTGTTCAGAGGGTGTTTAGAGGGTGGGTAGAGGGTGGGTAGAGAGTGGGTAGAGGGTGGGTTGAGGGTGGGTAGAGAGTGGGTAGAGGGTAGGTAGAGGGTGGGTAGAGGGTGGGTAGAGGGTAGGTAGAGGGTGGGTAGAGGGTGGGTAGAGGGTAGGTAGAGAGTGGGTAGAGGGTGTTTAGAGGGTGGGTAGAGAGTGGGTAGAGGGTGGGTAGAGAGTGGGTAGAGGGTAGGTAGAGAGTGGGTAGAGGGTGGGTAGAGAGTGGGTAGAGGGTGGGTAGAGAGTGGGTAGAGGGTGGGTAGAGGGTGTTCAGAGGGTGTTTAGAGGGTGGGTAGAGAGTGGGTAGAGGGTGTTTAGAGGGTGGGTAGAGGGTGGGTAGAGGGTGTTCAGAGGGTGTTTAGAGGGTGGGTAGAGAGTGGGTAGAGGGTGTTTAGAGAGTGGGTAGAGAGTGGGTAGAGGGTGGGTAGAGAGTGGGTAGAGGGTGGGTAGAGAGTGGGTAGAGGGTGGGTAGAGGGTGTTCAGAGGGTGTTTAGAGGGTGGGTAGAGAGTAGGTAGAGGGTGTTTAGAGGGTGGGTAGAGGGTGGGTAGAGGGTGTTCAGAGGGTGTTTAGAGGGTGGGTAGAGAGTGGGTAGAGGGTGTTTAGAGAGTGGGTAGAGGGTGTTTAGAGGGTGGGTAGAGAGTGTTTAGAGGGTGTTTAGAGGGTGGGTAGAGAGTGGGTAGAGGGTGGGTAGAGGGTAGGTAGAGGGTGTTTAGAGGGTGGGTAGAGGGTGTTCAGAGGGTGGGTGGTTTTGGTTGTTGTGGGGTAAAACTCACAGGCACGTTTACATGCAGTCCTGTTCGTCTTACAAACCTGTGCAAAAATTAAATAACAAGATCTAAACAAGACACAGACCTGCCGCTCCCCGGACGCCCCTAAAAATGCATATATTTGCATTAAAACGAGTTTTAGATCAATTTCCCAAAAGACACAAGCTATGATGAGATCTACCCAAAACGCGTCATTCGCGCGCCATCGTGCGCGTCACGTCACGTGTTGTCGCGTCATTTCCTTCGCAACGTTCACGTCCTCTTTCACTTTATATTATCTACACGTCACCTTTTATAGGCCTTGTTACGCTCGTTAATTAGCAACGCGTGTCTCCCGTTTCGTGCTTCGTGGAATGTTTCCGGCATGTCTGTGGGCACAGGCGCAGCGTGACTACCACCGACCGAGGCGCTGCAGTATTTACAGACGTCTGAAGAACAGTATTAACCGTCTTTCGCCAGACATCCGATCTGAAACTTGCCGGTCTGCTTTTATTTTATTCTATTTATTCACTGTGTTCTTAACCACAGGATTTGAAATGACTGAACACGACCAGGAACCCAACATGTGCAGCAAGATGGACAGTAGGACAGGACAGGTAGATGTGCACCCAGAGACATGGACCAAGTCCCCCCTGGAATGACAAACACGCCACTAAGTATGTCAGTAGCGGTTGTGTGTCTGTGTCTGACTGTAAAATAGAAATGCAGCCGGTCTGCACATGCCCGCCATAAAGGCATGTGAGCTTCGTCGGTGCTGTGTGTGCGGCGTCTTCAAGGTCCGGGACCCGTACGGCCCGGTGGCGTGTTGTGAACATGATTTACACCTCCCCTCAAGCCATCGATTCCCCATTATTTTAAGTAGAGGGGGGGGGGCTAATGCCTCCTGCGCAACCGACATTAGGCTGCCACCCACTAATGATTTGTGCATCGCTGCAAACAGGCATCCATCCACGACACGCGAGGGAACCCCGTCCCGCTCCTGCCACCCCGCCACTGCTGCAAGGACCACTGCTGCAAGGACCACTACTGCAAGGACCACTGCTGCAAGTGTGTGATGGCTCCATACCTGACAAATTAACGAGGGACCTCCTCCTCTCCTCCTCCTCTCTCCCACCCATCACACACACACACACGCTACATTTTTTTCTCCCTCTTTTTCTCCCCAGTTGTGCCCCACTCTCCCGGTCGCTGCTCCACCCCCTCTGCCGATCCGGGGAGGGCTGCAGACTACCACGTGCCTCCTCCCATACATGTGGAGTCGCCAGCCGCTTCTTTTCACCTGACAGTGAGGAGTTTCACCAGGGGGACGTAGCGCGTGGGAGGATCACGCTATTCCCCCCCAGCCACCCCCCTCCTCCGAACAGGCGCCCCGACCGACCAGAGATGGCGCTAGTGCAGCGACCAGGACACATACCCACATCCGGCTTCCCACCCGCAGACACGGCCAATTGTGTCTGTAGGGACGCCCGACCAAGCCGGAAGTAACGCGGGGATTCGAACCGGCGATCCCCGTGTTGGTAGGCAACGGAATAGACCATCGCGCTACCTGGACGCCACACACACTAATTTTTTTCGGAGCTACTGCCTATGGCTTCCACTGATTACTAAACAACCTTCTAGCCATTCATCAGTCAGGATTTCAATCTCACCATAGCACAGAAACAGCACCTATCAAAGCAGTGAAGGATCAGCGTATGAACGCGGATTCTAAAACACTGTCTGTTCTTGTGCTCCTGGATCTCAGTGCCGCCTTCGACACCGTTGATCATGATATTTTGCCACAGAGATTAGAAAGATGGGTCGGCCTCTCTGGCCCGGTTCTCAGCTGGTTTAGAACATACCTTCAGGACAGGCAGTCCTTGTGTCTATTGGAGACTTTTCCTCAGACAACGTGGGTATAATGTGTGGGGTACCCCAAGGTTCGATTCTTGGACCATTGCTGTTCAAGCTCTATATGCTCCCACTCGCACATGTCAAACAGAAACACAAAGTGAATTACCATAATTATGCAGATGATTCACAACTCTACATGCCCCTATCTCCTGATGACCTAGCTCCCATGCGTCCCCTAACCCGGTGTGTTGACGATATGAATTTATGGATGTGGGAGAACTTTTTACAACCGAACAAAGATGAGACAGAAATATTTATGTTTGGTGCAAAGACTCAGAGACAGAGAATGGCTGCTCATCTCAGCTCTCCGTCTCTGGAGTGCAGAAGTGAAGCTAGAAATCTCAGTGTAATCATAGACAGGGATCTAAATTTTTAAGAGCCACGTCAATCATCTCACAAGATCAGCCTCCTACCATCTTAACAACATCTCAAAACTAAGGGCTTTCAATCAAAACCAGACTGTGAGACGTTAATCCATGTTTTTATAACAAGTAGACTAGACTACTGTGCTGGACTATTCACCGGCCTCCCAAAATCACTTGTGCACCAGCTACAGTTAATTCAAGATGCGGCTGCACGTGGTCTCACCGGAACTAAGACGTATGAGCACATTACGCCCGTTGTTAGATCTCTGCATTGGCTCCCCGTCAAAACTAGAATTAATTCTAAAATTGTGTTAATTGTACACAAAGCACAAAGTGGTCTTGCGCCACACTATATAAAAGACCTGCTCATTACTTACAAACCAGCAAGACCTCTCAGGTGCCAGGTCTGGAGCAGGGGCAGCTGCAGTTTCTATTTACGCCCGAAGGAGATGCCCGCCCTGCCTGAGGACCTGAGAGAGGCCCCCGCACTGCACACATTTAAAAGCAGGTTGAAAACCCTACTTTATAAAACAGCCTACAGCTAAACTCATAGTGTGTGTGTGTGTGTGTGTGTTGTATATTTTTGTATTTTTATATAGCCTGCTCTGATTGGTGTTACCTTTAATTCGTCAGTATTTATGGCCCTTTTATTTATTTTACTGAGTTTTCAACTCGCCTGTACCTTTATAAAACGTGTCTGTGGTTTATTTATTTTATGCTCTTATGTTTTCTTTTATCCGTTGTCTGTTAAGCACTTTGCACGACCTCTGCGATGAGAAGGTGCTGTACATATAAACTCGCCTCGCCTTACAACGCGCACACACACACACACACACACACACACACACTACAACACACACACGCACACAACGCACACAGATAAAAATACAAACTCCAA
>NC_079224.1:44667771-44697771 GCF_029633865.1 Lampris incognitus | reverse complement strand
AGGAAGATGCAGCATGGCTGTTAAAATGACATTCGTAGAAGTTATGTTGTGTTACAGTTTAAACGCTATGTTGTTATATATTTTTAAAGACACTGTACGCAATTACATTCCATGCAATGTAGTTCTACGAAAGGTAAGTGAAATTGTGATTTATGCAAATAAATGTGACCTTCAGCATATCTGACAGACTACGGTGGAGAAAGACAGGTGAGACCGAGAAGACAGACAAAGAATATTTCGTCAATACAGATAAAACCTCATTTGTACAGTGCTTATCAAAATGGGTTAGAAACTGCTCCACATAAAACTGAAAAGGAAAACGAGAAGACCACGTGTCTTCTGATCTTCCTTTTCAGTTTTATAAAACATAGTGTCACATGTCTAAAATGCAGACACAACATGGAAATAAAACAACAAGGAGCAAAAGACACCGAGGAGCCACCAGACTGTCCATGTTACACTACTTCCGCATGTTGGAGGTCACCTGTCCATCTTTCGGGCTGGCGGCGGCCTCGCCTAGCCTTGACTGTGTTTTCGGTGTCGTCGTGCGGAGTGCAGGGAGGTGTGTCGAAGGGTGTCTGGCTGGGAGAGCTGGCGCTGGATCGGCTGAGGGAGCTTGGTCTGCCGCGTCCTGTGGGCCCAAGGACCACCACCCTGACCGGAGCTGTGCCTGAAGAGGAAGCACCAAGGGCGGTCTGACAGGATGCGGAAGCGGGGCAGGCTAAGCTAACTGCTAGCCCATGCAGACCGGCAGTTCTGACAGTCATCCTGGCTGGCACATGGATGTATTATAGTAGAACGGGGTACCGGATCTAAAAATGGCGCCTGTTCATTCCTATGAGAATTACTCGCCTGGCGCATACGCTGAAAAAGTTTCTGGCTTCCGGGTTACTTCCGGGTACACGGGGCCCACTGAATATGCGCAGTAGTGTTACTCCCATCATGCCTCTAGGCTGTGAGAACGAGCGAACCGCGTTCAGGATCCGGCGCTGCGCGTTCATGAATGCTATGCTAGCGGACTTCATGGATAAAACAAAGTCTAACAAGTGACCAATAAATGCGACTCAAAACCACAAACTGAAAATATATCGATGTGTAAAAGAGAAGGCTCAGCCTTGTGTCATTTATTCACCTTTACCTTTGATTTTTGTTCATCCGAACAGCGTTTGTTTAGCCTAGCAAAGATCCTCGCTCCCGAGACACAACATGATTGTGCGTAGAGTGCTCATACACAGCCGTGACGTCATGCAAAAATACTTTCTGGGCTTTGGAAATTAAAAAAAAAGAGTAAAACCCCACGGCTTAAAAATATACGATACAAAGAGTAATAAGTGACCGAGGTTATAGCTGCAGGTGTCCTGTCAACAGTTTTACAGGCGTCTCTTTTACAATGGTGGTCTATGGGGGAAATGTTTTTTTGGGCCGCAGGGAATTTTTCACTGCAATACCGCGAGTGACCACTGGAAAAAATGGCTGCAAGGCTGATAATGTCTGTGAATGTTCTCATTCATCCAGGTCATGGTTATCCAAAGGAGTTGAATCAAGTGCAACTGGACTTGGTTTATATCCGTGAAGACGTTTCGCCTCTCATCCAAGAGGCTTCCTCAGTTCGTGCCTTTCTGACTAGACCAAGGTAGTCTGACTGGCTGCTGATGAAACTCAGATATTTATCCTCTTTGGAGTCGTTATCAGAGCTATTGATGTGCATGGCTCTTTGTGATCCGATGTTAAGCAGCGACGGTCGTTGGGGGTGTTAGTTTCGACTTCATTGTTCAGTGGTCATGAGAGTGGTTGGAGCCGTTAGTGAGCGACTGTTGTTCTTGGAGGCTAGGTTTCTTGAGCCTCCTGGGTAGAGATGAAAGGACGTCATTGTAAGTGGGAGATAGGTGGTGTGGCAGACCTCCTCCTGTGTTGAGGGATGGTTTTTCCAGTTTTGCATAGATGGCTTCCTTCACCCCTCTTTCAAACCATCTATCTTCTCTGTCCAAAATGTGTACGTTGCTGTCCTGGAAGGAGTGTGTCTTCTCCTTTAGGTGTAGATAGACTGCTGAGTCTTGTCCTGAGGAGTTTGGCCTTCTGTGTTGGGCCATCCGTTTGTGTAGTGGTTGTTTGGTTTCTCCTATGTATAGGTCAGTGCACTCCTCATTGCATTGTACGGCATACACCAGACTGCTTTTCCGGGTGTGTGGTACACGGTCTTTGGGATGAACCGGTCTTAGTCGGAGTGGGTTGCTGGGTTTGAAGCATACCGGGATGCGGTGTTTGTTGAAAATTCTCCTGAGTTTCTTGGAGACCCCAGAAACATACGGGATGACTATGCTATTCCTTCTGTTCCTTTTCTCCTCATCGCTCACCCGGTTGGTCTTTCTGGAACGTGTTTATCTACACCTAAAGGAGAAGACACACTCCTTCGAGGACATCAATGTGCACATTTTGGACAGGGAAGATAGATGGTTTGAAAGAGGGGTGAAGGAAGCCATCTATGCGAAACTGGAAAAACCATCCCTCAACAGAGGAGGAGGTCTGCGACACCACCTGTCTCCCACTTACAATGCCGTCCTTTCATCTCTACCCAGGAGACTCAAGAAGCCTAGCCTCCAAGAACAACAGCTGGTCACTAACGGCCCCAACGACTCTCATGACCACTGATTGGAGCACTAACGAAGTCAAAACCAACACCCCCAACGACCCTCGCTGCTTAACATCGGAACACAAAGAGCCATGGACATCTATAGCTCTGATCACGACTCCAAAGAGGATAAATTCTGAGTCTCATCAGCAGCCAGTCAGACAAGCTTGGTCTAGTCAGAAAGGCACGAACTGATGAAGCCTCTTGGATGAGAGGCGGAACGTCTTAACGGATATATATCAAGTCCAGTTGCACTTGATTCAACTCCTTCGGAGAAGGCTGATAATACATCCATCGGCTGGCGTTCCTTCTCCTGGACAGTAATTTTTATTTATTTTTTTTGTTTAGTTTAGATATATGTTTTAGTTTGGATATATGTGTTCTTGTGATTCTTGTAATGTTTGGATGTGTTTTTGTCTTTTTGTGTTGCACTGCCGTGGGCTGGGGGAAATTATGTTTCGTTTCATTTCATGTGTGCAAGTGCATGAAATGAAATGACAAAGTGTTCCTGATTTCTGATTTTTGGACACGTCCACACGGACCCAAAGAAACTTTCAATCACAGTTTTTATGTCAAAAATGGGTTTGAACTGTTCCTTCTCCACTCTACATTTTCAGATTGTTTTCCAAAAGGTCGCTGTCCAGGTTTAGATGTTAAAACAATAGAAAATTGCTTAAATCTCTTCGTTTGGGCATGTGCAAGCCAACAAATGCGTCTGTCCCAGTGGACACATGGCCTGAGACTGGAACAGAACAGTCTTACAGCTATAATCACACGAGTTGTGCAGTTTCCCCAGACACACCACAATGTGACACCACCCTTCTCAAATTCATACACTTGGTTCAAAAAGATGTTTTTCTACTTATTGTCTATGGAAGGCCAGAACGGCCAGAAGGGTGTAAAATGATTCATTTTAAAATGGATCCGTGTTAGTGTGGGCCAGGCCAGGCCTTCGCTCTGCTGATCTCTCTGCAGATGCACTCAGTATGAAGGGCGGTCTGACGGGATGCGGAAGTGGGGCAGGCTAAGCTAACTGCTAGCCCGTTATCTGGAGAGGCTGACCAGGGGCGGGCTTATGCAAATTTTTTGGACTGAGTCACAAATGATCGGCCGATTTCACAGGAGCATAACAGTGATGCTTTACTTGGGACCAATTTGATTAATGTAATTGACTAATTTTTCCCTTATACGAGTCCGGCGAAATGGGAAGTAGCACCAACTTCATGACTTCCCATCACATAAATTACCAGGAATCAGGAAAATGTTATTTGTCATTTCATCTTATGTACTACGTACACAAAAGAAACAAAATTCTGTTTCTCCTAGTCCCACAGCAGTGCAACACAAAAGACAAAAACAACACCACCAAAAACATACAAAAACAGAGAGAACAAAGAAAAAAACCCCCACAAACAGCCAACAACACAGTCCACCCAGTGCAACACAGTCCAAAAACTCCACCGTCCAGAGACGAACGCCAGCCAGGATGACTGTCGGAACTGCCAGTCTTCATGGGCTAGCAGTTAGCTTAGCCTGCCCTGCTTCTGCGTCCTCACACCGCCCTCGGTGTTTCCTCTTCAGGCACAGCTCCAGGCAGGGCCGTGGTCCTTGGGCCCATCGGATGCAGCAGACCAGGCTCCCTCAGCCGAGCCAACGCCAGCTCTCCCAGCCAGACACCTTCGACACGCTTCCTCCGCACTCCACACGACGACACAAACGCACACGCAGACAAAAGCTTAGCTTAACCTGCCCCGCTTCAGTGTCCTGTCAGACCGCCCTCGGTGCCTCCTCCTCGGGCCCACAGGACGCAGCAGACCAAGCCCTCTCAGCCGACCCAGCGCCGGCTCTCCCAGCCGAGCGAAACCAACGATCACATGATGATACCAACTCTGACGTCGACATGGACAAAGACGCTGCAAAGCCGGGGACTGGGTGAGGCCGCTGCAAACGCGAGTGCGCGCCGCCATCTTCCCACACCGGAAGCGGTGAAATGATGCTCCGTCAATGCCCAGACTAGGCCACCCCTGCTTTTTAGAATACAGAATATCAAATATAGGACCTCTGAATGATCAACTTTTGGTCTTACAACAACATTCGGGGGGGTGGGGGGGGGGTGGGGGACCATAAATTCACCACCATTTTCACACGTAAGTGAAATTCTGTTGTTAAATAGTGAGGGGTTAAGAAAGCGTTTATTCCTTCAGTGAAAAGGGCCTCACCATACAGTTCCCCATCTGGATCAGGAGCTTTACAACTGAATTCCAGGTCGGCCCGGCGCGAGACGCCTTCCCCGGCTGTGGTTCGTGTGGCCAGCTCGTGCTAAATCCAACATTTGGGAGTGAACCGACGCTCTGACCAAAACCGATTCAAACACGGGAATAACATGGCTGTTGACAAAACCCCACTTCACAGCAAAATACAAAAAAAAAAAAAAAAGTATTCAAGTCCAATTTTTGAGTCTTAAAACTGGTTTTCTTACAACAGGCGACATCTTTGCCTGGGGGCGAGATGATGTCATTTGTTCCTCATTTCACCCAGTATTGTTACTTTGACTTTAATAATGCTCTCCAAATTCCAACTACTGGCAGATGTATTGACTTATTTTGAGGGGAAAACAGGATTTTAAGATTGAGCCGTGGACTACAGGACCCGTCCAGATGTTGTGTGTTAGTGCGGCGGGTGTTTGGCAGAACGATGCTAACAGCTTTGTGGACAGGGTAAATTACCTAAACTGATTGCAGTTTTTAATTGCTACAACAGATCAAGTCAACACTTCTAGGTCACGCAGGTACCCTGTACCCAAGCATATTCAGGTGCAGGTTGGTCTGATCGTGTAATTATATCAATAATATTGTTTTCAATTAGTTCCCTACAGCGGTTTATGTGGCTGCTTGGATCAAACGAACAATAAAAACAAAATTAAAGGTAATGCAGAACATCTATTGTCAAGACTGTATGTTAACCAGCTGAGGTCATTATAGAAGATAATAGTCTCTTTAAACTCTGAACAACATGTTTTCTTCTTTTTTTATGTTTTTTTTAATGTTTTCTTGGCCAGTAAAGTGCGTTCTGGTGTTAGTTTTATATACCTAGTAAGTACATCATCATCATTATTACTATTATTATTATCATTATAATTATTATTATCATTATGATTATTATGATTATGATTATTATCATTATGATTATGATGATTATATTATTATCATTATGATTATTGTCATTATGATTATGATGATTATATTATTATCATTATGATTATTATTATTATGATGATGATGATTATTATTATTATGCAAGTTCGTTTTGTTAGTTTGAAATACCAAGATGGAACAATGAGACTGTTGGGGTTTTGGGTTATGCACAAGCTTTCCCTTCAGGTGCGGAAGGGTGAGGTTCACTGTGCCACAGCGGCAGGTTTGTCATGACTCTCAGCAGCATCGAGAGAAGGAGGGTCTCTCTGCAGCCCACCCAAACCCGGGTCACTGCATCAACGCTGCTGCTACTGACGAAAAGCTGTGATGAACTCCCCTCGTTATTTTGGAAGTCCTCTCTGGCCTCGAAGCAGCAGGAGGGAAGTTCTAGTTCCCCCCTGCGGAGGAGGGGGGTTACATTGAGTGAATAGAAAAGGGGTGGTGGGGGGGGGGTGAAAACAGTAAAATAATGCCCGTGTCAACAAACGAGACTTTGATGTATTGCATTGATTGATTGACTGATTGATTGATTGGGATCCCCCCCCCTCTTGTTCTCCCCAATTGTATCCGGCCAATTACCCCACTCTTCTGAGCCGTCCCGGTCGCTGCTCCGCCCCCTCTGCTGATCCGGGGAGGGCTGCAGACTACAGACCACATGCCGCCTCCCATACATGTGGAGTCGCCAGCCGCTTCTTTTCACCTGACAGCGAGGAGTTTCACCAGGGGGACGTAGCAAATGGGAGGATCACGCTGTTCCCCCCAGTTCCCCCCCCCACCAACCGACCAGAGGAGGCGCTAGTGCAGCGACCAGGACACCCACATCTGGCTCCCTACCTCTAGACACGGCCAATTGTGTCTGTAGGGACCCCCGACCAAGCCGGAGGTAACACGGGGACTCGAACCGGCGATCCCCGTGTTGGTAGGCAATGGAAAAAAAAACGTTAAATAAAATCTGATAATAAAATGCAGCTTCCCTGTTTTTTTTCTCCTTGTAAATTAAAGACGAGAAGCTAAATCCTCTCCCTTGTTTTGACTGGAGCGGGACTCCCGAGTCCCAACACTAGACTGACTTACGGTTCTCGTGGCAGAAGACATTTTTCTTTCGCCGTGCACAGGCACTGGAGAGGAATGGGTGGAGGTGGTGGTGGTGGTTGGGGTGGGGGGGTCTCTGTCACTCGGGGCCGGGCTCATCTCATCTCCCAGCTGTTCCACGCCCACGTACGGACGCAGTGCACAGAATATAAAGTGTCAACTGTACGAGGGAAGTTTGGCAAACTCCTCGGCCATGTGTTGCTGCATAAGGGAGGAGGGTCTGCATCTGAGACGCTTACATAAATTGTCTCACGCCAGTATGCTCCCACATATCTGCAACTGGCCGACAATGAAACAAACCACAATATGCGCCTATATATGGTTTCTTTTGCATCATTGTGATACAAAATGTGTGAATATTTTAGTATCTGTCAAGTTGTCCTAAAAAATGTAAAGCTTCGTTTTTCCTTCCGGCACCAGAGGACACCTGCTGTTTTCTGAAAATCTTCACCCCTTGTCCTTCTTAGAAATTCTCATTCATTCTGTAGTATCCATCCATTCTTATGCATATTCCTCGGTAGTTATTCATATATACTATGGAGGCTTCGCCTTCGAATCATTTCATTCCCCGCGTGTTTTAATACAATCACACCGCCAAGCCAAACCCCTTCCATGTGCAAACTCAGAGTCAGAATCATGTTTGCTGGACATGTAGGTTTGCACACATGGGATTTGACTCCGCTTTCGTGGTTTTTCAGTGTACTTAACATAGAACAACAACACGACAACACAACGATCTTCAGATATATACACAAGGATTGACTATATACAGGTGATAAGGTGCAACGGTGCAGAGAATATACCAGAGATGCTGAAATAGATGTTAGCAGGTTACGAATACTACATGCCTGAGGTAGATGGACATGACAGAGTGTACCAGTATACACACAATATACAGTACAGCATATACAACATGGTTGGATTTACTGTGTAAATTGTGTGCACACAGCATCCAATGCACGTTGTCCATCTCAGGAGAGATGGACAACTTCTCTGTTGCTCTCCCTGAGGTTTCTTCCTATTTTCTCTCCCTATTAAAGGCTTTTTGTTTTTATTTCAGGGAGTTGTTCCTTATCCGATGAGAGGGTCTAAGGACAGGATGCTGTGTTGCTGTTAAGCCCACTGAGGCAATTTTGTAATTTGTGATATTGGACTACACAAATAAAATTGACTTGACTGACAGTGTTAAGCATTCATTTGATTGACAGCACACAGAAAGAAACTGTTTTTTATATCTGGTTGATTTGGGGTACAGTGCTCTGTAGCGCCTACCAGAGGGGAGGAGTTGGAGCAGGTTGTGACCAGGGTGTGATGGGTCTGCAGTGATGTTGCCTGAACGTTTCCTGAGTCTGGAGGTGGATAAGTCCTGAATGGAGGGCAGGTTGGCACCAGTGATTTTCTCTGCAGACCTAACTGTCCATTGCAGTGTGTCCCTGTCCTGTTCGGTGGCTGATCCAAACCAGACAGTGATGGATGTGCAGAGGATAGACTGGATTATTGCAGTGTAGAACTGATTCAACAGTTCCTGAGGCAGGTTGAACTTCTTGAGCTGGTGGAGAAAGTACATCCTCTGCTGGGCCTTTTTGACGATTGTGATGATTGATTGTGTCTATGTTGGATGCCGCCCACCTTTGATTGTGGAACCCAGAAATCTGTAGGTTTTCACTGCAGACACTGTGCTGTTGAGCATGGTGTGTGTGTGTGTGGGGGGGCAGTGTTGGGGGACTCCTCCTGAAGTCCACTGTCATCGCCACTGTTTTGAGCGTGCTCAGCTCCAGGTTGTTATCGCCGCACCAGAGGGCCAGCTGTTCAACCTCCCGTCTATATGTAGACTCATGGCCATCCTGGATAAGGCCAATGATGGTTGTGTCATCCGCAAACTTCGGGAGTTTAACAGACGGGTCCCCTGAGGTGCAGTTAAGTGTGTAGAGGGAGAAGAGTAGAGGGGAGAGCACACATCCCTGGGGGGCACCAGTGTTGATTGTCCGGATGCTAGATGTGATTTTTCCCAGCAGCTGCATCCTGTCTGTCAGGAAGTTTTTAATCTACTGGCAGACGGGGGCTGGTACAGCGAGCCATGTGAGTTTGGAGTGAAGGCTATCTGTGACGATGGTGTTGAAACACTGAGTTGAAGTCCACAAACAGGACCCTTGCCTGTGTCCCTGGGGAGTCAAGGTATTGGAAGATGTAGTGCAATTCCATGTTGACTGCGTCATACACTGACCGGTTTTCTCGGTAAACAAATTGCAGGGGGTCGAGCAGGGGGCCTGTGATTTGCTTCAGGTGGGCCAACACCAGTCTCTCGAAGGATTTCATGACCACAGACGTTAGAGCAATGTCTGTGGTCATGAAATCCTTGGCTAGCAAAGAGTTTCTCAATAAACCATTTCTGAGTTTTACATTCTGTTGAAACATTACAGGAGGTGAACAGAGTAAGCGACAGACACACCACATGAAAAAGGACTTTAACGTTGAAGTAACTTAATCACAGCAACCTGGGCAGCTACACCGGTGAGTCATATGAAGCTGAATAACAATTAGCAGGACATATGTGTGCCAGTTAGAAAAGACATTCAGTTTTCATAGCAAAATGACACAACTGCGAGAGCTAGCAGAGTTGGAGAAGCCGGTAGGGGTTACTCATATTACAGTGGCATCAGTCAGAAAAACTGCCAAATCATCCAAATTGTGAGGCGGAAAAGTCTTGGAAAATGATGACATAACATACCAAACACGGACAAACTGTACCAGCAAAAAGGAACAGTGGTCACAAGTCGAAGCTTGCCAACACAGACAGACAGAGTCTATCTACTATATATATATTAGTGTCTGTGTTCCTTCAACCCTATTTCATTGAACTTACCTAAACTTAACCTAACTTACCTTACCCTGACTTAACCTCAACCTCTACCGCCCCTCAACCCAATGCTTACCTTAACCTAACCTTAACCAATAGCTGACCTATTCGATAGCTAACCCACGGGGCTGAGGGAACATGGGGCTGACCTCTAGACGGACAACTAACAGGATAGTTGATAAACACCAACAGCCATGGCCTCAAAAACGACCACAGATTTGAATCCATGCTGTCAAAATGCCTTCCATGGCCTCCCCAATCACCAGAACTCAACATGACTGAAGCTTTCATGAGAAGATGAGCTGTACAGGGTGTGACGTAGATCTCCAGCTCATTCATCCCTCAAAGAAATGGAGGTTTTTCTTCCTGAAGAAGGATCCAATTTCCCACAAAACACGGTTCAGGATGTGTACAACAGCGTTTCAAGAGGGACTGGAGGCAACAGTGACCCTTTCCTTTGTGACGTACTTGACATTAATTGTGGGGTGTTCACCAAAACACTAGACACTGGCTGGGAATGGCTGTATTTGACACCGTGAGTTACATTTACACGTCAGGCTTTCAGCTGGCACGGAGCTTCGAAAGAGGGCAACAACACAGTAGGAGGAAATTACTAAATTGCAGCATTGGAAGTCATCACCGCTAAGAATGGAAAGGGTCATGATCCTTTAGTCTTTTCCATCCTACCACATTCATGCATGCACGAGCCTTAATTTGTGAATCATGAGGTCTCGAAACACTAAGTGAGAGGTGATCCGCATCGCCTGTAATGCGAGAGGTCCCAGAATGCACCGTATATCACATCATTATACTGATGCAGAGAACATGGTGGACACCACAGTGGTGTTATATTAAGGTCATGATATAGATATACTTTAACATTATCAAATGACTATTTTATACTCGGGGTGGACTGAAATCACATGACATGTACTGTAAACCTCCACTAAAGACCTTCAGCACACTACAACTTAATACAATGGGTTTACAACTGCACAACACACTGCACTTATTGTAGCCTATTCCAATTTATTGTATGAGATGTTATATATGAATAAAGTTTGACCGATTAAAATATCCAGATCCTTGGCGTAATGAGCATGAAAAATCCCCACGTAACAGCACTAATTTACACCACCTGATTATCTACAAGCACATTTGTACATATTTAGAGACAAATAAAAACGGAGAATCGCAACAGTCGCCCTCAAGTTCATCACTCGTCTTCAAAGAAAGACGATCCAACCAAGTGTTTCCGGAGGACTGAGAGGTACTGGGTCTTGTTCCGACCCGGGATCTGGTGCAGATGAATCAATGCATGTATGGCAGAATGCTACACAGCAGTGTTAATGCCCCGCTCTGTGCACTAAAGCTGAAATCCGGGCCTTCTCTTCAGAAATAAATGGCTACTTTATCCCTTTGGATCACGCAGTCAGGTTACGTACTACTAACTGGTCCCAGCATCCATTTCTACAAGGGTGTTTGCTGCTGAGCTGACGGCACACCAGCCACAATGCCTCCTACACCTTGACGGTAGGCCTCACTACCAGAGGGAGGAACAGATTAGGGAAATATCATGGATTTCAGGCGTCCGGGTAGCGTAGCGGCCTATTCCGTTGCCTACCAACACGGGGATCGCTGGTTCAAATCCCCGTGTTACCTCCGGCTTGGCCGGGCGTCCCTAAAGACACAACTGGCCGTGTCTGCGGGTGGGAAGCTGGATGTGGGTATGTGTCCTGGTCGCTGCACTAGCGCCTCCTCTGGTCAGTCGGGGTGCCTGATCCTCCCACGCGCTACATCCCCCTGGTGAAACTCCTCACTGTCAGGTGAAAAGAAGCGGCTGACGACTCCACGTGTATCGGGGGAGGCCATGGATGTATTAGTAGAACTGGGTACCGGATCTAAAAATGGCGCCTGTTCATTCCTATGAGAATCGCTCGCCTGGCGCATACGCCGAGAAAGTTTCTGGCTTCCGGGTTACTTCCGGGTGTACGGGGCCCACTGCATATGCGCAGTAGTCTTAATCCCATCATGCCTCTAGGCTATGAGAACGGCTCGTACACAGCCGTGTCGTCATACAGAAAATAAATAAATACATATTTTCTGGGCTTTGGAACATTTCTGAAAAGATTGAAACCCCATGGCTTAAAAAATATACAATACAAAGACTAATAATTGACGATGATTATAGCTGCAGGTGTCCTGTCAACAGTTTTGCAGGCGTCTCTTTAACAACGGTGGTCTATGGAGGAAATGCTTTTTGGGCCGCAGGGGATTTTTCGCTGCAATACCGCGAGTGACCACTGGAAAAAAATTGGCTGCAAGGCTGAGCGGCGGCGCAGTATCCAGCTCTACTAATACAACCAAGGAAGAGGCATGTGGTAGTCTGCAGCCCCCCCCCCCCGATCAGCAGAGGGGGTGGAGCAGTGATCGGGACAACTCGGGAAGAGTAGGGTAATGGGCCAAGTACAATTGGGGAGAAAAAAGGGGGAAAAAATAAAAATTAAAAAAAATCATGGATGGCAGCTTTAAATAACAGGGCATGTGCATTTAGAAATTCAAATTAGTTTCATTGCTCTTGGTGCTGGGAAATGCATCGAAAAATGCCCGTGCACCAACTACAGCAACACCAACTAAACCCAGCTAAACCGACACCAACTTTAAACCCTGTAGGCACCGAGAGGAGGGTAATCTCGTTCTCCATTCATTATCCACACTTGCAGATAATGTGGTTTTGGTCAAAACAACCACTTCAGGCCACTTATTAAACCACTTTGGTACCCCGTTGTGCGTCCTGGCAAGTGGCCCCCTGGAGTCTTTCTGGTTTCACTGCGGTCTTGTTGAGTCCTAACGTCCAAACGGGTGAGGTGAAGTGGAAGCGAACAGGAAAAGCCCAGCTGTGATGTGGGACCACAGATCCCATAAGCCACCAGGCTCCTGGTTCGCTCTGCGGTAGGCTTTGCTGGATGCAGCGCGGCAGAAGGTTCTGGGCTGGACTCCTCCATGAGAGACGAACACCTTACTGCCGAGTTCCAAACAAGCTTTCATGACCAAATCCACATTACATGAATATGATGGATGGGTAAATACTTCCAATGCTAGTAGCTGCAGATATCCTCTTGTATTATTTTATCAGAGCTGAATATTTGTAATGTTCATCCTGTTTCTCGCCCCTTTCTTTCTTTATCGTGTGAAACATGGACGGTTTACAACGCCACGCGAAAACACTAAACCGCTTTCACACCACAGGCCTCAGAAAACCTCTTGGCATGAAGCGGGATGACGAGGTCCCTGACACAGAGGTCCTCACTCGCCCAAGACTGCCGAGTATACACACCATCCTCGTGCAATCACAGCTTGGTTGGGCGGGCCACGTAGTTCGCATGCCAGACCGCCGGCTCCCAGAGAAACTGTGGCGAACTCGAGCATGGCAAGCGCTCCCAAGGTGGTCCAACAAAACAAGACAAAGACACCTTGAAGGTTTCGTCAAAGGCCTCCAGCATCAACGACGACTCATGGGAGCAGAAAGCTCTGGACAGAGGAGGGTGGTGTGCAGCTGACCCAAATGGTGCAAACACGTATGAGGCTGCCAGGATTGCTGCCGCAGAGAGCCGCAGGCAGGCCAGGATTGCTGCCGCAGGCAGGCCAGGAAAGACCAGGCCAGCAAGCCTCCAGCTACTCCCACTATCCCATGCCCACACTGCCAGAGAACATGCAGGGCGCAGACTGCACTAACCAGCCATCTTCGCACCCACAGGGATCGACCCCTACAGGACGACTAGATGGTCCTCGTCGCTGCGACGGACGAACAACAAAAAAGTGATGTGTGTTGGTGGTATTGTGCTTTTGTCATATTAAGCTCAGTTATTAAGAGTATGTCTTGAATATCCTCTTACACAAAAAGGGCATTGTGTTGCTTTTGCTCCTGTAAACCTTTCATACTACCCCTCCATATCCATGGACATTGCTGACATTGTCTACTATGGGAGTCCCAGTCAGTTTGACTTATGTCTCATCTCTTACAGACAACACCACAGTTAAGCATGTGGCTTAAAAAAACTCGACAAATTGACAAAAGTCAAAATCTGGTTGTGTTGAACTTACATAGCACGTGTATTCCGGGGCTCCCGGGTAGCGTAGCGGTCTATTCCGTTGTCTACCAACACCGGGATCGCCGGTTCGAATCCCCGCGTTACCTCCGGCTTGGTCGGGCGTCCCTACAGACACAATTGGAAACCGAATGTGGGTATGTGTCCTGTTCGCTGCACTAGCGCCTCCTCTGGTCGGTCGGGGCGCCTGTTCGGGGGGGGGGGGGTAGCGTGATCCTCCCACGCGCTACATCCCCCTGGTGAAACTCCTCACCGTCAGGTGAAAAGAAGAGGCTGGGGACTCCACGTGTATGGGAGGAGGCATGTGGTAGTCTGCAGCCCTCCCCGGATCAGCAGAGGGGGTGGAGCAGCTACCGAGATGGCTCGGAAGAGTGGGGTAATTGGCGGGATACAACTGGGGAGGAAAAGGGGGGGAACAAAAAAAGATTCTGATTACTACTTTTTTATGGATTCTTTTTTGTTGCCATTTTGCCTTCATTTAATAGTTAATTGCCTCCATTGAATAGGGAAAGTGAGGGTCAGACAGGAAAGGAGAGAGAAGGGCATGACATGCAACAAAGGATGCTGACCGGAATCAAACTGGCGACGGTTTCGAGGACGTGGTCATGTGGTATGAGCTGTAACCAATCAGCTACAGAGGTGGGATCATTGCTATTAGAGGTCTCCCAGAATGACCGGGAGAATCCGGCTCATCGAAGAACCACAGCTGAACAACATATTATAGGGAATTCGGGGGACAACGCAACCACAGGAACTGCCGCGGCCGGGACGCGAACCCGTATCATCCGCACCGCAGGAGACATCGCTAACCGCTAGACTAAAGGGTCAGGCCCGCCAGCCAGCGGCCAGCGTGTCTACTTATGCATGCACGTTACAATATAAACCATATGGCAACTGAGAGCGGAAGGAAGGACGGGGCTCGTGGTTGTGTCATCAAGGGCATCTGACGTAACATTTCGCCAAATCAGTACGCGGACCAGACCGGTCGCCTCCTCTTTACGTGTGTATGGACACGCTTCTGCAAGTCACTTATACGTGTTCACTGACACGCATCTCACAGATGCCGCTAGGGGCGCCCTGTAGCCTACTAGGTCTGTCAATGACGCAATAGAATGTCAGAAATATTGAACAAAGATGGCGGAGCGAATGTTCCTGACTGCTCTCTTTGCCAACTTCTCCCAGAAAGTACAGCTGTTTAACCTCTTCAGTGACGTCTCTCACCGCTTTAGAGTGACATACACGCTCCCAATGTCCCTTTTTATGACACTTGTTGCACTTCCTGTTCATTGCAGGACACTTCCGCTCATCGGTGTGCTGCGTCTTGCCGCACCTCCCGCATTCATCTACTATGTTGGTTGCAGGACTGCTGCCGCCATGACGCCGTCCGCCCTTTTTCTTGCGCCCCCAGTGGCCAGAAGACGGGATTGCGGCCCCAGTGGCAACTAATACGTGTCCATATACACGTATTTCGCTCTCGCAAAAACGTGTCCTCTGACACGTACGTACTGTGACGTAGTGTAGTGCGGACTGACAAGACCATACCGGATCGGTTGAGGCTCCGTACCCGCCCGGGTTAACAACGACCACCATTGGTGCTGCGTCCTCACAGGGTACCGATGGAAACTGTAAAATCCGCTGTGGCGGCGCCCCCCCCCTCCTCCTGAGAAAAGGGGAACGACCTGAAAGAAGAAGAAATTTGGTTTATTAGATTTTTTGGCAACTAATACGTGTCCATATACACGTATTTCGCTCTCGCAAAAACGTGTCCTCTGACACGTACGTATTGTGACGTAGTGTAGTGCGGACTGACAAGACCATACCGGATCGGTTGAGGCTCCGTACCCGCCCGGGTTAACAACGACCACCATTGGTGCTGCGTCCTCACAGGGTACCGATGGAAACTGTAAAATCCGCTGTGGCGGCGCCCCCGCGCCCCCCTCCTGAGAAAAGGGGAACGACCTGAAAGAAGAAGAAATGTGGTTTATTAGATATTTTTTTACATTTAAAACAATTGGTCAAAAGCTCCTCAAAATTCAGAAACGGAAACACACAGAGAGTCAGTGGTTTGTTATCCACGTGGCTCTTGGTCCATGACATGTCAAGCACCTGCGTTTCGATTCAGAGCAAAAAGCACGTGCGCTCCTTCTAATGGCCAATTTACATAGGGTGACATATGGTGACGAAGTAAGGACATTTTTCACCTATCTCCTGGGTGACACACAAAGCTAATGACCGCAACACGCGCACACGCTAATGAGCACACATACAAACAAATAGGCAAAGCTAATGAATGCACATACACAAAAGGCCATGGACATGCCCGCTCTTCAATGCCCCAGAGTGTTTTTCTGGAGTCCATTTTGGCAGTAAAATCTACATCTACACTGAGAAAGAAGATGGAAACGCCTCCTCCCCGGAGCCCAGGCCCAACAAACCTCAGCCACGACGCATTTTAAATAACGGCGTCGTGGTTGTAAATGAGCCCCAGGAAACTCCGATTTAATGGCGTCTCAGGAGGCGCTGCCAAACGCCAAATACCCAGAATCCTCAGATCCACTGGGCGGAGCCAGCAGTGATGGACACTGCTGATTGGTTGAACGCAGTACTCATGATGAAAGTGGCGGCGATTTGCCGCCATCTTTAAAATAACCCGTCGTGTCGGAAGCGAAAACTGGCAGAACATCTTTTGAATCAACTCGCTTCAGTCGCACGTCCAGCGACTCAACCACCACTTATTGAACCGTCACCCTCCATTTTGTCCTCTTTAAAAGCAATTTCAAACTGTTTGATTTGAAAACATGTTGACATGGCTCTGTGATGGACGAACCGATTAAATGATAGATTCGGCATGAAACAGCAAGGATCACACGGCCACTTTGAGGGAGAAAATCCTGCTTTTTCACATGTGCAGGGAAAAAATGAACATTACTGTAACGGGCGTGGATAAGAAGACACGCTGGCCGCTGTCTGGCGGGTCTGACCCGTTAGTCGAGCGGTTAGCGATGCCTTCTGCGGTGCGGGCGACACGGGTTCGCTTCCCGGCCGCGGCACTTCCTGTGGTTGCGTTGTCCCCCCAATTCGCCACATTACTATCACGTCATCCGAATTGCCTACGTTATATAGCAGCTCAAAAATGGCGGTAGCCTTGCGTAAGCGATCGCGGCTTATGTCCGCTGAAAATAAGATCACAGCGGCCAGATGCATCAGTCACAAGGGATTTGGGAACATTGAATCGTGCCCCCCAAAAAGAACATGCAGATAACATTTTATATGTTAATACAATATCACACTGTACAATGAAGTGGGTACAAAATGGCCATTCGGTTTGAATATTGAATATTAAGCCATGGGGTTTTAATCTTTTAAAAAAAAAATTTTCCAAAGGCCAGAAAACTCCTTTTTCCCCCCTGCATGACGTCACGGCTGTGTACAAGCACCCCACGCGCGGTCATGTTGTGTCTCGGGCTGGGTCGGGCCGTGTCTGCGGGTGGGAAGAATTTGGGTATTTGTTCTGGTCGCTGCACTAGCGCCTCCTCTGGTTGGTCTAGGCGCCTCCCGGATAGGCAGAGAGGGGTTGGAGCAGCGACCGGAACAGCTAAAAAAGAAAAGAAAAAAAAGAGCGGGGTAACTGGCAGTGGTGCCCCCAGAAATGTTTCATAGGGGGGGCCAAATGGGGTCACTGAAAATCTTGGGGTGGCACACCAAAACCAAAAGCCATGACGGAATTTGGGGAATTCTATGCTGCTGTTGTAGTATACTGTATAGCCTAGTGGAAAACTGTCAATATGAGAGTTAAGAAAAATATACATTATTGATTTAAATGAACAGCACCTAATGTAAGATATCAGATAGAAGCATATCATGCATAATCAGAAGCATATTCTGCATATGCGACTCGTGGCTGGGTGTGGCCGGCGGGGGGGCCAGGGATAGTATCAGGGGGGCCGTGGCCACCCCTGGCCACCCCTTGGGGGCGCCACTGGTAACTGGCCCGATATGATTGTGGAGAAAAAAAGGGGGGGGGTGAAAAAAAAAAGTGTCTCGGGAACGAGGATCGTTGCTAGTGTAAACTACTAATAAGACCCGTTAGTCCCTAGCCAACGGGTCTGACCCTTTAGCCGAGCGGTTAGTGACGTCGCCTTGTGGTGCAGTACACCCCATGTCGAATCCCGCACCAGGCAAGAAAATAACCGGTTACATTGGTGGCAGCGGTGGGATCCGGAAGTGTGCAGATCCTCAGAAGTCTCTTCGGAGCGCGGGAAAAACAAAGCTTCCGGGGCGGGTGGCGACTGTAAACTACTAATAACACACGTTAGCCGCTAGCTAACGTGTCTGACCCTTTAGCCGAGCGGTTAGTGATGTCGCCTTGTGGTGCAGTACACCCTGTATCGAATCCCGCACCGGGCAAGAAAATAACCGGTTACACTAGTTAAACAAACGCTGTTCGGATGAACAAAAACCAAAGGTAAAGGTGAATAAATCACACAAAGCTGAGCTTCTCTTTCACACGTCAAGATATGTTGAGCTTGTGGTTTTGCGTCGCATTTATTGGTCACTTGTTAGACTTTGTTTTGAGCGTAATTGTTTCCATGAAGTCCACTAGCATAGCATTCATGAACGGGCAGCGCCGGATCCTGAACGCGGTTCGCTCGTAGTCATAGCCCCTAGAGGCATGATGGGAGTAACACTACTGCGCATATGCAGTGGGCCGTATGAACCCGGAAGTAACCCGGAAGTAACCCGGAAGCCAGAAACTTTTCCGGCGTATGCGCCAGGCGAGCAATTCTCATAGGAATGAACAGGCGCCATTTTGAGATCCGGTATCCAGGTCTACTATTATGATGACGCACTTCCTGTGCCGTAAACTGATTTGCTCGTGGCAGACAGAATTGCAGAGTGAAAGTGAGCGTTATAGAGGACCAATCTAAATGCCGGTGGTGTCATTATTCTATAGCCTTTACACTGTGCAATCAACATTTCCTTCATAATGATAAATTAAAGCATAAAAAGTTGTCTACCTCCACTTTAACAGTGACCAACTTTGGCTCCATCAAATGTTTCTGCAAATAGGCAGCTGTTTGTTTTTTTGTTTTTGTTTTTTTTTTCCTTTTGAAAATGCCGAATTACCCAGTTAATTTCCGTGGCATTGGATCAAGATTAATTTTAGTGTAGACTGATAGCGCTGAGAATGGATTGAGACCCAAGCTGAGAGGCATGACTGTCTGAGCTTTGTGTTTGAACTGCAAACGTGCGCAGCGGGGAACACAATTTCTCGGCTGCATGCAAGGAGGCTAATCTTCCAATTAGCTGTTAAATGTGCCCATCAGAAAACAGAAGAGCCAAATGTCCTTGAGTGAGCTACAAAAACAAAAACAAAACAAAACACAGAAATGGATGCATATCTCGTGGCTCTGTTTCTTTGAGGCAACGCGACATGAATGGAGTGACCCTACCCTCCCCTCCCCTTCCCCCCTACACGATTCAAGACTGTGGGGTAGCTGCTGCCATCGTCCACAGGCCCATGTCTTTATACCGGCCTCACTCGGCTCCTGCAGTGTTTCGCATCCCATTTGCGTGGGTTGGTTGTTTGATTCTTAGGATTTATTGAAAGGGCTCTCATCTGGCTCAGTGTGCCGGAACAATCAAGCAGGGCTCTATGAACCAAAGACAAAACGACAAATAAATAAATAAATAAATAAATAAAAGGAAAAATCACTGTGCACTACATGCACAGTGTCTGGTAAAGGAAATCCAAACGACACTTTTTAATTCACTAATTGACTCGTTTATTTTCTAAATGGGCTCGAAAACGCGGCGGAAGGTCATATTCCCCCCCTCGTTGGCCTGATTTCCATGTAATGACGGGAAACAGGGCCCTCCGAGCATCTTCCAGCTAAGATACAGATGTTCTCGGCTCGAGGACGGCGACCCGCCAGAGGACGAACGGTGCCGGGGCCCACTGATTAATCACCGCCTCTAACTGGGCGAACGGCGGGCGTGTGTCTTCGTCACAGTCAAAGTGGGCGAAGACATGAGGCAAACCACACAACCTAGACCGGGTGTGCAAGTCTCGTTGGAGAACTGGTTGAACAGGGCTTCAGATTTATTGGATAATGACTCCAAGGGTGGCAGCTGCCATGGTCAGCGTCCAGGGGGCCTCATCCCAAGCACCATGCAAAAAAGACAGAAAGAACATAAACCCCTTAAAGGTATAAAGATGACGTACAAGTACACACATCTGTCAAATGTGACGAGTCAGAGGAGACACGACAAATTCAGTACTTCATATACGCCAAAGGGTAAGACCACGTCCCCCAGGCGTGACTGTGTCGGCCCTGTGATGGCCTGGCGGCCTGTCCGGGGTGTCTCCTCGCCTGCCGGCCGATGACTGCTGGGATAGGCTCCAGCATCCCGCGACCCCACTCGGGATAAGTGGCCTGGGTCATGGATGGGTGGGTGGTTAAAACCATGTCAGAAACACAAAAGACCCAAAGCGTGACCATGGCAACTCCCATCCTTGGATTCATTATTCAGTAGATCTGAGACCCTGTTCGACCAGTTATGCGGCGACAGCTGTACACCTGGTCTGGCTTGGCTAGAGGTCTAGGTCTGGCTTGGCTAGAGGTCTAGGTCTGGCTTGGCTAGAGGTCTAGGTCTGGCTTGGCTAGAGGTCTAGGTCTGGCTTGGCTAGAGGTCTAGGTCTGGCTTGGCTAGAGGTCTAGGTCTGGCTTGGCTAGAGGTCTAGGTCTGGCTTGGCTAGAGGTCTAGGTCTGGCTTGGCTAGAGGTCTAGGTCTGGTTTGGCTAGAGGTCTAGGTCTGGCTTGGCTAGAGGTCTAGGTCTGGCTTGACTAGAGGTCTAGGTCTGGCTTGGCTAGAGGTCTAGGTCTGGCTTGGCTAGAGGTCTAGGTCTGGCTTGGCTAGAGGTCTAGGTCTGGCTTGGCTAGAGGTCTAGGTCTGGCCTGGCTAGAGGTCTAGGTCCGGCTTGACTAGAGGTCTAGGTCC
Organism: Lampris incognitus; assembly: GCF_029633865.1. Classification (NCBI taxonomy): domain Eukaryota; kingdom Metazoa; phylum Chordata; class Actinopteri; order Lampriformes; family Lampridae; genus Lampris; species Lampris incognitus. The sequence goes on along the minus strand of NC_079224.1, from coordinate 44,676,888 downwards.
GGCTTGGCTAGAGGTCTAGGTCTGGCTTGGCTAGAGGTCTAGGTCTGGCTTGGCTAGAGGTCTAGGTCTGGCTTGGCTAGAGGTCTAGGTCTGGCTTGGCTAGAGGTCTAGGTCTGGCTTGGCTAGATACATGTCGCGTGCCTGGTGTCTTCGTCCACTTGGACGGTGATGGAGACGCGGTAGTGTGCACCGTCAAAGGCTGGGGAGGAATTGGCCTGCTGCTCCAGGCCCCCTTTGTCCTCCGGAAGTTCTAATCTCTGTAAACACATGAGAGATTACCACTTGCCTAATAAGACCTCCATTGTCTGTTAATGAGATAATTCTATAGACAGAAGTGCCAGTGGGAGTAGTTTGAATACAGCGTGCTGCAGTATCCAGACGAGTGAGCACTCCTGTGTAACAGATACATTATTTTCTATTTGTGAATTTATTCATTAAGCCCTCGACTTAAGCACAAGGGTCTCCGGATTTCCTGAATTAATTTGACTTCCTTAGTCCACACATATGCATCTGAATAGCCTCCGCTCCATGAATTCATGTTCCACAATAGTTTGTTTTATGTGATCATCCCACCAAGTCAAAGCCCTCATATGTGCACACGTACTTCAGTAAAAACAGAGTCCTATTCTGAATTATTCAGAAGTGAAGACAAGCAAATGCCCCTGTGCATGCACATGTATTTTTAATCAGACTCACCTCATCTGAACCCCGGTCAGCATAAATGTGCACAGTAATGCGACTTGCTGGTGCTTGAGTAGAGACACGAGCATCGGCTGTGTTCAGGCAGGGGACGCTACCACAGTTGAGACAGTTATAACAGCCAGCCAGCCAGCCAGCCAGCCAGCCAGCCAGCCAGCCAGCCAGCCAGCCAGCCATCCATCCATCCATCCATCCATCCATCCATCCATCCAGCCAGCCAGCCAGCCAGCCAGTCAGCCAGCCAGCCAGCCATCCATCCATCCATCCATCCATCCAGCCATCCATCCATCCATCCATCCATCCATCCATCCATCCATCCATCCATCCAGCCAGCCAGCCATCCATCCGTCTAGCCAGCCAGCCATCCATCCATCCATCCATCCATCCATCCATCCATCCATCCATCCATCCATCCATCCATCCATCCATCCATCCAGCCAGCCAGCCAGCCAGCCATCCATCTAGCCAGCCATCCATCCATCCATCCATCCAGCCATCCATCCATCCATCCAGCCAGCCAGCCAGCCAGCCAGCCAGCCAGCCAGCCATCCATCCATCCATCCATCCAGCCATCCATCCATCCATCCATCCAGCCAGCCAGCCAGCCAGCCAGCCAGCCACGCATCATCCAAGCCGCTTATCCCAATTGGGGTCGTGGGGATGCTGGAGTCTATCCCAGCAGTCACTCAGCGGCAGGCGGGGAGACACCCTGAACAGGCCGCCAGGCCATCACAGGGCCCACACACACACACACACACACACACACACACACACACACACACACACACACACACACACACACACACACACACACACACACACACACACACACACACACACACATTCACACCTAGGGACAATCTAGTATGGCCGATCCACCTGACCTACATGTCTTTGGACTGTGGGAGGAAACCCACGATGATACGGGGAGAACATGCAAACCCCACACAGAGGACGACCCGGGACGACCCCCAAGGTTGGACTACCCCGGGGCTCTTGTTGTTGTTGTTGTTGTTGTTGTAGGGGAACTTGTCCACCTGCCACTAATTCACCCGTCAGGGTAACTGGAATGGAACACTACAAACACTCATATGAAAAATATGAATAAATAGACTTCCAAATGTCACTGGGCTGGATTTTTAATACGGGTTTAGGGGAAAAAAACCCGGTAATAACACCTTATAAGCATCTATAACGCCCTATAAGTGTAGCTATAAGTCATTGTAAGATTCATTATAACCATGTATACGCCCCCACAACCCCTCATAACCACCTTTATGATACATTACGTCAATTTAAAACGGGTTTATGCATTATAAATATGTCATCATTGGCCTGTTTATCTGTCAAATGTCATAACGCATCATAGCCAACTTGTTTTGCTGAAGTTTTGTAGAGATGCATAATGACGCTTCAGTGCTATTTCACAGTCTTCAGCCACCGCTAGTCATTGTAATACACGTTATAGGAATGTATGGGCGTTATAGATGCAATAGATGCTTATGGGGCGTTATAGATGCTTATAGGGCGTTATAGATGCAAGCTTCATAGAAAGTGTTACCAAAAGGCCTTACTGATAGTATGTTTGTCAATGATAGAAAGTAGCAACGGGAGTGAATACAGCTCGAGAGTGTTCCAGACGCTAGAATATGCTGGAAAATGCCATGCAGGTGTTGCAGCGGTAAAAACGGTGCACATGCAAACATCTGCCTGCTGCTCCTTCACTGTGGACGCACAGGCACCGATACAGACCGGCAGCTTAAGGCTGCCGTTCTGCTTCTTCCGCAACAGCCCTGATCCAGATTATACCGGACGTGTTTTCAGAAGTGACAGGCAATTACAATCGCTGGGCCGCCGCAGAGTCGCCCGTCAATCACTTGTGTGCCGGCGTTAGCGATGAGTGAACTGGCTACACGGTTCTACCCCGTCCAGCCCATCCACGTCCAACCGTCCACCTTGGCTGGGTACACTTGCATAGCTAATTCCCATACCGCTAACACTGGCGCACAAGTACCTCCCCCCGTTAGACAACGTGTGTCTGTTTATAGCTATGCGCTTCCCGCTTCCCGCTTTCCCGCTTCCCGCTTCCCGCTCCCCGCTTCCCGCTTCCCGCTTCCCGCTCCCCGCTTCCCGCTCCCCGCTTCCCGCTTCCCGCTCCCCGCTTCCCGGTAGTTTCCACGGTAGCGACTCGTCCATGACGAGGACATGCTGTATGTAAGCTAACTTTCACCGACGGATATCTCACTTTTACGGGCTTTAAATTCTCAATCCTCCTCATGAGTTGCTAGTTTATATCATCTTCCTAGCTGTATTTGTGCCATTGGTTTCCTTTACCTTTACCTTTACCTTTACCTTTACCTCTACCTTTACCTCTACCTTTACCTTTACCTTTACCTTTACCTTTACCTAGGCCTGCCGTGTTCCTCAACAGTTTTCTCTCTTCTGTTCTTATCATATATTTGGTGTGGGAAGATGGCGGCGCGAATTCACATTTGTGGCGGCCTCACCCAGTACCTCACCCAGTACCTCACCAAGTACCTCATCCAGTACCTCATCCAGTACCTCACTCAGTACCTCACCTTGTACCTCGTCCAGTACCTCATTCAGTACCTCACTCAGTACCTCACCCAGTACCTCACCCTGTAGCTCACCCTGTAGCTCACCCAGTACCTCACCCTGTAGCTCACCCTGTAGCTCACCCTGTAGCTCACCCAGTACCTCACCCAGTACCTCACCCTGTACCTCACCCTGTACCTCACCTTACCCTGTAGCTCACCCTGTACCTCACCTTACCCTGTAGCTCACCCAGTATCTCACCCAGTACCTCACCCTGTACCTCACCTTACACTGTAGCTCACCCAATACCTCACCCTGTAGCTCACCCAGTACCTCACCCAGTACCTCACCCTGTAGCTCACCCAGTACCTCACCCTGTACCTTACCCAGTACCTCACCCAGTACCGGTGTAGGAAGATGGCGGTGTGAACTTACGTTTGCGGCGGCCTCACCCAGTACCGTCCATGCAGGGTCTTTGTCCACGTCTGCGTCTACGTTTGTTCCGTCTTCGTTTGATGGCTGGGGGAGCTGGCGCTGGATCGGCTGGGGGAACCTGGTCTGCGCGTCCGGTGGGCCCAGGGACCACGGTCCTCACTGGAGCTGCGCCCGAAGAGGTAAGACCAAGGGCGGTCTGACAGGACACAGAGGCGGGCAAGGCTAAGCTGCTAGCCCATGCAGACCGGCAGTTCCCATAACAGCGAGGGCGGTCTGGCGGCGGCCTCGCCTGGCCTCGACTGTGTTTTAGTGTCGTCGTGTGGAGTGCGGAGAGGTGTGTGGAGGGTGTCTGGCTGGGAGAGCTGGCGTTGGTTCGGCTGAGGGAGCCTGGTCTGCTGCGTCCTGTGGGCCCAGGGACCACGGCCCTGCGCCCGAGGAGGAGGTCTGACAGGACGTGGAAGCGGGGCAGGCTAAGCTAACTGCTAGCCCATGCAGACCGGCAGTTCCGACAGTCATCCTGGCTGGCGTCCGTTCTCTGGACGGTGGTTTGTTTGGACTGTGTTGTTCCCTGACTGTGGGTTTTTCCACCTTGTGGTCTCTGTTTTTGTGTTTTTGTGGTGTCGTTTTTGGGAAATTTGGGATGTGCGTTTTTGTCTTTTGTGTCGCAAAAGGGGAAACGGAATTTTGTTTCTTTTGTGTGTGCAAGTACATGAAATAAAAGGCAATAAATATTTCCTGAGATATATGTATATATACTATATATACATATACACATATATATATATACGTATATATGTGTGTATATGTATATATACTATATATACATATACACATATATACATATATACGTATGTATGTGTGTATATGTATATATATATATGTGTGTATGTATATGTATACATATGTGTGTATATATGTATGTATACATATACATATACACACATATAAATATATATATACGTATATATGTATATGTGTGTGTATGTATGTGCATATATATATATCTGTGCATATACACGTATATACACGTATATACACGTATATATATATATATATATATATATATATATATATATATATATATATTAGCTCTTTACTTGGGGCTGATGTTGCAAGAGACCGAGTCGGTGCCTCTGCTTTCTGCTTTACGCAGGCAGATGGCGGCCAGGACTCTTACCTGTTTAGGAGTCCAACATAAGATAAATATTTCAATGACGCTTTGCTGAAAGTAAATAACACAAAGCCAATAATGTGGAGCAGCGTCCCTTCCTTTGTCCTGATCTGGTACATGTCCGACTCGGGGTGTGCTGTTTAATGCCATTACCTGGGCGTAAGAGCATTAAAAGAGACGTCCAAACTCATTGTTTTGACATTCTGAGTCGAGTCCTTTTTTTTGCGAGGCCGTTCGGAGCGCCGGGTTCTCCTCGGAGCGCCGGGTCCTCCTCGGGGCTCCGGGTTCTCCTCGGAGCGCCTGGTGCTCCTCGGGGCGCCGGGTCCTCCTCGGAGCGCCGGGTTCTCCTCGGGGCGCCCGGTCCTCCTCGGAGCGCCGGGTTCTCCTCGGAGCGCCGGGTCCTCCTCGGGGCTCCGGGTCCTCCTCGGAGCCCCTGTGCGGGGCAGAAGGGCAGATAAAAGCAGGAGGAAAGGGACACATCAGCCGTTTAGAGAGATGAGGCCAGACGTCTCCGAGACCAAACATAAATCACGTATTAAAATGATTGCCGGGAAGGCGACGTCCCGGGCCCTGCGGGGCTTCCGGCTCGTTTGGGACATTGTTTGTCCTTGTTTGTTGGAGTCGCGAGCCTGGTGGACTAATTTGTTTACAAATGGAGGACAGCCTGTCATTCTGCATTTGCCAAATGCCAGATATATTGTCTGACATTTAAAATTTAGGCCGGAGAGATTTATAATGATTGAAGGAGCCTTCGCTTCCTGGACCGGCAGCATCGGAAAACAGCGGCGGAAGTGCGGCGGCCGGGGCCAAGTTCTGAGAGCGCGCTGTTTATCACCGGAAACACGCGGAGGAAACATGTCCGGTGACTTGAGCGGTCTTGGTTTTTCTTCCCAGGCAGGAAAGGGGACGCACTTTCCTGCCGGCTGCCTCTCGTGTGCTGCCCGTTGTGTGTGCCTTTGTGTTTTGTGTGTCAGTCAGTGTGACGAACGCGTTCGGTGCAGCGAAACGAAACCGAGCCGCATCCTCCGTTTGCGCCTTGTGATGGACCGGAAACGGAAGTTTGAAGTGTGTGATCAGCTGGTTATACTGACGGATGCAGTTTGAAGTTGCGTAATCTCACACAAACGTGGAGGTGCTTTGCAGTGATACATTGCAAACATGTGTATCCGGTTATTTTCTTGCCCGGTGCGGGATTCGATACGGGGTGTACTGCGCCACAAGGCGACATCACTAACCGCTCGGCTAAAGGGTCAGACTCGTTAGCTAGGGGCTAACGTGTGTTATTAGTAGTTTACAGTCGTCACCCTCCCCGGAAGCGCGCCCTCTCGCTTTGTTCTTCCCGCGCTCCGAAGAGACTTCTGAGGATCTGCACACTTCCGGGTCCCACCGCTGCCACCAATATAACCGGTTATTTTCTTGCCCGGTGCGGGATTCGATACGAGGTGTACTGCACCACAAGGCGACGCCACTAACCGCTCGGCTAAAGGGTCAGACTCGTTAGCTAGGGGCTAACGGGTCTTATTAGTAGTTTACGCTATGTAATTATGAAATCACAGTAATGTGTTTAATTAATGCAGTCTCGTGCATCCATATAAAAAGTGTGTTGGATGGCGTGGCGGTCTGTTCCATTGCCCGCCAACACGGGGAGCGCAGACACGGCCAGTTGTGTCAGTAGGGGCGCCCAACCAAGCCGGAGGTAACACGGGGGATTCGAACCGGCGATCCCCGTGTTGGTGGGCAATGGGATAGACCGCCACGCCATCCAACACACTTTTTACTCGGACACCCCAAGCCCGCCAGCGCGCGCGCGCGCGCACGCACGCACACACACACACACCTGTTGGCCGTCTCCTCGTTAGTCTCTGTTTATACAATCAGCTCACCTCTTGTTGTTTGCCAGCTAATCAGTTGTGTACCTGCCAGGTTTTGCATCCTCGTGTCTGTTCCGGTCTGTTTTGACTGGTGCTGTGAGTGATTCTGTGTTCTGCCTCTTTGGGTGGACTTTGGTGTGAACAGTGGCGGCTGGTGGTAAACATCTTTTTTGGGGGGGGGGCAGTGTACCTTGGCACAGCACACCTGCCAGCTGCTTTAGTGTCCACACAGTCGCAGAGTTATTAAGAAGGACCATGTGGCCTATGGATTCTATCAGGGTTGGTAGACGGTGGATGATTGACAGTCGACACGAGGCGTCGTGGTGGGTGTGAACATGATTGACGGCCACGAGAATTGTCCAATCACATTAGATCAAAAACCATTAAATCAATACCGATTCGCTGCCAATAAAAGTGGGCGTGTCCGGGGCGCACAGAACTGCGCCCCCTGGAAAATCTGAAGAAACCAATCAGACAGCAGCCTCAGGTCACCTGCTCCCCAGATGTTTGAGGGCTTACATAAGGTATGGTTTGGCCGGCGCCCCTCCCCCAGGAAGTATATGTATTCAGACAGGAAGTATATGTACTCAGAGAGGAAATATATGTATTCAGACAGGAAGTATGTGTATTCAGACAGGAAGTATATGTATTCAGACAGGAAGTATATGCATTCAGACAGGAAGTATATGTATTCAGACAGGAAGTATATGTATTCAGACAGGAAGTATATGTATTCAGACAGGAAGTATGTGTATTCAGACAGGAAGTATATGTATTCAGACAGGAAGTATATGTATTCAGACAGGAAGTATATGTATTCAGACAGGAAGTATATGTATCCAGACAGGAAGTATATGTATTCAGACAGGAAGTATATGTATTCAGACAGGAACCAACCAAAACAACATTTGAACCAATATTTAATGCTGCTGACAGACTGACAACACTTTTATTTCATCGTTATTATTACACAACTAAAGTATATTTAACATGTTTAAGTAGATTTTCATCTCTTGATGTTTGAAGGGGGCGGCGCCCCAGCGCCCCCTACTGGTGAACCTGATCCCTACCTTCAGTAAAGCTGCTGCTCTTTACCGCCACGTTCGCTCTCTGATTCTGCACTGGCGTCCTTCCTGACCCGTCACAATAAAGGCGGTGCGGATGAAGGACGGGGTGTAAACCTCAAAATAAAAGCTGTCTTGGCTCTGTTAATTTAAGGACACCCCGCCGACTCCGGTGACCCCGCCGCCTCAGGCAGCCCGGGGACCAGGGCCGAGCTCGAGTCAGGGTCATACACACCAGAGGTTGACGCCGGCCCCGCCGGGCCCTTGGACCGGGTGACCCCGAGGGCCGAGCCAGCCAGGTGAGGCGGGGAAGCTGGACTGACGGCACTTTAACTTCCTGACACGTCCGTCGTCCTGCAAATTCCAAACGGGATTCTTGCAACACACACACACACACACACACACACACACACACACACACACACACACACACACACACACACGGTGTATGGGTGTAATAAGTGTGTCTGGCAGGCAGGCAGGCAGGCAGGCAGGTCGTGTCTCTGAGAGGCTGGTGTGTGTGTGGCTGCTTCCTGTGCGCTGGCTGCTTAAAGAAACAGCTGTCAGCAGCCTGTTTCCTGGATGACATCCTCTGTGAGGTAAATGATGATGATGATGATGATGATGATGATGAAGAGGGAACGGGCCTGTTTGATGCCTGTGCACCGAGTCTTTGTTGCCATTCCTGAGTCACCCACAATCTGTGAGTGTGTGTGTGCGTGCGTGTGTGTGTGTGTGTGTGTGTGTGTGTGTGTGTGTGTGTGTGTGTGTGTGTGTGTGTGTGTCAGTATCTTTGCATGATTTTGTATTTGTATTGTCGATGTCTGAGTGTGTGCTTGTTTTTTTTGTAGTGTGGGTGTTTTTTTTTTTAAATCTTGTTGAGCGGCGCACATATTAGTGTGTTTGTGTGAGTATATGTGCATGAATGTGTGTTTGTACTGTCACTGCGCGTGCTTGTGTGAGGGGGGCGTGCTTGTGTGTGGGCGTTTCTATGTATGAATGTGTAGTTGTATTGTCAGTGTGTGTTTGTGTGTGTGTGTGTGTGTGTGTGTGTCAGTATCTGCATGATTTGTATTTGTATTGTCAATGTCTGTGTGTGTGTGTGTGTGTGTGTGTGTGTGTGTGTGTGTGTGTGTGTGTGTAGGTGAGTGCCTTTGTCTTTCTGTGTGTATGTGTGTGTGTGTGTGTGTAAGTATCTTTGCATGATTTTGTATTTGTATTGTCAATGTCTGTGTGTGTGTGTGTGTGTCAGTATCTTTGCATGATTTTGTATTTGTATTGTCAATGTCTGTGTGTGTGTGTGTGTGTGCTTGTTTTTTTG